>NW_022631060.1:8936923-9294025 GCF_010015895.1 Lontra canadensis
TCACTCAGGCAACCATCCACCCATTCACCTATCCATCCATCCATCCATCCATCCATCCATCCATCCATCCACTTGTCATCCATCTACCTCCATTCCCCCATCCATGATTCCCCCAACCCTGCATTCTCTGAGGCACCTGTGCCAGGGAAGAGGAGATAAGTCAGAGTCAGCTCTGTTCTGCCCGGGAGGAGACAGACATAGAAAGTAGGAGGTGGAGGGAGCAAAGACAGAGCCACTTCCTGGCCACGCCCTCCTTGGGTCAGGTGACATTGAGTTGGGGGATCCACTTGATTCTTGCTTTGGCTTCTCCCAAGTTAGGCACCAAAGGCCCTCCTGCCTCCTGGAGGAGGGCTCAGAAGACCATGTCTTTCGCCAGAGGTGGGGAATCAACACAAAAATCTCCTGAAAGCCCACTGACTGCCAGGCACAGCCTTGGGAACACTTCCAGAACTGGTGTCCCCATATTCTCCTGGAATAGCACCCCCTTGGCATCCTGTGCCTGAACTCTGAATTTCAGAGTCTACAGTTTTGCTGAAAGTATGTTCATTGTCAGGTGACCATAGGCTGGTGCTTTGGGTGGTTGCAAGCAGAAGGTATAGAATTCTGTAACCAGAGTAAACCTTGGGGATGATATAGCCATTTTCCAGGTGGGGAAACTGAGGCTCATGCAGGCAGCTAGTGTCAGAACTGGGAACTGGGACCCTGGCATCTGAAATCACAGGCTCGGGTCTCATCAGGCTCAAAGCTGGTCCCTAGGACATCAGATTAGTCCACCTAATTACATATTTGAGGACCAGCCTGAGCAGACTCTGAACCAGGGTTATGGGGTTGGAGAAGGTAGGAGGAAGGAGACATGGATCTTGGCTTGGAGGGCGCTGGGGCTGGCTCGGGGCATCTCTTCCTGCCTCTGTGTTTCATGGCTCATGCTGGCAGCCTGGACTCAGATGTGGTAGGAGTATTCACACTGTGGACACCGGCAAATGGTATACACACCAGGGTGGAGAGAAGCAGGGGATCGAGAGAGGCCAGACACAGCGTGTGGCGCATGGGGGCAGAGGTAGCTTTTGGCAGCCAGCATTGTGGAAAACTTCACAGAACCCCGTAAGCCCTGTGCTTTGGCGGCTGAGTAGCTCGGGCATTTGGGGAGGCAGCAGACCCATGTGCGGGCTCCGGTGGGGAACGAGTCCTGGGGGCTGCGTGGGGGCTTGGCTGGCCCTGACCTAGAGGAGTGCCTGGAATGCCAGCCTCGTCCTGCTGCTTTGCCACCATCCCCACCCATCTGCCTGTGCTCCCCTCAACCCACACATCCACTTGCCACCTGGGAATGTACTAAATGTGGTCCAAGGGGGCTCTGAACCAGCAGCCTCCGTGTGGAAGGGACTCTGCTTCTAGCCTCCACGTAGGGGCCACTGGATCCAGAATAAAGGTGCCAGGGCCTCCTGCCTAGTCCTGCCAAAAAGGGTGAAATGAGAACGAGTGCCCTCCGTGACCCTCGGCTTCTGCTTAGAGCCACGTGTCCCTGGGACCAGCAAGGTCCAAAGTCTCCCATTCAATTGCTTTACGCTATTGAAGTGTGGGGGACAATGGCTGTGGTGAAGCCAGACTACAATTAAGTCCTGGAGAAGGAGGCACCCTCCCTTGGGCCAGCCAAGCAAGAAGCCCCTGTGTCCTGAGGGGCTCAGAACCAGGGTATACCCACGACATATACAAAATGTCAGGAGTCTGCAACATCATCTATTAAATCTGATTCTCAAAGCTCCATGTTGGAGGCTGAATCACAGATTTTGATTTTCAGACCCCAGGAGTAGAGTGAATGGTCTTTTCTATAGCCCCCTCTCCCCTACCAGTCAGCATCCTCCACTTTCTCCACCCAGCCTGGCCCCGGCATTCCTAGGACCCGTTCCTCTCACCACTGCTTCCTCACCTGGGCATCTGTCCACACTGACTACAAAATAAATAAATAAATAAAATACCCCAACCCCTCAAGTTTCAATTTGGATCCTACTACATGTTCCACGATTTGAACAAGAGCTGCATCTGTCTGCTTTTGAGTTCCTGGGGTAAGAGGGGAAAGGGACGTGACTCCAGGCTTCTCTCTCTTTTTGGCGTTTGACCTGAAGGAACACGCAGTAAGCTTGGACTCTGCTTTGAGAGCAGCTCTTGGAAGAGAACTGTCCATTCACAGCTGCCTACTTGTTACCAGAGATATCCAGAAACCACTTCTCTCAGCTTTAGAAGCTCACCCATCGTTGAAAGGAAAGGCTCTTGGAACATAACAATGTGACTGTCAAAATAATAACTTACACAGGTTGAAAGTGGAGTGAATCTCCCAGAATACAGAGCAAAAAGGTAAAGGGACAGGAAGTACGAGAAAGAATGAGGGGCAGGTGGAATGGACTCAAATGGGCAGATGAGAAATCTAGAAAGATAGAACTGAGACAGGAAGTGAGGGCATTTTCAAGGAAATAATAAAAGCACATTCTTAAAGTTGAAACTGCTTCAGTCTGAAGGAGCCCCCAGGAAAGTGAACATGATGAATAAAGAAGAGGCTTATACCCAGACCCATCATCATGACATTTCAGAATATTCGAGAAAAGTAGATACACTGAAGTTCTTACAAAGTTTTGAAAATGAAAACAAATGACCACGTATGCCACAGTGAGGATCAGACAGCACCATAATCTCTCACCAGCAGTGAGCAGGAGCAAAATGACAGTGAGGTGGTGCCTTACCAATTTAGATGGGAAACTATTTTGAATTTTGAATCAAGAATTCTACAACACTGAGCACATTTGAAAACCAGAGATCTTTCAGACATGGAAGTCGACATGTAGAAGACCTGGAGGTCTCCTTCTGAGGTTGTTACTTGAGTATGTGTCGCAGGAGAACAAGGCTAAAGAAAAACCTCACTTGCCCAGTAGCTCAGTGAAGGTAAATATCGGAATGATAATTGTGCCCTGGGGACTCGGGGAGGGGGTCCAAATGGGAGGAGAGAGCCCCAACAAGAATGAGATGGGTGCTGGTGATATAGAAGAAGCAGGAAGATATTTCAGTGGCACACTGAAGAAGTAATTTCACTTCCACAAGAAAAAAAAAAAAGGCAATCGGAAACTCCAGGAAAAAACAAGAGCTTCATGTGAAAATCATGATCCTAATATTAAGCTAAACTTTGGCATTACTTTGAACAGCTGATGGAGTTGAATAAAGAATCCAATAGGTTCTCATATTAGAAAGCCCTTTCCCATGGGTCTATAAAGAGGAACTATAGTCCTAGCCTTATACTTGGAAATGATGTAAACAGTTATAGTATCATGATAATACAATGCTTTCCGCTGTGGTTTTTTTTTTTTTTTTTAACTTTTGACTCCGGTTTATAGACAGAACCTCAAAGACTTCTACAACAAAGAATTAATGATGCTTTATGTTGTTAAATTAAGAAATAAAGGGATAAGTCACAGAGTTAGGGAGGTAATCCTCAGAAGACCAAAGCAAAACAAGTGAAAAGATATCAACTCACACCTGAATGGGTGTGAATGGCTCCTGTCAAAATACACAAGAGATGATCTAACTAATCTAACAATAGAAAATCCAGCGAGAGGTAATTCTAACTAGATAACTAGTCAGAAAGGCTACTGTCTAGAAGACAAGAGATAACTCGTGTTAATAAGGACATGAAGAAATTGGAACCCTCGCGCACTGTTGGTGGGAATGTAAACAGGTACGGCCACTATGGAGAACAGTATGGAGGGGCACCGAGAAAATGAAAACAGAACTGACAGAGGATCCAACAATGCTACTTCTAGGTATTTAACCAAAGATAAATGAAAACACTAACTCAAAAAGATTTCTGCTCCCCATGGTCAATGCAGCATCATTCACAACAGCCGGGATGCGGAAACCAGCTCAGTGTCCACCGATAGACGGATGGATAAAGAAGTGGTGTATGTATACACTGGAATATTATTCAGCCATAAAAGGAAATGAAATTCCACCATTTCCAACAACAGAATAAACTCTGAAGGCATTAGGTTAGGCAAGATAAGTCAGAGTATGACAAATACCGTATGATTTCACTTATATGTAGAAGAAAGCAAAACAAATGAATGAATGAAAAAAAAACTCATCGACATAGAGAACATACACAGAGGGTCTGGCGGTTGCCAGGAGCGGGGGATGGGAGCATGGATGAAACGGGGGGAGCTGGTCGAAAGGTATAAACTCTCAGCCATACGGGAAATAAATCAATCCCAGGGATGTCACGGACAGCAGGGGGACCAGGGTTAATAATCCTGTGTCATATACTTGAAATTTGCTGGGATACTACATCTGAAAGTTCTTGTCGTGAAAGATAAAATTAGTAACCATGTGAGGTGACAGATGTTAACTAGACTCGTCATGATGGTCACTTTGCAATTTGAACAAATATCAAATCATTATGCTCAATACCTGAAAGTAATGGGATGTCGCATGTTGATTGTATCTCAATAAAAAAAAAGAGAAGAGAATAACGGGTAATCACAGAGGTAGGAAGGTAATCCTCAGAAGAATGAAGCAAAATGAGTACAAAGTGGTCCCTCCGCCAAGCAGACGGCAGGGCCGGGAGACGTGGCTTCTTTGCATTTCTAGCCGTGTCTGTGTGGCTGGTTAAATTAATAACTAATTTTCTTATGTAATGAATATCCTATTTGTATCAAAATTTGTGAAAGCGGGAGAAGCTCTACCCCAACAATGATGAGGGGCGGGTGTCCTGGGGCAGTCATGGGTTGTGGACAAAATGCTGCGGGCCGACCTTGGGAAGCAGAGGGAGGATGGGGAGAAGGGCAGGATTCCCCAGATCCTCGTGATGGACTGAGCGTGGGAGGGGACCAGACCCAGGTCTCGCACTCTGAGCACCAGGCATGCTGTTCATCACGATGGTGACGGCAGAGGACAACATTTTTTAGGGGAAACCATTGGGATGCGTTCTCCAGGGCCATGACTCACCCAGCTGGTGATCTGGCTGTGGCTGTCATATGCGTGCCTGTGGTTCCCCTGGGACAGCCTGACGGCGGGGCTGGCATGCACGGGTGTGCTGACTTCTTACATTGCCTGTGCCAGGGGATTTATCCCTCTCTTTCTGGTTCTCCAAAAATTTACAAATTGGTATATACTCGTAAAAAAAAAAAAAAATACAGAGATGTAGGGAAGAAACAGCAAAATCGCCTTGGTCCCTATCCCAAAGGAGCTGTCCTGAGGGCTTCACTACTAATCACCAGGCCCAGCCATCACTTAACAGGAGAGAGAGAGGGAAAAAACCCCCAAAAAACAAAAAAACAAGAGTATGTTGTCCTATGAATCCAGTCAGTGAACATGCTCGGGGGATTGATGCCTTTTTTTCTCAAGTCTAAGGAATCATAAAGAACCACAGAAATATGAAATAATGATGGAGGAAGAGCGGGGGGGAAATCAGTGTTTCTTGCCATTCAGTTCTTACTACCTACACGCCGAGGCAGTTTTCTGGAACACAAAGTTAGGGTTTCAAAGGAAAGCCAGCTACCCACACATGCCATCCGCAATTCAGCTTCCCTCGGGGTTTACACGGCGCATGCCTCTAGGCTGCGAGCACTAGACGTACATCTCCCCCACTCATCCTGTCATGACCGCCACCGGGCACGTGGCCGGAGCTGCTGGTAGGGGCACCACTTCGCAAACCGGGTTGGGGGTTTCAGGGACTGAGGCACGGAGATGGACGGCGAGTTGACCAAGGTCACGCAGGGTGTTTGCTGGAAAGTCAGAGGAAAAACCCCAGGACATTCTATTTTCACCTTACAAGGCTTCGGAATATATGCACATACTCTCCCATATTTAGAGTCTGTCTCTGGAAGGATCCTCAGGAGACGGGCAGTGAGGTTCTGTCTGGGGAGGAATGGGGGCCGCGAGGTGAGGATGAGAGGAGGGACCTACTTTGGTGTTGAACCTGCACATTCTGCATTTCTTATGTGCGCAACTATATTTCCAGCTGCCAATTTAAAAATGCACACAACTGGACGATGATGTCAAAGCCACAAAAGCAAGCAGCTATGGCACGCAGATGTCCGACTGGCCAACAGGTACGATTTGCCGTGCTTCTAATCCCGTGGGTCTCACTAAGGAAGAGGAATGACAGCCCATCCCATTCTTAGATGCCTTCCCCACGTGGTGTTTCTGAACGCAGTCCTTCCGGGCGGGGCCAAAGCGGCAGGTGCAGTGAGAGGTTTCGAGGGGAATTTGCTGACAACAGGGAATGGGTCCAGCACTCACTCACCTCTGGTTCTCCTCCCTGGAACACCCCAGAGATGGACAGCCCTCCTCACTCCCCACTCACCCCATGAGCAGCGCCTTGGTGGGTCTTGTCCCTTCTAACTACACTTTAGACCTGGAAGCCATCCACCTACCTATCCCTACCTCTCCACCGGCCCAGACCGTTACCACTGCCTGGCCAGGAAGACGGCAATGGTGTCACAACTGGGCTCCATTCTTCCTTCTGTCTGTTTTCCTCCAGCAAGGTTACCCAAATCATGTCACCCTTTTGCGTAAAGCCTCTAGTATCCCCACTGCACGAATGGGAGTAAATCCACTCGCTTTCCATAGAACACAAAGTCCTTCTGTGGCATCATCCTTTCAATCCCTTCCAAGCCACTGTTGCTTCTGTGTGGTAGCTTCTCTTTTGACCTCAGGGCCTTTGCATACGCTGGGCTTTCTGAAGATGGCTGATTCTCCTCCACTGTCAGGTTTCAAATCAAAAATCACTTTGTCACAGAGACTTCCCCTGGCTCCCTATATAAAGCTGGCCTGCCCCACCCTGCCCAAGAGACTGCATGATGATACTGCTGATTTGGTCCATAGCATTAACCACTAAGTGGGATTCTTTAGTTTATTTATAAACTTTGCTATTTTCACTATTTAGGTTTTAATCTACATGATGTCAGAGACTGTGCTGGTCTTGTTTACCACCACATCCAGAGCTCCTTGAATGTTCAGGTTTTGACGAATATTGGTTAAATAGATGGATGGACAGATAAGAGGAGTGGATGGGTGGATGGATGGGCAGATGGGTAGATGGCTGGCTGGCTGGCTGGATGGATGGTTGGTTGGTAGAGTTGGTAGATGCCTGAATGGGTTGTTGATGGATGAGTGGGCAGGTAACTGGATGGCTGGATGGATGGGTAGATGGTTGGTTGGTTGGATGAGTTGGTAGACAGCTGAATGGCTGGTTGATGGATGAGTGGGCAGGTAATTGGATGGTTGGATGGATGGGTAGATGGTTGGTTGGTTGGATGAGTTGGTAGACGGCTGAATGGCTGGTTGATGGATGAGTGGGCAAGTAACTGGATGGCTGGATGGATGGGTAGATGGTTGGTTGGTTGGATGAGTTGGTAGACGGCTGAATGGCTGGTTGATGGATGAGTGGGCAGGTAATTGGATGGCTGGTTGGGTGGATAGATAGATGGATGGGGTGTATTCCACCTAGAGTAAGAGCCCGAGGTCTCCCCTTCCTCTCCCAGGTAGACTTCTTCTGGATGCCCTATGCTCATGAGGTTGGAGATCTGATTTAAAGCTAATGGAAACTGGATTCTCCCAGACCCTGTGTTGAAGAATGTTTTTAAAAACAACACTGAAATATTTGTAAGGTCCTGTGTAGAAACGGCCCCAGGTTCTCTGCTTTCTGATCTTGGTCGTGTGCCCACATTTCTAGACCCTTCCATCATGTGCACGCAAGGTGGGTGGAGGGGAATCCTGAGGGGAGACTCTGCCAGAGTAACTGGACACATTCAACAATCCATGGGTGTGATTTGGTCAGACCACTCCTCGGCTCTGCGTCCCCGAGCAAAGCTTTTGACACAAGAGAGGATGGGGATGGATAACTGCCTCCTGTTAGATTCAGAAACCGTCTACCTTGGATCTTGCTTCCTCCTGCGTGGTCTTTAATTACCCTTGCATCCGCAGTGGGCCGGCCTCCGCCGTGAGCTGCCCCCCAGACTGTCGCCTCTCTCCTGCCCCCTGGCTTATCCTGGGTAAGTGGCCCGGGTGCTGGCGTGCCACCCGGGTCTCTGTGGCTCACCAGGCCGTGTCTGGCAGGAATTCTGAAGTGGGCTGACGAATGGCTGGTCCAGACAGTAGCACGTGCGCCCTCGGCCAGGGCCCAGCCTCACCCCAACACCCACTCAAGAGCCACACACAGCAGCCGCCTGGGCCGTGATGGCAGGTGGTGCCATGAGTTCCCTCACCTCTGCCAAGTGCGCTGTCTGGAAGGGGTCCATGCTGGAGGCGGTGGCTCCCCAGGCTGACCCCTGCGCCCTGTGTGGAAAAGCCCAGACGCCATTACCCCGGTAACATCAGCATCCATCGTCTGACACCCCATCAGGCGGTGGTTCTGTCTTGGCCATTTTCCCCAAACCCAGCCCTGTTCCATGGCTGGCCCTGGGCAACCACACCTTCACTGTGGGACAGAGGGGGCTGCGGGCACGGGTCCCGTACTCCAGGCGACCGGGCCTCACATGCCGGCGCAGGCACCCGTGTGGCCGAGGGGTGGGTCCTTAGTGTCACCTTCCTTCCTCCAATGCACTGTTCTCCTGTGAAGCGGGTAAGGACACTGACTTCCAAGGTCACTGGAGGGTGGGCAGGCAGCCGTGATCAAAGCAAGGCGTGTTGGGCACACGGTGGGAGGCTCGTAAACGGCACTGTGATTCCTCTCATCTCCTGGGCAGTGGGAGCCCGCAGTGTGTCTGACTCCCCTGCCCTGGGAAAGCGGAGGGGGGGCACTCCTGAACCACGGTCAACGCCAGAGCTTTTCTCATTTGCTTAGAAGCTGCCCCTTGACCCGGGTGTGGCCAGATGTCCCTCTTCTCTGGGGTCCCAGGCCCTGGTACCAAGCCAGTGGTCAGGAACCTATGAAACCAAAGTCTTCACCTGGGCACCAAATCACAGGGAGGCAGAGCCGGCAGGGATCGCCCAGGTCACCCGTCCAACTTTCTAAGACATTCTGGCAAAAGAACGCCCAGACTGCTTGGCTCCCTGCAATGACGGGGAACTCATCCCCTCCTCTGAAGTCTGTTCAATCTCTGAAGAGCAACAATGGCTCTGCCCGCCTTCCATGGGCCCAAACAGCCACGCCTGTCCCCGGTGCGTTCTGGTCCTGCTGTCCGCCACATGACAGGCAACCCAGCCAGCCCGGCCCCGCGGTCTTCTCTTTCCCTGGCTCCCAATCAGCTTAGGCCCTTCCAGAGTTCCTCTGCGCGGAAGCTGCCGTTTCCAACGCTGAGGGTTTGTGCAACACCCAGCTTCATGCACACGGATGGAGCCTGGGCAGCCTGCGGCCGCTCTCTGCCGGCAACCGGTCTCGGGGGGCGAGAGCTCTGCCTAAAGCCACAGCCTGCAGGCGAGCCATGCTGTCACGGGCTCTTCCCCAGAAGCCCCACTCCCAGGCTGGATGGCCCTCCACGTAACCATGGCGACAGCTCTGGGCCTCCTCGGGGCCTCGGGCACACCCTCCTCCTTAGAACGGAAGCAAAGCATGACAGGCACACTGGCGGTGACCACGTGGTGCGGGTCCACTCTGCCAGGCAGCCTCTTGCTGCTGCAGAAACCCCTCATCTGACCCTAACAGAGACATGTCAGGAGAAGCCCGGGTCAGGTATGGCTCCCTGGGAGCCCCTGGGCGTTCTCTCTGTCGGCCCCACTGGTGCCAAGCCAAGGTCGCCGCTTGAGCATTCAAAGTCAGAAAGCCGGCAATGTTCGTAAGATCTGGAAAGTCAGCCACGCCCCTTAGGAGGGGACAACCCAGCCCCTCTGCTGGGCATGGGATTCCTGTCCTAACACCTCTTGTGGGTGACAGAGGGGTGGCAGGGAGGGGGCAGCACTAATAGCCATTCCACGGCTACACAGACATCCCAGAGAGCGGGAAACCAGCCCTCGTGGGAGGATGTCCACAGCAGCGCCATTCGCAGGAGCCAAAAGGTGGAAGCCACCCAGACACCCACCCACAGAGGAACGGGCAAGCAAAACATGGCTGACAGCCGACGGAACATTCTCTCTCCTTAAAAAGGCAGGACACTCTGACACCTGGTACCACACAGACGGACCCAGACGATGCCAGGCTGACTGAGACAGACCGGTCACAGAAAACCCCAGTGCTGTGTAATTCCACTTCTATGAGGGCCCCAGGGTCACCAGATTCAGAGAAAGAGTGGACGGTGGGCATCGGGGCTGGGGGAGGAATGGGGGTTGGTGTCTCAGGGGGACAGAGTGGATGGTGGGCACCAGGCCAGGGGAGGGACGGGGGTCGGTGTCTCGGGGGGACAGAGTGTAGACGGTAGACACTGGGGCTGGGGGAGGGCTGGGGTCAGTGTCTCAGGGGGACAGAGAGTGGCTGGGGGGCTCTGGGGCTGGGGGAGGATGGGGGTCGGTGTCTTAGGGGGACAGAGAGTGGACGGTGGGTGCCATGGTCGGAGGATGCCTGGGGTCAGTGTCTCAGGGGGACAGAGGGCGGCAGTGGGCACCAGGACTGGAGGAGGGATGGGGGTCGGTGTCTCAGGGGGACAGAGATTCAGTCTGAGAAGATGAAAAGTTCTGGAGACGGATGGTGGGGACTGCCGCACAGCTACGTGAATGTACCTAATGGCACTAACCTGTGCCCCTAAAAATGGTCGAGATGGTAAATTGTACGTATATATTTTATTACAATAAAAAGTTGAGATAAAAGGAGGTGCTGATACCTGCTAAAAATGGATGAACCTTGTAGCCAAGATTCTAAGTAAGGAAGCTACACACGAAGGGTCTCGTGTCATGTGACTCCGTTTCCATGAAACACGCAGGGAGCCAGCTGGTGGTTTGGGGCTGGGGGCAGCGAGCATGGGGCAGGCCTGCCGAAAAGCTGGGAGCTCTGGGAGCTCCCTTTCGGGTGGATGGAAACGATCTGGAACCAGACCGGGGCTGGTTCCCCAGTACGCAAATGCACCAGCATCACCACCGTGCAGTTGGAAATGGCAGTTAGGTGATGTGAATTTTAACTCAGGAGAAGCAGAGATGAAGGAGGGCAGGTTGGGTCCCTCACAGGCAGCCGAGAGTGAGGAGCACGGTGTGGGCTGCTCACCACGGACTGGGGGGCCCCGGGGCAGGGGGGCAGAGGGTCCAGACCCTTCCCCAGCCCCAGCCTAATGGAGGAGATGGTTTGGTGGGCTTCTCAGAAGGGGCCCCAGGGATGGCTGCCAGCAGGGCTGGGAGCGGGACCTTCCCTTTCCGACGGGTCACACACCCGGCGTCTCCTCCCTTTCCCCGCGTCGCAAACTAACTCTCACTGAGGCTACCATCCACTAAGGTTCCTTCTCCACACCATTCTGGCCCCCGGAGGGGGACCCGTGTTTGTGACAGAAACGGGGGGTAGAGAAACTCGGCGCGTGAGGCCAGTAAGGGCCTGAGAAGCGGAAGTGGCAGCAGGGACACTGGCTGGAAATGCAGCTCGTTTCTGAGCTGTCCGTCCCCTCGCCATGTGGGCCCCCGGCCTGCCTCAGGCTGTCTGGGAGTTACAAGGAGGAGGCCTGAGAGACCCGAGCACGACGTGTGCGTCTGTAGTTTCTGCGGGGAAGCTGGAGCCCATGCCCCGTGTCGCATCACCATAGGTACATGGCTCTCTGCGTGCAACCAACAAGCCCTCTTTGGAGCGGCGGCCCACAAGCAAGCCCGCCGTGCTCAAAGGCCCCACCGCTTGGTGCCACGCCTCTCACGGGCGAGGAGCCTTTCCGTACACAGACTTCAACTCGGAGGCAGAAGGAAGAGGGAAAATGCAGATGACAGGGAACCCCAGAGCCACGGCATCCTGAAGATTCGCACAGCCAGATGCTGTCATCTCACATGAGGCCCGGTCTTCCCACTCCGGGGCACCCCACAGGGACGCTCCAGCCCAACCCCAAACCCCGGGCAGCGCAGAGACCACACCTCGGGCAGGTTCTCTGGAAAACGGTGGCTTCGGTAACGTGGCCCACGTGCAGGGGGTCACAGTGGCCACAGCGAGCGAAACAGCCCGGGGGGTCCGAGGGCTCCACGCGAGGGGGCCCAGTGCTTTCGTGGTGCATCTGAGCCCCTCTGCCGAGAGAAAGAGCCTCGTCTTACCTGGTGGCATCGAAGCTGTCATAGGAGCCGACTGTGTAGTGCCGGAAGAGCTTCTTGCTGCGGTCCGCACGGGTTTCTGTCCAGAGAGGGAAGAGAAACACCGTTTAGAAAAGTCACGGTCCCCAGACGCAGAAACCAAGCGAGGCCGGCCGGGCCTCTCATTGCTCTGACCTACGAAGCGCGAGACCCGCTCTCTGGGGAAAGACCTGGGGGAAGAGAGGGCTCGTCTTGGGAGCTCTGACTTTGAGGAAGGCCTGTGAACCTCAGGGCCGGCTTCTGGAGTCGGGAGCTCCATTCTGAAACGGAGGCAGAGTCCTGGGTCTGGGAAGGAGCGGGAGGGGGCTCTCTGCAAAGAAGACAGCCCCGTGCTGTAAGCCGGAAGGGCAGCGAGACTTTGGCACAGGGAACATTCCAGAAAGGTATTTTCGAGTGCTGCCAGGCCTCCCAGCAAACCCGAAGACGGCTGCTTTCGGAAGGAGAAGGCTTCATTGTTCCTTTTCTGGTGAGAGCTGCTCTTTTCCTAGAGAACAAACAAACAAAGCCCAGAACCTGATTCACGTTCCTAATGAAGCCCCCGCTGGCTTCTCTTACTCCGCGGGGCTGGACGTAAACTTGATGGGATGAGACATGAGCGCCGCAACTGGACTGAGCGGGCGGCTCAGGGCCGGAGGGAGAAACCCACCACCACGCGAGTACAAGGAACTCAGAGGCTCCATGATTCACTGCCCAGGTATGTCCCGGACAGCCTGCTTCCTAAACCCTGGAGAAAACACGGAGGGACCATGCGACTGGCTTCAGGAATACGGCTCAAAACCTCATGGAACTTCTTTAACCCTTTCTGCGCTCAATCCACATACCCAGGTGACCGTGCTTGTATCCAAACCCCCAAACACACAATTTTGGCTCAAAAGTGAGCACACACAAGCACACTGAGAAGGTCAGCACAGTCTTTCTAGGCTCCTTTTATGCCCGGAGGCAGCTAGTTCAACAAAAACGCACGCTCGCTTTCTATGCTAGTATGGAGTTGCCTTTGGGGGATGGGAGGAGTGGATTCCAACCCAGGACTACATCTCCCAGCTCCTCTTGCACCCTGGCAGGGTCACATGGCCACTTCCCACCAATGGAATATGAGCCATGGAATGGAAGATTCCATTGTGAGGATGGGGGGCCTCTTCCAAGCTTGGCTGCTATGGAAGTCGGTGTGCTTCCCTACCCTCTCTGCAGCTTTGCCCAGCTCAGAGCTAGGATTCCCAGGCCTGACCCGATGGTGGAACCCTCTAGGGTTCCCACAAGATGCCCTGGTCTCCGTATGTGGAACTGTTGAAGCAAGCAACAATTCTATTCCTCATGTTACCCTTGAAGGACTCATTGGTGTGGCAGTTAACACTGTCTGCACGGCTGGGCAGGCTGGGCCCTCTGCGACCTGACTCCCCCCTGGCTCCCCACCCCTTTCCCATCCCTAACACCGACACTCCAACAATACAAAGTGTCTGATTCTGTGAACAGCAGCGTCATCGTCACCATTGTCATTGAAAACACTAATTGAGCACTTACTGTATACTAGGCCCTGTTCCAAGTGCCGTTCCTGTATTCCCTTCCTGGACCCTCAGGACCCCCACAGAGGGGGTGTGCATGGCTTTGCAGGCTCGATCACATCCAGCCACCTCTCCAGTCCTTCTCAGGACCCTGGGGGTTCCCCCCCGACCCCTGTGGAGATGGCCTCCCTCTCTCTGTGCTCTATGTGTCTCTCCCGTATCATCATAAACACTTACGGAGTCGTTCCACTGTGCTACGGTCTGGTCATCTGGGCTCAGCCACTCACTGGTCACTCCAGCCCAGCGAGCGAGGTGGCACTGTGCCCGTTTTAAGGATGGAGATGGTAACGCGGCCAAGGCAAAGTCACACACATTATGTGGCTGGGTCAGGATGAGTGCCCCGGCTGGCGGATGGGCTCCAGGCCCAAACCCAGACCACCAGACCCCACTAGCTGACCCCTGGAGGGGCTCCAAGTCCCCAAGCTCTCCACAGTGCCCAGGAGTGGGGGCTGGCCTCTCTGTATCACACCACACCCCATGCCTAACCCCTGGTAGATGCTCAGTGCCAGTGTTGTCCACTTAATCCAAGTGGCCTACTGTATAATTAGTGAAGACAACACACCACACACCACTGGAGTAGCCTGAGTACACGGGGCCCTCGCTGTGCTGGGAACTGGTCCAGCCAAGCTGCACACACCGCATCTGTGTTTGGCACCTGGACAAAATGGGACAAGATGTTTTGTGCACTCCTGCCCCCCTCCCTGGCTTCTGTAGCGCGCATACGTGCCATTTGAGTCGTTTCTTAAGCCCACGGGGAGACAGGTCCTGTGCCCCACAGGCAGGAACTAGGAGACTCATAGGGGGTGGCGCTTTAGCTCTGCTGTCCGGAGCCCAGAATCCTGGGGATGGGGTGAAGACAGAGCCTGAGGATGTGGACCTTCTGTGGTCTGGGCTAAGGACGTCAGCAGTCGGAGGACTACGGAGGAAGGACATGGGCCAGGCCATCCATCTGGTCAGCTCAGTCCTGTGACTTCCGCATGGGGCCCCATATGTGCCAGGCCCTGAAGGGATATGTAGGATTTGAACCTCACTGTGTTATGTTGAGTAGCTCACAAAGCCACTGAGCCACCACGGGGACTGGCTGGAAGCTGATCTTAGTACCCTTAGTTACCTCACTTGCTTAAGCCCTACGTAGGCATCTCTGTGCTGGTTGTCTGGGCAAGTGCTGGGCACTGAGACCTGACTGGTGCAGGCCTCTGGCTAGAGTCAGAGGCTGTGGGTTCCAGCAGCAGAGAGAGTGTGCAGCGAATGTGTGTGCGTGTGTGTGCGTGTGTGTGCGTGTATGTGCGTGTTTCAGAAAGGGAACCATTTCTAGGCAAGGTCAGTTAGCCAGTGGTTCCCAGACTTTGGGATTTCATGGACCAATAAAATTTAAACAAAAGAGGGCAGAATGTAGACTGACATAAATTTACCAAGTATTTCTTTAGGCCCAGTAAAAACACTGAAAATAGGAAGATTCTCTTCTGTCCCCTCACTGATCTTATTAACAAAGGAGACCCATAGAAGGACCTGCTTTATGAAAACCTCCCACTGCACAGGTCTTTCCTATCCTCAAGCTCCTGGACACAGTCACACTTCTGCTCTCAGATATGGCCCCAAAGATCAGGGAAGAGGACTGAGGGACATATCATAGCCACCATCACCACAATCACCACCATCTCCTTCATCATCATCACCATCACCTTTATCACCACCATCACCTCATCATCTCCATCATCACCGTCACCATCACAATTGCCATCATTATCTCCATCATCATTATCACCACCATCACCATAATCACCACCATCATCATCACGATCACCATCATTATCACCATAAACATCACCATCACCACCGTCACCACCGTCACCATCACGATCACCATCATTATCACCATAAACATCACCATCACCATCACCACCATCATCGCCACCGTCACCATCACGATCACCATCACCATTGCTATCATCACCGCCATCACCATCACTATCACCACCATCTTCACCATCACCATTGCCACCACGACCACCCTAATCATTATTATCGTTACAGCAACTCTGCTGTAAAATGAAGTTGGCCTCCTTATCTGGTCTTCACACAGAACCCAGTGGTAAGCGGAGTCTTGCTCCCGATTTACAGAAGCACCAGAGTAAGTGATGAGGGACGTGGGCTTTGAGGCTGGACACTGAATCCTGTGGCCCTGCCCTTGCCTGGCCTCAGTTTCTACCTGGAAAGAGAGAAGGTGGGCTAGACTGCTCTCAGGATGCTTCCCCACTGTCACAGTGTGCAACTCATGTCACCGCCAGGCCTGGTCGTTGCTGGCAAGCTGAGACTGGCTGTCACTGTGCAAGGAGATGGGGGCTGCCGGCTGCCTGGGCTAACCCCTTCCTGTGACTCACTGATGCAAACGTGAGTCATAGATACAAACTGTGGGCTGGGCAAAGGGGAGGAGAAGCCGGAAGTTCGAAGCCCAGCATCGAGGGGGGCTGTGCCCCTTCCCCAGGCCTGTAGTGTGAACAACCCCCCACCCCCTCTGTTGTGTGCCTCTGGGTCTGCCCTGCAGGGCCCCAGCACCGGGGGCAGGAGAGGAGGCGCCACATGCCACGCTGGGGGCCGAGGGGCCTGTGGTCAAGTAAGGTCTACAGGCCACGGTTTAGGGCAGGCCCTGGGGGGCTCCTGTACCCATCACAAATCGAATAAAGGAACAGGTGTCTCCTGTGGGACAGACCTGGGGCTTAGAGCGGACCTGAGGAGGGAAAGGGCACAGACCCTGTCCGTCGTTCTGATGTGGACATGGACACACACGTTCAAAGACTGCGGGCTGGGCGACCTCGTCACGTACGCGCCCATCATAGCCCACTCCAGGCTCGCAAGGGCGGTCTGAAGTCCATGAGACCCCCAGAGGGTCCCAACAAGAGCCCTCAGGGTCCCCACATCTGCCTCTACCCTCCCTCCTGCACCTCGCCCTCTGCCTTCCTCTTACACTGAAATGACTGGCCAGCCAAACCCTTCCCAGTCCATGTGCAAAGACATTCCTCTTCTCTTGGGCTGTGCCTCCCTGTTCTTTGGGGTCAGCCCTTTCCAAGTCCAGCCACATGGTCAAGGGAGGCTGCCCAGGCCCTCCATACCACCACTGCCCGGCCCTGGACTCCGGCGTTCGGCAAGGGAGCCTGGACCAGCTGTTCCTTTGACCACAGCAGGCGCCTGGCCCAGGGGAGGGACAGGTGACCCCGGCTGGGACAATGGAGTCCTACTCTTGCTGCTGCTATTTCTACTTTTGAGGCCACCATGGGGGACACGCCGCCTGAGAATGAGTCACACCGAGGACAGCAGAGCAGCTGGCAAGGAGGAAGTGACCGACTGCCCTGGTGACATGGTCCGGAGCCCAGCACGCAACCCGCAGCTCTTGCCGACCGTCGTTACAGGTGCCCGACGCACGTCCTTCTCGGTTTAACGCACGTCGCTAGAGCCAGGAACGCTCAGAAGGACGCGGTTACACCCTTCACCGTTTGCAACGCTGCACCCAGCAGCCGGGAACAGCCCCCCCGAGGTGTGGTGTTTACACTGAGTCCGTGTGCCTGGAGAGAGGGCAGCTCTCTTCTCCACTGGGGGCCCTGGAGGCACTACCTCTTGGGGGACCCGGCACCCTTGTCACCACAAGCACAGCTGTGCCCCAGGCTGGCCCAAGGATCGTGCTGGACTCTGCTGGACCCCATCATTAGGACTGAGGGAACCCACAGCCCACACAGGACCCACTGGCTTTTCTCGGAGATGTTCTGAGGCCTGGATGCTGAGGAAGGGGACATTGGTGTGGTTGGATAGCCTCAAAATTAGTTTGGGTCCATGAGTTTCGAGAAGTGAACTGTGTCCCTTCTTAGATGGACGGAGCACTGAGTCTCCAACGTGAGACCACCCCCGCCCCGATGTTGATTTTTGCCCTGGGGCACGGCGACCAGAACATTTAGGATGGCGATCATTCCATCAGTCTGGGGTTGCCTGGTGAGCCGCTGGGACACGTGACAGAAATGTGGCACGAGAAGTAAAACTCTGTGGTTTTTAGGTTATTAGGATCAGGGGCCCGTTACTGCAGACTCAGCCAGCGGACTGAGCACAGCCTCCCCTCCCGCAGCAGCCTGTACATCCACGTTTTGCTCACCCCTGAAGCTTCCTAAAGCCAAGAACCAAGTCGTCTGCAGCCAGGTCCCCTCCTCCAGGCAGCAAATAGTCAACATGTCTGCAGTCCCTCCGCCCTCGTCTGCGTGAACGTCAGCTCTGGCCCAGACGGGTGCAGTAGCCTTTGTCTGCCTGTTTCCACGCTTATCCCTCCCCTCACCGAACTATTCCCCATAGTCCCCATAGAGCAGAGGGAGCGCTAAGAAATGTAAAACTTAGGGGGATCCCACGGTGCTATTGTTTTTCCACAACTCCCTGTGGAATGAGAGGCACATCCGAGTGCCCTGGGATGACACAGGCCTGACACTGGGTGGCTTCCCCTCCCACAGCTCTCCCTCCTCCAGCACCTCCCTCCTGACACATTGGGTGCCTCACTGTTCCTTGCAAATGACGAGCGGGTCTGCACCTCAGGACCTGTGCGCTTGCTGGACTCTCTCTGGGACATGTTGTCCCCAGCTCAAATCCCGCCGCCCCGTTGGAGTCCCAGCTCCCACCGCAGGGACCGCACACTCAGTGCATGACGGTCCCCAGGCCCTTGGACCCTTTGCTCCTAGTCACTCTTGGCAGTTTCACATCCTCAGGTCGGACTGTGGAGGGTCGAGGCTGGAGCACAGTGGGCTGGCCCCTTGCTCATCCTGGGGACGGCTGGGGTGGAAGCAGCCCTCCCTGCGCACAGGCACACAGGAGTTCTAGTCCCGACCTTGACGGTGACAACACGGCCCTCCTCGCTCCGCCTCTCTGGCCGCAGCTTCTCAGCTACAAAGCCGACCACCGGACGGAGTGACGGCCGAGTCTCTGACGTCTCAACGAGACACCTCCCCTCCACCAACCATGTGGCTGGGGGCCAGCCCTTTCCCAGGAGAGGGACATGCCCCCAGGCGCGGTTTAGGGGGACACACCCCGGAAGCATCTTTCTGAGCGTGGCCTAGAAAAATCTACACCGAAAGAAAAAACTCTAGAAATCCCGATGCACATACCTCTCGCGACTCATGAACGGGAGCGACAGACGGCATGACCAGCCTCGGAGTCTGCACTGGAAATGGCCCTTTACGCCGAGCTGCTGGGAAGAGGATCCCGTACAGCTTGGCAGGGAAGCCAGGAGGGGACATCTGGGGAGAATCTAATGGCCTTGGCTCCTCGAGGGTGACTGGTTCTGGGAGCAGAAACCAGGAAAGCAATGGTCTCAAAAGGGCCAGCAGTAGTTCAGAGGCTGGTGTGGCAGGGACGAGGGCTCTCGGGTCAGGAGATGCCCTCGCGGGGAGGGCGAGCAGGCTGGGTGGGGCCCCTCCCGCCCAGCCAGGTCCGTGGGGACGGCACCCCTTGCTCACGGGCGCCTGTGCATGGGAGAGGCACGCAAGGAAGGGCACAGACGTCTGCATCTAACATGGCAATTGTGAGCCTAGCCCCTTGCTGGCTGTGCGGCCAGGCTGGAAAGTGCTTCTCCAGGCCTCGGTTTCCTCACCGGTGAAAGGGGCCGGCAGCAAGGAGCGACAGCCCTGCAGGGACCTGTGCACTTGTCAACGGACCCTGTGCAGGCTGTCGGGGACTCTGGTTATGTTGTGCTTCCAGATCCGGCCCCCAGGATGGAGGAAAACCCCAACCATATCCGTACGTGTGACCTCAGGAGCTGCCCATTCCCGCCCCCCCAGAACTGATGTGGGGTGGTCTCCGCTTCCTGTTGGAAGTGAGCACCAAGGCCGTCACCATGGGGAATGGAGGGGGACGCAGCTGAGTCCACGTGACCCTGCAGAGAGCCGGCTCAGCTGGCCCGGCTCCTGGCAAGGCCTGCTCGACCTCCAGACCCTGCTTTCTGAACCAGGGGAGGCTGGGCCATGCCTTCTGCCCTCGGGTCCAGGAAAGGCCCCGCACCCTTACATTCCGGTATGTTTTTTCATGTGACCCTGTTCATATAGGCTTTAGGGTTCTTTCAACCAAAAGAGCATGGTCTTCTGGCTATCCTATCACTCTGCAGAGAAACTGTTACCACGGGGACGGTGACAGTGTCCTGGGTTCCATCCTGAGGCCTGGCTTGGCGGCCTGTCTACCACGGGGCTTGGAACACCCCAGCCTCCAGATTGGGACGCCGGCCTTTACAGTGACGATCCCCCCCCCCACGGCTCCAAAGACCCCTCCACAGCCCTCGCCGCACACCCCCATCCCTGATCACCTGCGGTCACAGAGCAGTTAAAGTGACCGGACGAGGGACACCGGACCCACAAGGGGTTCCGGCTCCCCTGCCTGTGACGAAGAAAGAGCCTGGGATCAGCTGCAGGCCCAAGACGAACCACAAGGTCAGGAAATGCGTCTGGGCCCGCTGCCCCAGTTCACCTGTCACGCTGCGGGGGTCACGCAGGATACGAGCTTCCCGTCCTGCTCTCCATGTGCCATTTCCCGAATTTACTCGGTTTACGGATGACTGGCTCGGATGCTGTGGGGAGAGCACGCACGCGTCTTCAGGACGAGGGGCAGAGGGAGCCCTGGCTCACGGCTCCTTTGTGGCACGCCAGACGAGGTTCTCAAAACGAGGACGAAGAATTCTGGTTCGTGCGAGCCCTGGACAGGCCAGTCCCGAGGGGGGACGTGAAGAACTCAATTCCGTCAGGATCACGGCTTGCACAGGAAAGGGCCCAGGATCCCGGCAGGTTGGTGCCGGCTGACTTCCTAGACCAGGCTCGGGAGGCAGGGCTGAGCCACGGCCACTGGCCACGGGGAACCAGGGAGGGCCACTCTAGAGGCGGCACACAGGTGTCCCCTCTGGACTGAGGGATGGAGCAGGAGAGGAGGCCATTCTCTCCAGACGCTGCAGAGAGCACTGCTTGGAGGGAGCTCCTGCTGGGACGCAGGCGGCGGCTGCGGTCCGTGACCTTCGCCACGGCCTCCCTCCCTGGACATCAGGTTCCACAGCACAGGGATGCCATCCAGGGCTGGGATGAATCTAATTCCAGGATAAAACTGTTTCTCCACTGTGGGTTTAGGGGCAGCAGGGGATTTGAGCCCTGGCTGGTGTGAGGATGGAGGGACCACAGGAGCTGGACTGTGGGTGACCTCCTGGAGGGTGGTCGGCAAGGACACAGGGTCCCCGTCCTGCGGCTCCCGGGGACACTGTCCTACTGCCAACTCAGCACGTGGGGAGTGGATTCTCCCCAGCGCACCCAGCTAAAAGCCCGCCCATCTGACACCCAGCCATGGGCCCCAAGACTGAGCACAGACACTGGGTGGGCCCGCCTGCGCTGTGACCCTGAGCCCCATGACCTCATCAACAGGTGGTATCGGGAGCTCTAAGCCTGCAGTCACGCACGTCAGCACAGAAAATGGACAGAGCTGGGGCTTTACTTGTCCAGAGTCCTGTTTTCTGTTTCTCTGAAGAGTGAGCTTCAATCCTACCAAAAGGAGAGACAGAGACAGAGAGACAACAAGGACGGACTGGACACCTGTGTTGCTCCCCGTGTCCCTCTTCCCCTGGAAACCAGGTCCTCGCTGGCCCTCCTTCTTGGCTCCTCACCCAAAAAGGGCAAAAACTGCAGCGGAGGACACCTAAGTAGGGGGCAGCTCCTAGCCCAGCCACCATCGCGGTTCTGGGTACTGGGCGTTTCCTCTGGGCCGGCACCGAGTCAGACATGGCCCAGCAGCCTCCTGTCATGTCGCAGGGCTCTGGCCACCTGGTGGTGCCAGGTGACCGGACCGTACCAGTCCAGGCCCCCCGATGCTGTGCATCCACAGGTTGCCCTCCCACAGGCTCCTGTGATCTCCAGTGGGTTGTAAATCAGACACCACGCAGGCTACACCCCAGGCTGGTGAGCCAAATGCAGAATCGGAACCACAAGGAGGAAAGAGATTACCGATGGGGATGAAGACAGAAATAACTTTTCTTTTTTAAAACCAAAGATGCCGACGGGCTCCTTGCAAAGCAGAGAAACAGGCAGACAGGAACGCAGGGAGATGCCAGAAGTGGGCACGAAGGCAGGTGGGCTGGGCACTGACATGTGGGGTCGGGTCGCCAGGGCCAGCGGGGGTCACCTCCCACCCTCAGCTGACCTCAGAGGGAGTGCAAGGGGCTGGCTGGGGCAGCGGGCGGGGCAGGGGGAGGCGCAGCCCGCTCGGCTCCCGTCCCAGCTCCACTGCATCCCTGGCTCTGCTGACAGGTCAATCCCGCCACCGCCGGAGCTGGAGGTCAGGCCGCACCGGTGAGACACAGAACCGTGGGGGCACAGGACCGCGATGTGGACGTTCGCTAGTCCCACCCAGATCAGTGGCTAGCACAGCTCAGGGCTTATCCATGACCCCAGCCGCAGAATATTTATGCAGCACCTCGTGGTCCGCGGCGTTGGCCCAGCAGGAGAAAGCAAGGACACTGTTCTTATGGCGGACCGCGTGCCGCGTGGACCCTTTCCTGTGGCTGTTGTAATGAACGGCCACAAACCTCGTGGCCTACCACGACAGACACGTTTTCTCGTAGAGGTGTGGTGGTTGGAAATCCAGCCCGGATCTGACCGGGTAGGATACAAGTGTGGGCAGGGCTGTGTTCCCTGCAGGGGTGGGGGCGGGGGGGCTCCCTGCAGGGGTGGGGGTGGGGGGCTCCAGGGAGAGTCCGTCCCTTTGCCTCTTCCAGCCTCTCCAGGCGCCTGCACTCCTTGGCTCCGGGCCCCGTCCTCCATCTGCAAAGCTCTGGGCCAAGTCCTCAAATGCCATCGCTCTCGTTTGGCCGTGTGCCTCCCTCCCCCACTTGGAGACGGCTGGGACTCCACGGGCCTGGACACTCCCAGATAATCTCCCCGTCTGAAAGTCAGCAACCAGCAACCTTCACCCCATCTGTGACCTCCCCTCCCCTCGGCCACGCGTCTGGGCATAGTCCCAGGATCCAGGGATCAGGACGTGGACATCTTTGGGGGCCACGACTCTGCCCCCCACAACCGCAAAGAGACCACACCTAGAGGGGGCCCAGCTGGGCCAGTTGTGCTCAGATTCTCTAAATCTGCGCTCGTGAGGGAACTCAGAATCCTGTGTCCAGGTCGGAGGATCTGAGTGAAAGAGAAGTGGTTTGCCAGCAAATGCGTTTCCCCGTTTGCAGGAGCGAGACAGCGTGCGTCCGAGATCCGACCGAGTGACGGCGAGAGCCAAGGCGACAGCTCAGCTCCTCAGACACTCCACCCGCTCCGTGCGAGCTGGGGACGTGGGCCTTATCTCAGGGGCGCAGTGGTTCTCTGCGTGCTCGGCAGCCCCCTGCACGATGTCCCCTCCAGCAGACAGAGCTGGGCTCTGCACTGTGACTCGGTTTCCAGGAGCTGGAGCCGCTCACGTGTGGGGTCACGGTCAATAAGCAACTGAGTCACTGGGTTCTCTTTACCCCCAGTGCCCCTAGCACGGCTCCCCCTGTCCCCAGCCTGTGCACACGCGTGTGCTGGCTGTGTGCTCTCCGCTCTCCCCTCTGTCCAGGTCTGGGCACACCAGCCCAGCGCACACACAGCTGGGCAAGGACCCAGAGGCAAGGTTTTCTGCAATAACCACATGCCTTGATTTCTCTTAAAGTTGGCACAGGTGTGCCCGCCCCTACCCACTCTCTAGGGCACACTAGAAACACTCAGGCACCATATGCTCACTGAATCTGTGAACTCCAAGAGCCAGAGGCAAAGGCAGGAGGTGTGGCATGTGGGCTGATTGTCCTTCCCTGATAAACAGGAGTCACGTGTGAGAGCTGGACCCCTCCCCCCAAGACCGCTCTGCTTTCTCGGCCATCCCTGGGCCACTGCTGGTCACACTGGAAGCTCCCCAAAGACAGCTCAGGAACTACGTGGTGGCTGTGTTACTGGGTGAGTGGAAAACTGCTGTAATTATACCTTCACGAAGCAGTCTTTTTGCCCCATGGGACCCCTTGAGGCCATGGGGCTTGTGCACCCACGCGCGAGGCCCGCCGGCCCCAGCTTCGTCCACTGGTCCACAGGAGAGGCGAGTCCCCGCAACAGGCGCCCAAGTGCAAGGGCCGTGGCTCGGCTGGGAGGCTCAGCAAACAGTCAGAACGCGGGACCACCCGATGGAGGGAGAGGCCGCCCCTGAGGCAGGGCTCAAGGGAGGGGACACGAGGGAGGTGACCGCAGGCACGGGGCACATCCCGCTGCCATCACTGTCCCCCTCCATTGATAGCCATCACCTGTCATCTTGCTGCAGGGGACATTTCCTTGGCCCTTCCCATGCACCCTGTGCTGTTACAAACGCGAAATGCCCGAGCTCCTTCCGGTGGCGCCGGCTCGCCCGTCCTCTACCGCACGGGTGGGGGAGTGGGAAACATCAAGGCAGAGAGGAACAGGGGCTCCAGGCCTGGTGACCCAGCGCCAGAGCTGGGGGTCCTGCCCCGCCCTGCCCTGCACACTGGGTGTGCAGCACTCCCTCTGCCGTGTGCTGAGCACCTTCCTCCCCTGGCGTCGCCCACGGACTCCCTCGCCAGCACCTCCACGGGAGACCAGAGGCCAACAGCACCAGCTTCCCAGCCCCCTTCCCAAACCGGCCCCTCCCCAGGGCACGTCCCCCTTTCCCTTCTGGACAGTGGAACGTCACAGCCACACTGCCACCTGGGGGTGGCAAAGACGTGGGGCAGCATCGATGGCTCTGTGTGGTTAGGCAACGGGCTCCAGGGTTTGTCTCTGGAAGCCGACCCAGCACCGTCCCAGCGGCAAAGCTTCATCTTATGGTCACCCACTGCCCCCATTTGCCACCCCACTCCCCCGCCCCGAGGCAGGACACAGAGAAGGAAACCAAGGCCCGGGAGGAAGAATGGCGTCCTCCAGTGCACAGCTACTGAGCGAGGAGCTGGTTTTAGGCGTCCGCTAGTGACTCCACTACAACCACCCAGCAACACCACGGAGCGTCTGTTTGTCTCAAGACAGAGTCAGGTGCAACCGGACGCTCTCCAAGGTCACCCGGCTCTCGGGCGGCAGAGCTGGTCCACGCCCCGGCTCCATGACTCAAGGTCAGCACCGCGCACCTGGCCACACCACCCCTGCAGCCGTTTTTAAAGGACAATCTCAGGGATGAAGAGTTCCCTGTGGGCAGTGCCTTTACGGCGCTAGAGCTGAGAATCCTCCGGGGCTGCAGGAAGCGCCTGGAATCACAGGCTTTTGGGCTAAGGACCTGCTTTTGGGCTAAGGACCTCCATGGGGGAAGGGGTGGGGGTTTGCTCCCGGTCACACCATAGGGAGCCACCTCCCTACCCTCTGCTCCCTTGCCCTGCTGCCCTGCGCTTGCGAGCTCGGGGGATGCCCTCGGCCCCCCGGCACCGGGCACTCACGCCGGGGGGTCTGCGGTCCAACCTCGCCCACCTGTCTCCATCCTGCAGCTTCTGGGCCCGACACCGCCGGACAAGAAGCTAAGCCCGGTTCCTGGCACTGTCGACCGATCCCCACCCCCCCAATTTGGCTGTCAATGAGCTGATTTCTACTCTGTAGTAATTAGAATTTTTTTTTTTTTTAAATTAGGCCAGGCGGCTGAGTGGAAGTGTTTATACTGCTACACAGAGCCGAGTGGGGCTTTTTCAGTGGAAATTAAAGTCAATGAAGGACTGGGTGCCCGTGGGGTGTGCTGTTGCCAAGCTCAGCCGGTGTGTCCGTGCCAAGGACGCCCCGTTTCCCTCTCTTTCCACTCAGACAAGCCCTTGCTGGCCAGGAGAGCTGGGGAAGGTTGCCATGCCTCTGGCCCCAGGGCTGTGAGGACCTTGGCGGGGGGCAGGGTGTCGGAAGGCAGGCAAGGATCTGAAAAGGACTTTTCTGGCCCTGGATCCAGCAGCCAGGCCCGGAGGGAGCAGACAGGTCTGGTCTCTCCATCAGGCCGGAATATCTGGACGGATGCTGCGCTCCCATACCGCCTCCACCCAGGACCTGACCCCACAGAACGCCTGATCTCGGGCCCCGCTTCCTGGCCGGTCCCTGGCCCTGACCCAGCACAGCAGCTGGCACCAAGCCCACGAGTCAGAGCCACTGCTTGTGGAAGGGGGACCCAGAGCAGGTTGGGACACCCCCCCCACCCTGAGGCAGGGCCCCCCCCCTTCCCTCTACCCTCCCCCACAGGCCTAGGAAGCTGAAGTACAAGGGCCAAGGGCACCACGAGCTTGAGCAGCAGAGCTGGATTTAAACCCGGGAACGGACTGGGGGCGGGAGGGTTCTTTTTAGTTCTTTACAATCTTTTTTAGGGATGCTGGCAGCTGAGGTTTAGGAACTAGGACACGGAGAAGAAAGACCTGTGGAGCTCAAGGAAGCCGCCCTGTCGCGCGGGAGGGCAGCCAGGCCCTTCGAGCTTGGCGCCGGCCTGCCCAGCGGGCAGACCATGGCCCGAGGTCCCAGGAATCAGTGGATTCACCCCTGCAAGGGCTGGGGTGCAGGGGGACGGCGACCCCGATGCTGCTAACAGATCACACAGACGACCCTCCCCCCCACCTAAGACCCACTCCCTGCAACCCACTGACCTGCTGAGAGGTCAGACGCCCCCCAGGGAGGCTACAGGTCCCTGACCCACGCCAGGGTTGGGAGGGGGTCCTGGCTCGACGGTCATGGCTCGGTTTCCCTCAGCACGGGGGGGGCTCCGCCAAGGAGTGGCTGCTTTCCTGAGCAGGGGGCCGAGGCCACCAGCCGGACTCTCGCGCACTAGCGTCTCCCGTCCGCTCTGCTTCCCTGAGGGCGAGGGAGTGGCTGGCGACAGCCCTCTGCAGAAGTTGAAGGAAGGAGGAAGGAGTGCGGGACCTGAAAACGCATACGGTGTCTTGCCCCCCGTGTTACGGTGTGAAGAAGCACACCGTCCATTTGATGTAAGAAAAGACAAACCAAACAAAACCCCTCCAAACTGAACCCCAGAGACCCACGCTTCCTGGAACGAGGCGCACTGCCCTGTAGCCGTGTGCAGGGGCACTTCCCCTGCCGTTCGTCGGGTCGGAAACGACGCAGGGATCCCGGTCCACCTATGCCTTCAGACGGAACCGATCCCAGGGCAGGTGCCCTCCCCTGGAGTTCACACTCTGCCTCCCACGGAAGAGACACCCGAGTTGGTCTGAAAAGCCCACCGACTTCTCCACGGGGCTCTTGAGAACACGGAAAAGCCACGGGGGCTCTAAGAGCGGCCGCGACCGAGCTCTCTAGCACGATCTGACGGCCACTTTGATTCTCCCTTCTGCACCGGGAGCCGCGGAGAGCCGTTCCGGAAACAACAGCCTTCTGCGGGGAAGCACAGCCACAGAGACGCAGAAATTCTAACCACACGCCAAGTGCAGAGCGATCGCCTACACAGCCAGCCGCCCCGTCTGAGCCGGCGCCCGCGGGACTGCCGGGACCGCGATGCTGGCAGAGAACAAAGACAGCACACCACCCTGAAGCGGCTTCGGGGGGCCGCACCGTACCTCCGAAATGAACTTTCTTCTTGAACCGTGAATTCTCAGCCATCATCTGCAGCCTGGGTGTGACCATCTCAGGCGGGTCCCACAGCCGCGCTGGGTCCACAAGGGGACCGCGTCCCCGAGGCCGGCCTCATGTACTGTTGTCTGTTAATCCAAGATGGGGTGGGGGGGGGGGGGGTAAAAAAAAAAAGTTGCAGCCCTCCAGGGTCGAAATTGCAGAAGAAAAAGGAAAAGGGGCTCAAAGGAGAAGAAAGATGGCTCCAGAGCGCTTAATCCACAGGGAGGCTCACCAAATTGACTTTTTGAGACCGCACATTGGATCGGCGGAAAATTCAGTTCTTTGACACAAGTTGTAAGCTCCAGATTGGAGCCTGCATCCTTCCACTTCCCACTGTACCAGGGACGGTTCTTTCTCCTAGTGCCGGTTTCCACGGCAACGCATCAGTCACTAGTCTAAATGCGTTCGGGTGAAGGACGCCAGGAAAGCCAGCGCAGTTATGCATGCCATTAGCGGGTGGAGGAAAATGGTTCAACCCGGCTATTAGCACGGGGCCGAGGTAACACTTAGCGGCTTTGTCATCCTTGTTCTGGGTAATCGCTTTCTCATTTATAACACTCGGGGTGTTCTCTGTCTCGGCACTCCCAGGGCCCCGCGGGCCGGGGGACAGCGGGCAGCCAAGTCCATCTTGGCCACGCGACCCCCGTTGAGCCCAGCAGCAGAGGGAAGGGAGCGCATCGCAGTCAAGTGGGTCCTGGGGACGCCTGCCCCCAACCCTGCATTCCCCGGGGGAGGGGGTGGCTCGGAGTCTCGGGCAGCACAGAGGGATTTGGGGAGAAGATCCAGGGACACAAAGGAGGAGAGCCAAGGCCATGGTCTGGCGCTGGGGGCTGGACCCGCCTCCCTCCCAGCGAGGCCCTCCTCCTCCTGCCCGGTGACCTTGCTTAAGGAAGGAGGTATCAGCGGAGAGGACAGAGGCTCTACCTCCCTTGTGGCCATTTGTCCCATCTGTCCTTGCTTTCTTTTTTTCAATGGCCACCACGGGCTCACTGCTCGGCCTCAGACGAGACGAGACCCCTCACCCTTCTGGGCTGTAGGCTTCTGGTCAGTTAGAAAACGGGTGGGAAGGGCGGTCATTCTTCATGAATGTTCTCTGGATCCCCGGGGACTGGCAAGAGCCAGATCCCGGCTTTGCTACTCACTGGCCTCCTGACCTGGGTCACGGTCCGGTTCTCCTTGTCAGATGGAGCAAAGGACTTCTCTGTAAAATACGTGCTGTGCTCATCGCTCAGGGGAGGAGCACGAGCTCCCTGTCACCCGTACACCTGGCCTGGCGTGGCGGGGAGGCTTGGCCAACGCCACCCACGGTCCCCCCGACTCGTGGTACAACTTTGCCTTCACATCCCATTCACCCGACCTCACCGGAGTAAACGCCCCGCTAAGAATCAGAGGAGAACTCTGGGCCCAGAGACGTCAAGTGACGGGGCCAGGCCACACAGCCCAGTGAGGGTGAACCTGGACCTCGACCCCAGGTCTCTCGACCCAGCTCTGGACCAGCATCCCACACCTCCCGCCTCGGGGGCACTCCTGGGGGATGGGGGGCATTTCGTGCCCTGGGCTCAGCTCTCAGCCGACGTGGGGAGGAGCACCCAGGGGGGCCGTGCCTGTGAAAGGCGCGGGTTTCACGCCCAGGACATCCGAAGTGCGTCTCTACTTGGGCGCCCCAGCAAATCTCAACCCATCCCCTCGTCCTGGTGGCTGGCAGCACGGTAGGAGGCCACGCGCCCTTGGACTGACGTGGGTTCCGGCCTCTCCTGAGTCCTTCCTTCCACCCTGGGTCTGACTGATCTCTGGGAAAATCAGGGGTCACGAAAATAGCCTATGCCTGGCACGCGAGAGGCCCGGGGGGTGCCGCTGCCGCTCCCCGGGAAGGATTTCAGTGGGAGGCAGAAACGCAGAGACAGAGACGGAGGGTAAAAATAGCGCGGGCGGGTTTTCCACAACAGCACCGGCCCCCTTTCCCTAGTGCTCGGCACCGCGGCACACGTCCCTCTGCACTTGGCATCTCAAAGGCTCGTGTCCTTGGAGGCACCCTGTCTCCCCGGGACGGTGAGTAGCTCACGGCTACACACGGAAGGGAGCCTCCGTCCTCCCCGTCGTGTTCTCAGCCAGCGGCGGGCGAGCACGGAGCGCTGGGCAGAGGGCTTGCCCGTCCTGACCCGTGACCTGCGGCCCACCCAGCCCAGCGCAGAGGTGGACGTGAAGTCACACGCGTGCGTGGACATCCTCCTTCCTGTGCCGCCTGCAGAGACAGCAAGGGATTAGCTCCGTGTCGTGGGGTCACAGGGCCCTGCGTCTGCGTCCCTCCCCGATGCCGACGGGTGATGGGGCCTGAGGAACGTGCCGAAACCCTGTGCTGTGTTAGGGGCTGAACCGCGTCTGCTCTGTGCCCCAATCTGTACCCCGAAGCCCCCGCCCGTCACCGGACGGTGTTTGGAAGTGGAGACTTTGGGATGCAGTCAGGGTTAGATGAGGTCATGCAGGGGTGGGGGTCTGTGCCGGGATTACTGCCCCTGCAGGGAGCAGAGCACATCAGAGTTCACTCTCCGCAAACCAGGAGGCCCGCCCTCGCCGGGTACAGACCCTGGACTCCCGGCCTCCAGAACCGCGAGGATGGACGTTGTCTGAGCCCCTGGTTCCTGGTGCTCTGTTACCCGCCCGTAAGGACGGTGGCGGGGGAGGGGATGGAGAAAGGGCCGTCTCCTGGGGGTCGGGGAATGATGATGCAGGAGCGTGGGGCAGCACCCAGGGCACGTGAGCTGGGAATAGCTCTACCGCCCACCATGCACGGACAACCTGGGGGCCCACGGCGCTCCTTGGGCGGGAGCGGTGAAGGCCACACAGCTGCGTCTAGTTACTAGGATACCGGGTGGGACAGGCGAGGGTGCTCTCGAGGCCTGTATGCACACCCATGGAGGAAAACATTTCAGACTCAAAGCTTTTTCCGTCCGGAGCCCACAGGAGCCCCATCTTCTCCACGAGACCCCAGGCCCAGGCTTCTGCTGGGGGGGCTGCGCTCGCACTCCACGCTGGGTCTCGCCCGAGGTAGCTTCTCTCAGCTACCCCCGTGCGCCAGGACCCTGCGTTCCTCTCCCCAGGTGCACAGAGACAGCTGCAGTGACAAACGTCCCAGCGCGCGCTGCTCTTCCTCCTCGGGCCGGCCCATCTCCAGCTCCCCTCAACGACTGTGGGCCCCTCCCAGCCACACTCCCTCTCCCGTCCAGCAAGTCCCAGGCTTCACTGTTCTGCCCGGTCCCTACTTTCCTTCCCGTTGGGGGACTTTTTATGAAGGGCCGTCAGACCCCATTCTGAGTTAAAACACATGCCAGTGGTCCCTGTGGAGGACAGACCTGGGAACCCACCTCCCTCCACGTGGTACCAGCAGGATATGGCAAAGGATGTCTGCCGGGGCACGACTGTGTCGTACGCGAGGTTTCAGTGTCCTCTCCTGCTGGAGGCTCTTGCTAGCTCGCAGGTGAGCGTCTTGGGGAATCCCGCCTGGGAGCCGCTGTGGGCCACTGTGGAGGGCCTGCAGCTTCCAGCCAGCAGGACACGCTAGCCCTCGGCCCCGCCAAGGCGGAGAACCGAGTTCTATTGAAAACCCGACACAGCTTCGATGTGACCCCTGCCCAGGCAAGCTTCCAGATGAGAATGCAGCCCCGCGGCCACACGGGGGGAGGCCTTGCCGAGGACCCAGCCAAACCACGCCCCGCTCCTAAGCAGAGAAACTGAGGTCACGAGCACACGCTCATGCGGCGGTTTGCGGTGATGCTGTCCTACAGCAGGAGGGGGCCGAGGTCCCATGGGGTTTCAGCCTAAGAGATACAGCAAGTGTCCCTGCTTGCTTTGACAGGCTTCACGTAGCCCGTGGTCAGATGTGCTCCCCCAGGCTCCGGTAGGTGCAGAGACAGAGTGTGGAGAGAGAGCGTGAGGCGCAAATCGAGGGAGACACAGAGGACAGGCTCCCCACCCTGAGATTTGCTGAGCCAGCATTCCCCTAGACACTCCCATAAGCACTCTGGGGATGCACGCAGGACATGGTGCCTTCTCACAGCTTAGCCTCTAGCCCCGCCAGTGTGTGAAAGGGGAAAAAATAAGCCCAAGAGCCCAAGCAAAGCATGACTTCCTGTGAGAGCTGTACCTGGGAGCCCCCGAGTTCATGCTTACATCTGATCAGGAAAGAACCAATGGAGGAGCAGCTTTCGCTGTGCATGTACATATGTGAGTGCGTGCGCGCGTGTGCATGCACTGGAAAATGTGTGCATGGGCTCATGTGCACACGTCTGTGTACTAGAAGATGTGTGTGCATGGGCTCACGTGCATGTGTGTACACTAGAAAATGCGTGTGCATGGGATCACGTGCACACGTGTGTGCTAGAAGATGTGTGTGTGTGCACTGGCTCATGTGCACGTGTGTGCGCTAGAAGATGCATGTGTGTGCATGGGCTCACGTGCATGTGTATGTGCTAGAAGATGTGTGTGTGCATAGGCTCACATGCATGTGCTAGAAAACGTGTGCGTGGGCTCACAAGTACATGTGTGTGTGCTAGAAAATGTATGTACATGGGCTCACGTGCACCCGTATGTGTCCTAGGAGATGTGTGCACTGGCACATGTGCACATACGTGTGCTACAAGATGTGCGTGCCTGGGCGCATGTGCATGTGCATATGCTAGAAAATGCATGTACATGGGATTATGTGCACACATGTGTGCAGACACTTGTGCAGGAACTACTGCTCGAGGGGACTGCCGTGGCCGAGCACCTCGTCAGACGCCTGTGGGGTATGCGCGGGCTTTCTTCTCCTTCGATCTCACGTCGCGTCATGCTTTTGAAAGGGCAGTGAGGGAGCCAGGCAGAGGGTGCAGGAGGCTGGAAGCTCCCTGAGCGACCCTGGCAATACCTGCACAGAGCCGTGTGGGCGCGCCTGGCCTCAGGGCGCGTCCGGGCAGCTCAGGGAGGAATCTGAGCCTCTCCGGTGTCCAGAAAGCCCCATCACTCAGTGCTCGGGAACAGAGACGTCTCTCAAGACCTAAGGAGCCCATGGGGCAGCAAACACCTGTTGGGAGGTGGCCAGTGCGTTTTTGCCCACGGACCCTAAGGGGTAGGGGCAGGCATCTGAAGATGATTTAACAGAGACAAAGAAACGTCTTCAAGATCGTAAACACCCAGCCAAACCCGGATTTCAGACCACGAGGAAGGAAACCAAGACTTGCATGGTGCCTACGGAGCTCCAAAGCTCGCTTCAGGGGAAAATCCCGACACAAAGACCGTTACAAGACTGTCATTAGCCTAAGTAACAGAGGCAAAAACAAGTCTACTGCGGCGTGTGCTAAAGGAGCTGGTGGGTTTTTCTTTTAACTGCGAGGAATTTTAGTGAGTAAATGTTTTCCTACAATATTCATAAATGCCACTAACGCCCTAAACCAGCACCGTTTAACTCATTTGCAGCTGGTTCTGTGTCATATTTAAAGTGAATCACTCTGCGGCGTTCAGGGCCCATTACAAGCGGAGTGTGCTGGGAAGCGCGTCCCAGGATGCTGGGGCGGGGACAGAAGACAGACTGCCCGCGGCAGGGACCCAGAGGGTCCCCTCCAGGACGGCCACCTCTTCTCTGCGCTGGCTGGTGCGCCGGGCCGGCGGGGTCCTCAGGGACCCGTCGCTCAGACCCATGGGTCTAACTCGCACAACCTCGCCCTGAAATAGTCTCTGTCCCCGAGGGCAGAGCGAGAGAAGCATGGACATCAGCGGGGAAATGCCAGCAGCAGGAACACTGGTGCAGCCGATCACAGGCCCTCTTGGTGCCAGCACACAGTGGCGCCCCCGTTCCCAGTCTTCACGGACCCCCAGTGCCGTCCTCAGACAGCCGACAGCCATGCAGGACAGACGGATGCGAACTTCGGGAAGGGAAACCTTGGCGGTGCCGTCTGTCCATCTTCACAAGCGCTGAGGCAGCCTTGATCTTGTAACGGGTCCTGTCCCACCTGCGAGGCTGCCGCTGGAGGCTGCCCGACCCGGGATGCGAGTGTGTTGTCACTCGGCTGTGGCCCGCGGGGCAGTGCCGTCTGTAGTCTGGCAGTGCTGGCCCAACCCAGCAGGGCCGTCTCCGCTCCACGCCCAGCCAGATCCTCGCACCTGGGCTTCTTTCGAGTCATATGGGGCGGGGGAGTGGGGTGGAGGGCTCTGGAACCCCTTTGCCACTTACAGGGATGGTCTGTCTCCTCCTGTGACATCTCGGGTCTCATCCAGAGTCCAGTCCCAAAGGCAGGTGAGAGCGGGAGCCCCTCCCTCTCAGGCCGTCCTCCCAGCAGGCTGGAGGGGCGCTGGATCCCAGGGGCTGGAGACACGGGTTCTTAGCCCTGAAGCAGCTCTCACCTGGTTAGCCGTGGTGGACAGTCTACAACAGCGACTGCGTCCACTGCCCTCCGGCATCCGTATTGGTACCCCCTCCCCTCCTCCCCACCCCGGCCCCCACTGTCCACCACGTGGCCTGAACTCCGCCTGCCCCACCAGAGAGCCTGGATGGTCCTGGCGATGCTGACCCACAGGTATGGCATCACCCACCCCGTGCCAGCCCCCATCGGGATTTCAGGAGGCCTTGATCTTGAATGGTGCACGGCTGCCCGGTCCCCAGTCTCTGGCTGGGCTGGGGGACACGTGCGGCCCAGGCATTACCACCAACTGCAGCCGGAGGCCGCAGACGGAGCCTGGCCGGGAAGAGCGGCGCCTCCCAGAGGAGCCCGGCCCTCCCGATCCTCCACGCGATCCTGTGACAGGGGGTTGTGGGGCCCGCCGCGGAGAGTCGGGGTGGATCGGCACGTAGGGAACGTCCTGAGAGTTCCATCGGTTTCCTGACTGGGGAGGTCGGCTGACCCCGCAGCAGCGGTTTCACCGTCTGTGAGATGCCTCGGGCGGTCCCTGCCCTTTCTCCTGCGGCTGCTGTAAGGGTCCCACCGGTAACCTCTGTTCATGCGCGGACCTCACAGTGCACAGCAACGGCGTGGGCGCATCAGCCTTGGAAGGAGGTCTGGGAAATGGAGCATCTCTTCCCAGGGGACCGCAGAGCTTCCTGTGGGGTTTGCCATGGGGATGTGGGGTCTCCCCGAATGACTTCTGTGCACTTCCCAAGGTTTCTTACGGCTGAGGTGGGGGTCGCATGCTTTGGGATACGAGAGGCACCACCATCTGGCAGTGAGCATCCTGGGAGCAGGCGCCCTAGAGAAGATGCTGGAACCCTCGCTCTACAGCCTGGCCCGGGCCACGGCCACGATCCAGTTCATGCCCTCGGGCAAGACTTCCGTCCTTCTTTGTAAAGGGGGTGCTGTACCCCAGCTCTGCACCCCTTGAGGCACGCGAGAAGGGGAGAGGAGACAGAGCCAGTTGAACTTGGGGAACGCCTTGAGTTACGGCTCCAGAGAAAGCTCCCCTTCCTCCCGGGGGTCAGCTGCGCCCAGGAATTTCAGCGGCCGGCTGGGCACAAAGACATCTTTCCACCGTGACAGCCTCTGGGGGCCGGGTCCCTCCGTGCACCATCACCCAGGATAAAAGGGAATTTACGAAGCAACCGATAGGGGAACGGAGGCAGAGGCGTCTCCTGACCATCTGTTAGCTAATATTCTTCAAGAGTCACCCCCAGGGCCTGAGAAAGGCACTTCTGTGTTTACCGTGCTGTAAATGCTTTAAATGAGGAGAATAAAGGAACACGCCAGCATCCTGTGTCGGGCGGGGTGCGAAGATGCAGGTGCAGCCCGCCCCTCCCTCCCGCTCCCTGTTTACTATCACCATAGAGACCGAGTCATGGGGAAAAACCAGCCGCCAGGGAGGGCAGAGCCTGGTTCCCAACATGGGGCGGTGGTACCGCCCCTGCTTGCTGAGGACATGGGGGGGGGGCACGTCCTACTCCTGCACGGATGCACTGGGGCTCTGCTGGGACCAGAAGCAGCACAAAGCCTTCTTCTGTGATGAGTGGGGAGGGGCGGCAATCGCTTCTGTCAGTGGGGGGCCCAGGGGCTGTGGTCTGGGACCATCACACTCAGCTCACCTGGGGGACCTCAGCCCTCCAACGGCCCCTCAGCTCTTGACACCCTGGCAGCTGGCCCCTTGCCCCTTGCCCATTTGCCAGGCGCACCTGGGACACGTTGTTAGAAGTAGGGCCAAATCCTAGGGCGCCAAGAAACCTGAAATGAAAACCACCGCCCCAGGGCGTCCGGGAGGAACGGGGCCAGGCTCGTTAGCTGGGCTGGACAGGCGGAGAACATCTATCTCCAATCAACACATCTGCCTGGAAAGAAACACGGTCCCGGCAACCGCGTTCACGCAGCACAGCCGACGTGCGGTCTTTCCGTCCTTCGAGGGGCCGCGCTGCAATGACTAGGTCGCCCCAAACTCAACTTTCTTTAAAGAACAACAAGAGTGAGTTCCAAACAACTTTTTGTTACACTCAGACCCCTGTGCCTACCCTCTGCCCACATAAGGGGCTGCAGCCCACGTCCACTGGGGGCTCAGGGCATGGCTGGACCGGCAGGGGCTGCCGAAACACCGAGCTCTGGGAAGAAGCCGGACACAAGTGGCCTTGTACTGCGTGACGTTACTTAGACACGATGTCCACAACAGGTCACTCCACAGAGGCAGAAAGCGGCAGTTGCCAGGGCCGGGCAGAGGGCCGGGGGCCGCTCACGGGGACGGGGTTTGCGTGATGAGCGCGCCACGGAACCAGACAGTGGTGGTGGTTGTACAACTCGGAATGGGCCAAATGCCAGGGACCGTGCGCTTCCAGCGATGGCTGTTAGGACACTCAAATGACGTCTCGGTGCAGCATCAGCAGAAGCAACAAGGCGCGCGGGTGGCCCGTGCCCGATGGCCCCGACCTGATCCCGCTCCGCCATGCACGGCTTGGAGACTCTGGGCGAGCCACGAGCCTCTCCGTGCCCGGGTTTCCTCACCTGCCACGGTCCCCACCCCGGGCACAGGTGCAGGGCCGCAGACGAGCAGGGAGAACCTCCCACCAGCCGCCACTGCCCCCGAGGCCCCGGACCCGGGGCGGAACGGACTCCCATCCGTGGAGGCTCCTGAACACTTTGGAGCCTGTGTGCCCGGCCTGCACCCGGTCAAATCCCCACGCTGCGCCTTTCTAGGCTCACAGTCACCCCTTCCAGTGCCTCCCCGTGCCCTCCCCGTTCACATCTCCCGTGTCACCAACTCTCCTTCCAAGAACGGCCTCTCCTCCCACTGCTGTGCCCGGGACCTCCCTCCTCAACCCTTCCTACTCCTGGTTGTTGTTCTACGGAGGTGGGGTTCACGTAATAAAGCAAGACATCTGGGAGTACAGGTCACAGAGTGCACCCAGAGTCATGCAACCGCCAACGCTACCCACGTCCAGAACGTTCTCATCACCCCAAAAGGAGACCCCAGGGCACACTAGCGGTGGCTGCCTGCTATGGACTGATGGTGTCTCCCCCCGTGGTCATGCCAAGTCCCCACTCCAGTGTGACTGCCCAGATGGGCCTTCACAGAGGTAATTAAGGTTCAGCGAGTCATGGGGGGGTGGGGTTCTGGTCAGATAGGTCCTTGTGCGGGGAGGAAGGGACACAGAGCTCTCTCCACACGCCCACAGAGGAAAGGCCGTGTTGAGACCCAGTGCGGGCGGCTGGTCAGCAGCAGGAAGAGGACCGTCCCCAGGAGCTGAGTTTGCTGCTCCCTTGATCTTGAGTTCCAGTCTCTGGATGAGCGATTAACGCTCCCCAATGACCCGTCCCTGAAATTACCCCGATCCGTAGTATTTTGTTGGGCAGTGAGGGCTGGGCGAGATGCTCCCGCTCCTCCCCCACCCCCGGCCCCAGCCGCCGCTTGGCTGTTTTCCATCTCCGTGGCGGGGTCTCCTCTGGGTGTTTCACATCTGTGGGGCCACATGGCACATGGCCTCCTGCACCCTGTGGGACAATTTTGAGGGTCGCTCACACTGCGGCAAGCGTCAGTGCTCCGTCTGCCCCCACAGCCCGCTGGTACCCCGCGGTCCGTGTGCACGGCTGCATTTGTGTGTCCATCCCCTGGTGGCGGACACTCGGGGTGTCTCTGCCCGTGGGCTGCTGCTGGCCCAGCAGCCCACACGGATACCTCTTTGCCAAACGAATGAACCTGAGGGAGTGTCTTCTGCTGCCGGATGCTGCCGATGGAGGCATGACTAAGCCCAGAAGAGGGCACGGGCTGCTGGAGAGACAGACGCGGAACAGATCATCACAACAGAGTGGGCTTGGCTGTGACAGAGAGACGGGTCATGTGCTACGGGAGCAGCCGACAGGGCTGGCAGTGACAAGGGCTGTGCCGGAAGGGCAGACAGGAGGGGCGGTCCCCACTGGGCCTTGTAGGATGAGTAGGAGTTTGGCAGACGGGCAGGTAAAGGAAGGGCGTCCCAGGCAGGAGGAACAGCATGGAGACTCAGAGGTATGATTATGAAAGAAGTTGGCATTTTTTCCACAGCAGCAAGGAGCTGAAAGGTGGTATTATTGACAGTAACAATTTCTATTAACAGTTAAACTTCATGTGGATCATCTTGTCAAGAACTCGCTCTAATGATCATTTTAAGGATGAGGACAGTGAGACCTTGGAAGGATCTCCCCTCTTTACAGCAGCTTCACAACTATTTGAAGCAGAGCCAGGACTGGATTGGGGGCTCAGAAGGGTCACCACGGGCTCCTGGGGGTGGGCAGATGTATGGGCCTGGGGCAGGAGTCGGCAAACCAGGCCTGCTTTTGTGCTACGATGCAGCAGAGGAGCTGTGTAGATGGTGCGTGTCCCCAAGAGACCAGTATTTGCTCTCTGGCCCGCCAAGGCACTGTCTGTGGAGCCCTGGTCCCGGGGAAGGGCACTGAGATCGGGAGCAGAAGGTGCCCTCTGGGGCTGGGGCTCAGGAAAGGGGGCTTGTGTGTGGGGCCGGGGAAGAGGGAGATGCGGAAGGAGGGTCGGGCCAGGCCAGGCTAGGCTGCCCCGCAGGAAATGACGGGGAGGAGATGCAGAGGTGGGGAGGGCGACCGCCCCACCCATCGCTACCCAGGCACCTCTGCTGAGTCCAGCCTGCGCCAGGCCAAGGGGGCACCAGGCAAGAGCAGGGCTGTGTCTCACTGTTGACACGCTCCTGGAAGAAGGCAGGAGTGCAGTGACAGGAGACAGGAAGACCAGCAGAGCCTGGAGGTCATTCAGTGGGAGGAGGGCAGGGGAGGCCAGATGCCATCCAAGCTGTGTGGCAGGGAGGAACGCGAGGCAGGAGACACGGCCCAGGCGAAGGTATGACAGCCTGACCCCTACCGGCCCCGGGAATGCAGCCTTTTCTAAGTTAGGAGGTAGCAGAGCCGGTCGGCTTGGGAACGTTGTGCCTGATGATTCCGAGCAAGTATTGAACCATCAGAAAACTGAAATCTGAGAGATGTTGAAGGAATGTGTGGAGGCCACACTTGGAAGACATGTCGAGAGGCCCATCTCGTGATGAGAGACAGGGAGCAAGGAAAGTCAGCCCTTCTCCTCGCCCAGTGCGGCCGCACCTGTGCTGGGTTGGCCAGACCTGGTCCAGCTGAAGTCCAAGCTCCCCAGGGACGGGGTGTCCTTTAGCCATGTCCTTGCTAAGGATCCAGGGGATCAGCACGGTCGGGGCTGGGGAGTGAGTGGGCACAGCCTGTGCACCTGCCAGCCGGAGGGCCTGGGACTGGGGCCTGCGTCCCAGAGAGTGAAGGGGCTGCAGCCAGCCCCACCTCCTGGAGGCCAGAGGGCAGCCCAGGGACCGCCGTGTCCGACCCTGTGATTGCCCTAGAGAGGAGGACCCCTAGGGAAGGACTTCCTGTCACCATGCTCCCCAGGGCTCCCTCCCTCCCCAGGGGGTGGCCCTTCTGTGAACAGAGCGCATGCCCGCGTGGCGCTGGGAATGGCAGGATATTTTAAGCAGTACATGGGGAGTTCTGCGTTACCCTGGAGATGGGGTGGCTGCAGGCTTTGGCGGCCGCAGCGCATCTGTGCTCAGCAGGAGGCCCGCACAGGGTCTGGGCTGGAGGGGCCACCACTCCTTTCTATCAAGGAGGCCAGCGTGGGAAGGCAGAGGTGGCTGGGGACCTCTGCTGGTTTTAGTCCATGCGGTCCTTACTTAAGCCTCAGGGAGGGAGGCGAGACCCAAGCCTTTGCCCAGGGCTGAGGCTCGGGGAAGGGTAAAGGACCCGCTGAATCCAGCAGCAGAGGAACAGCGGCGGCCCCTGGCCAGGATGGAAGCACTCCCGGGCCCGGCATGACCAGCTGGTGGCCGCGGGCAGGCGGGGAGGCTCACCCACTCCTCCAGGAAATAGTGACCAGGGGCTTCTCCCTGAGCCACGAACGTGACCTTATTTGGAAAAGGGGTCTTTGCAGGGTTACCCAGTTGGGCCCCAAATCTAATGAAAGTGTCCTTGTAAGAGACAGAAGAGACATACAAACTGGGAGAGGCCAAAGGGCCACAGAGACAGAGGTTGGTGGGCAGGGCCCCAAGCCCAGGGCCGCCTGGGGCCGCCCCGGGATGCTGACAGGGAGCAACGTTCATCAGGGACATCCTTGGGGCCAGGCACACCCTGAACACTGTACGGGAGGCCCACTGAAAGCTACAAAGCCCTCTGGGCTCAGGGCAGCGTTTCTGCCATCCAGCCCATTGTTCAGACGAAGACCTGAGGCCTCGGGGCTCCAGGGACCAGGACACGCCCCTAGGAAGAAGGGGGCCTGGGGCGTGAAGCCTGATTTCAAATTGTGTCCGCAGGAGAGGCGTGTACTTGACACCGGGAGGCTGTGATCCCCTCCTGCACACGGGGCTCTGGGGAGAGGGGTGTGGCCCAGCGATGGAAGGTGTCACTGTGGTTGGTGCAGCAGGAGCCGGCATGGGGCGGGCATCCCAGTGCGGGTCTCACAGAGGAGTGGTGTGAGCTGCTGCACGGCCTCACCTTCTGGAAGGGCCCAGAAACCTCTGCTGGTTTTAGTCCATGCGGTCCTTACTCAAGCCTCAGTGACCGCAACCACGGAAGCAGCCACTCGGCCCCTGGCCTCCGCCCACCCTCCCTCCTCCTGCACTTCCGCTCTCACTCCAATTCCTGCTTCTGCGCTTAGCTCCGAGGCTCATCCTTGGTGACATTGGCCCTGGGCAGAGACCCGTGACGCCCATGGTCCTCCCAACTCCTCCCAACCCATTTGGACACAGCTCCTGTCCCGCTCTGATCCCAGTATTTTGTCACTGACTTCTAAGGCGGGGGGTCCCCTGGGAGGTGGTCAGGGTCAGATGAGGTCATGCGGGGAGCATGATGGGATCAGCGCCTTTGGAAGAAGAGCTCTCACCCTCTGCCCCATGGAGGCACCACGAGACTCAGCCTCCCAGACAGCGGGGTGTCGGCCTGCTCTGTGTCCCCCGAGCACCTGCCTCCCACTGGGGGCTGCACAATGGGCTCCACAGGGAGCCCTTCTAAGCCTCCCGGCAGCCTCGTGAAGGAGGTGGCACTGGGCCCCCTGTTCACTGGTGGGGGAACTGACTCGTGTGGGTGATTCTGAAATAGGTGGTGACTTGCTTGTCACTGACCCTCAGCACCAATGTCCTTGTGGCCACCACATGGTATGTGTGGGGCAGGACGAGCCCAAGGGATCCCCGGAAAGTGATCGGGAGGACTAGGGCCCCCAAACCATGGCACGGACACCTGCCGGTCCTGGGGGCTTGAGGACAGAGCGAACTTCCTATGGCACATTTCCCCCCAGGCCACACCCCCGCAGCATGGCTGCTCACAGAGTGGCGGCCGCCGGTGCTGACTGGCCGGGGAGGCGGCCGGGCCCCAGATGGCAGGCCTGTGAGGGACAGCCAGCCCGGGCGGGGCTGCGGCCACTCCTCCCACAGACTCTCCCATCTCAAACGTTCAGAGGACGGATGCTTCTAGAATACAGGCTCCGTGGGGCCAGTTCTCCTGCACACAGATGGCGAGAAGGCCTATCATTTGCTCCTTGTCAGTAACAAAAGTTGGCACAGGAAAGAAAAAACAGAAAAACCCATTTGCTAATCCAGCTCCAAAGCAGGAGTGTGCAACAGAGGCGGCACGGGGTACAGTGAGGGCTCGGCTCTGGACCAAGCAAGGAAGGCCCCTCGGGGCCCGCGCCACAGGCCAGACGCACGGCTTGCCGTGATACCAACACCCACTCACGTCCCCATTACGAAGTCCTGGGAGGAGGGCGTGGTCCACCCGATAGGACAGGGGCCCAGAGAGGGGGGCTGAGCTGTCCGAGGTCACACAAGGAGTGAGTTCCCATTCCCCCAGGACCGGAGCCATTGGTCTGGCTTCCTTCTGCATGTTATGGCCAGATGGAGGAGGAGGGACCATCTGGAGCCACCCCGAACCTGGGGCTGGGTCTGGAGAAGCGGCCCGGTCTCCGTAGGAAGCTCCCATCTTGGGTTCCCCTCATGGTCTCACTCCTCCCACCCACACAGAAGAGCGTTTTCTTCTTGCACAATGAAGCCATGTACTCTGGAGGGTGCATGACAAAACAAAAGGTTCCTTGTCAGGACAGATAAAGGAATTCGGTCAAGAGCCAGGAATGTCCTGTTGGAACTCAATTCTAGAAAGTGCTGGGGCCAGACCCCCAGTGCCCTGGATCTTAGCGATTGTGGCAAACCCTCCCCTGCGGTCCTGTGCCGTGACCAGTGGCATCTGAGAGCCCATGATGGGAACCTTCTAGAAGGGTCTCTGATTTGGGTCTAGAGAGAAATCCATGCAGAAGGGCTTGAGGCACCTCACCCGGCCATAGGAGCCTCGGTGGCGAGAGGCATCACACATCATGTGGTTGGACAAAAGCCTGCAAGTGTGTCGTCCAGGCTTCAAAGCGGCCATGGCACAGCGTTCCAGGAGGGGTCTGACAGAAACGCCACTGGTTTCAGAAATGCCGGGGGGTGCGGCAGATCCCTAAGTCACAGAACCACTGGAGCTTCAGGGGATGTGGGAACCTCCTGAGCCTGCCCTAAGGACAAACACATGACCCGTTTAGTCTACCAGGGAGGGTTCTTTTGTGCAGGTTAAAGGGAGGGGGAGCATGCAGCGTGGCGCAGGGACGCAGAGAGAGGCGGCCGCGTGCGGACTGGGCCTGAGAGGAGCACAGGCCTTCCAGGGACTCTGCAGGGGAAGACCACGCCAGGCCCCTGCAGTCCACCAACATGCCTCTTTTTGGTCGGCTCAGTTCAGTCCCAAATGCATCCTACTACTCCAGGACCCGGGGGCGGACGGAGGGACAGCCACCAGACGTGCTGCCCCGTCGTCCCCCAGCGGGCTGCTCCCGAGCCCCCCAGTCGCACACACAGACCACCTCAAGACTGCGTGCAGGGCAGAGGGAGCTGATGAACCAAGTGCCTGCCTTGCCAGAAAACACAGGGCTCACGGGACTTTGCGGTAAATTATGGACAAAGGTGTGAAATCGGCACTGAGTGCCCTCTGGTGAAGTCCAAGGTCACGCAGCTGATGGGAGGCTCCCAGGTCCACGCACTCAATGGCCAGCAGCCTCCCCCCGGTCCTCGAAAGGGCTCTGCTGCCGCCCCACATGGTGACCGAGGACCAGGGAGAAATAGATCAGACTCTGCTTTCCAAGGAAGGGGTCTGTGGCCTGACAGAAGGGCTTCTGGAGCAAACACGGACACAGAACCGTGACTGAGCAGCCCTTAGGATTCTGTTGGGCAAGGTGGTTGGCTCCTCCAGCCAAAGCAGTGGCTTCTCCGCCATCTTGGTTCTGATGCCAGGTGGCGGGCCATGACCTGCTTGGCTTGTTAGCCAATGACCTAGTGTCACAGGTGGGTTCACGACCATCAAGGGACCCAGGCAACCAGTGACTAAGCCTTAGGGCATGTGCTGTTGGGGTGCACATGAACCCCAGATCCACACCCGGCATGTCCTTCTCCCACCCTCCTCTCGCCCCTTCCCAGAGGAAGGCAGCAGGGCAACAGGGCCCTCTCCTGGCTTGCTCGTCTCGAGGGCAGCAGCACAAACACAAGCTTTAATCCCAGAACCCCCCGGCACGCACTCCCGCAGCCCGTTAGCCTCTGTGCCCGCATGGAGAAATGGTGTGTTCTGTTTTGGGTCCATGTTCTAAGCTTGGAAGGGTGACATCAGCCAGGGCCAAGTGGGTCCCCTAGAGACTGCGAGAGGATGAACGGTGTCCCCAAGACTCCTACGCTGAAGCTCCAAGCTCCGGTGTCCTAGAACGTGACCATATCTGCAGAGAGAGCCTTTACACAAGTGACCAAGGTAACATGAGGTCACCAGGGTGGGTCCTGATCCCATGTGACTGTGGTCCTTACAAGAAGAGGGGATTGACCCCATGAGGACACGGGGGGAGGATAGCCGTCCACACATGAAGAGAGGCATCGAGGGACCCTGCCCTGCCTTCTCCTGCATCTCAGACTTCCAGCCTCCAGGATGGGGAGACAGAGAGTGACTGTCATCGAAGGCCACCCTTTGTGATGTTTCTTAAAGGAGCCCAGGCAGATGGACGCAGAGCCCACTCACATGCCCCCACTCCCGGTAAAGCTGCACTCTGCTTCAAAGTCCATTTACGCATTTCAATTTTTAATTGTTTAGCTGTGGTTCTAATGGTCTCTCGGCCCCTACCATGTAGCAAGCACGTTGCCTCCATTCCTTCATGCCTTTAGATAATCTTTCAAAGGAGCTCTATCACCTGCATTTTACAGACAAAGAACAGAGCCCTCAGAGACACGGAATGATGGAACCAGGGCAGGAGGCCAGAGGAGTCATGTCCTACAACGGCCGTGACCTCGAGGCTTTCCCCTAGCGGTTCCCCGGCGCCCAAGGAAAGTCCCCCTTTGATCTTGTGCGCGGTCGGTGGGAACGCAAACAGGTGCGGCCCCTCTGGAAAACAGTATGGAGGTTCCTCCAGAAGTTAAAAATAGAGCTGCCATATGATCCAGCAATCCCACTTCTGGGAATACATCCAAGGGAAACGAAATCGTTCTGTCGTGGAGAATATCCGCGCTCCCCTGTTGGCCGCAGCATTGTCCACAACAGCCGAGGTACGGGAACGACGGCAGTGCCGATGGACGGAGAAAGACGACGCGGCATTGACACACACAGCGGAGACTACCCAGCCTTTGCAACAACACCGATGGACCTGGGGTGCTGTGTGGAATCAGACAGACTGAGAAAAACAAATACCAAATGGTATCATTTATATGTGGAATCTAGGGAAAAAAAAAAAAAAGAGGAGCTCATAGAAACAGTAGAGAAGTCGTTTAGAAGTGGTTGCTGGGGGCTTGGGGGTGGGTGGAGGAAGGAGGGAGAGGCAGGCCCAAGGATACAAACCTTCAGTTATAAGATGAATGTGGCCTGAAGGTCCAACTGTAACAAGGTGACACAGTTGATAACATTGTATTGAAATTCACCAAGTAGAGCTTAAATGTTCTCACCAAAATATAAATAAATAAATAAATAAATAAATAAAGACCCGGAAGTACATATGTGAAGGGATGGGCTGCTCACTGACTCAGTGGGGGGACCCCTGCAATGCGTTTGTACACCCAATCGTCACATCGTACCCTTTAAACACTGGACAGCTTTACTTTTTAGTGGAAAAACAAGCCCCCTTTCACTCAGTACAAGACACAGGGTGTCTGAAATGCCATCCGAGCCCCGAGTGGTCACATCTTATGACGGACCGGCTACCTCGTGCGCAAGAGAGGATGGTCTCTTCCACGGTTAGGACAGGAGGTCTGGAAATCCTTTTAGAGGAAGTGCTCCCGAGGGAACGAGGGGTGTGTGGGTCGGAAAACAAAATGTTGGGAAGGAAATATGCCAAAATGTCAACTGTGTGTTTCTGAAAAGGGAAGTAACAGGTGCTTTTTATTTTCTAAAGGTGATCATATTATTTCTTTTTTCCCCCCAAAGATTTAATTCATCTATTTGACAGAGAGAGAGAGGGAGGGAGGGAGACAGCACACAAGTAGGGGGAGCAGCACGGGGAGGGAGAAGCAGGCTGAGGACGGAGGTCCTGCTGAGCAGGGAGCCTGACATGGACTCGATTCCAGGACCCCAAAGTCATGACCTGAGCCAAGGGCAGGTGCTTAACCGACTGAGCCACCCAGGTGCCCCAACATATTATTTCTACAATAAGAAAAAAACACCTCATCTGAGTTAAAAAGAAAATCTCAGTATTCTAGCCCCAGTACCTTGGACAGTGCCTGACAGAGAGTAGGTGCTCAATGAACAGAAAGAAAGACTGGGCTTCCCTGAACGGCCCCCTGGCAGTCACACGAACAAAAACTCTAAAAACCTACGGCATTGGGTTCTGTTGATGATGCACCAGGGCGGGACCACACAGTAGGTGCTCAATAAATGCATCATCCTGATATCTGCTGTGTTGCCGTGGCCTGAGATTTCCCCAGTGCTAGGACCACGCACTCTTTATCTCTAGCCCCTGAAGTACTGGTGCTCTTTTCCGGGTCTCCTGTGTCCTGCAGTTGTAAACAGGGAGTAGTAGAAGTCCCCCTTCCCCTAGGGTGATGGCGTCAGAGAGCCTGGTATTGAAGTCCTCCTTCTCCTCCCCCTCACCCCTGCCCTGTTTGATAGGCTTGGGCAACAGCATCAGCCAGCCCAAGTTATTTTTAATCACATGATTACCCAGGGTCTTTTGTCACTTAAACAGTTTAATTGGAGCTGCAGCACTCCTACAGCAGAGCTGCTAGAGGAAACGTCAGCTGGTGCAGCCTGGCAGCAGCCGACAGAGAGAACTTGTCCCTGAAGCCAGCCCCCTCCCCTGGGGTGGCCCAGGGATCCAAAGCCAGTCCAGGCCGATTCGGCAGATGGGAGATAGTGGAGACCCTCCACTGAGAGGAAGCTCCTGAAAGACCCACAGGTGAAGGCAAGTGAGTTGGCCATGGAGACAAGACACAGCCGGACTATTCTGATGGGCAGTAAAGTAGAAGGGAGGAAGTTTATCTGTTTGGCCAATCATCTATCCTGTCCGTCTGTCCATCCATCCACCATCCATCCAATCATCCACCCATCATCCATCCGTCCAGTCAGCTATCTACTCAACCACCCATCCTCTCATCCCATATATTCACCCGTTGTTCACTGTGCACCTACCAGGTACTTTCTTCCACCTTCAGACCCACTCAGTTCCCAAGAGGTGTTGCCTGCTGATCCATCCAGTCCATCATTCCATCTATCTCATCCATCACCAACCCATCCAGCTACTATCTGTCTGTCTGTCCGTCCATCCATCCATCCATCCTTTCATCTATACGTTCATCCTTTGATCCATCTACCATCTACGCATTTGTCCACCGTCTGTCCATCCACGAATCCATCTACCTACCATCTATCCATCTAAATAACCACCCACCCATCCTTCCACCCACCCAGCCACCTAACCACCCATCCATCCATCCCATACGTCCACCTGTTGTGGACTGCGCACCTACCAGGCGCCTTTGTCCACCTTCAGACCCACCCAATTTCCCAGAGGTGTTGCCTACTCATCTATCCATCATCCATCCATCATCCATCCATCATCCATCCATCAATCCACTCATTCACCATTTACTCATCTAAACATCCATTTATCTATCCATATGTCCCTCTTTCCACCACTGATCCATCTAAACACCTGCCCACCCATCCACCACCAGTCACGCAAGCAGCCACCTATCCCCATCCAAACATTCCTTTGTTGCTCACTAAGCATCCGTCAACTACACTTACCTTTAAACCCACTCACTTTATAAAAAATGGTGCTTACTCACTGATCCCAGCTCCTGGGAGTACTCTCTGTGCCCTCCCCACCCCCTTTTCTGGTCCCCTGCCAGACTTCTGACATCTTCATCACACTCCTTGTCATAACTTCAGTGTCTGATGCTCACCCCCTCGAAGAAGGAAGGACACTAACAGGACACCTACCATGTGCTGGGTGGGCACAGTCACAGCTGTTTTCTCACTCAGGGGTTCTCAAAGCCCATGAGGTATCATTTCCCAGGAGATGACCATCAAGGAGAATGAGGCTCAAGTGCTTGTTGGACTCTGGACCCAGGATTCCTTCTCCTACCTCTAGAGGCCCCTGGGAAGAGGCCCTCATGGTGGTGGACTCCGAAAGTCTCAAGGACAGACAGAGTGCCCAAAGTTCCAGACCCGACCCCCTCCCAGCTGAGGGATGGACCTCACTAATGTAAGATGGGCGAAGGACACTCATCTCTTAGGATCAAATATTGCCTGCTGCTACTTCCGCTGTCCACTCAGGCAACTGCAAGTTCTGACCACTTCCAGCCAGCCACTGGAGGCAACTGCTCCATCCCTAAGCCATACCCTCTGTGGCCTGGCGGGCTGGGCAAGTAGAGAGCTGCAGGTCTCTCTGCAACAGAGCTGACAGCCCCAGGAGAGGTCACGGCTCTCTGCTCTCCTGGGGTCCACTGTCTGGTCTTGAGCCCACAAGGCTGGAGGAGAGGGCTGGGTGGGGGGGTCCCTCCCCCTCAGGTCAATACCCAAAGTAGAAGCTTTGGATGCTTTTCAAAAGGAGGAATATGGGTTCCCTGCCCAAATCTGGGACTATTTTTGGCAGATTTCTTTCACTAGGAACAACCTAAGACCAAGTGTGAATGGAGCCTGGGGTCCCAATTTCAGAAACCTCGCTCCATTCCAGGCCACCCATGGGCTTTGTCATCCCATATTGCAGAACTCCCAGCATGACACAGAGGCAGGCCTGGCCCGGGGAATGAATGTTTTGGCTCAAAAGGACACAAACTTGGAGCGGTCCAGCCACGGCCACCCCACTGGGCAGCACAGCTTTCTGGCCACTGAAGATATGGAGTAGAGGGGGGCCCGGCCTGGAGGAAGCTTGGCTCGTGGCCATGCTCTGTCTCCCTGCATAGGGGGGACCAGTACTGATCTGAGCAAAGAAGTCTGCCTTGGGCCAGCAGGGGACAATAGCGCCTCTGTGACTCGCATGTATTTTCTGAGCCCCGTTCCCAGCCTGGATGGAGTCCCTGGCTTCTGGCATCTGTGATTCTCCAGATATTTCAGGCACATTTCAATGTGGCTGCAGGGCTGGCCAGATCTGAGAGGGAATCAGAACCTGGGAGAGGGAAGAGGGACCAGGCACTGCAGTGTGTGGAGGTAAAAGGTGGGGTGGGCAGGGATGAGGGGGGTCCTGGAGCGACTGGTCACCACACAAGACCAGGGACAAGAGCTGCGGGAGGGGACAGACTGCAGAATGCTCTTGGGACGTGCAAGTCTGTGCCCCTTGAATAGACATCTGTGGAGACTGTAGTCCCCAGTGGGATGGTGTCAGGAGGTGATAAGGTCATGAGAGTGAGGCCCCTGTGATGGGATTGGTGCCCTCCTAAGAAAGATACGTAAGGGCTTTCTCTCTCTCTCTTTACCTTGTGATGACACAGCAAGAAGGCGGCTGTCAACAAGCCAGGAATGAACCGGGAAGCCGCATCTCCCCAGGAACCACATCAGCCAGGATTTTGATCTTGGACCTCTGGCCTCCAGGACCGTGAGAATGAATGTCTGTTGCCGGAGCCCCCAGTCTGGCATCGGGGGCTGACTGATACAGAGGAGATGTGATCAGCAGCTCCGGTCCAAACCCGCCTAGCTCCCCCTCCCCCGGGCACCAAGCTCAGTGGCTTCAGGCTCTGGAATGTCTATCATGCCTCCTGCCCTCCTTTCCAACAGGGCCACAGAGTGTTCTCCATGGTTTCCCAAGGCCCTACAAAAGCCCTTGTTCTCTTCCTAAAACGCCCATCAGACCGTGTGCTACCTCTTTCTGCTGGGAGAGTCTTTGCCGAGCCCCCCCACCCCCGGGGGCCCACAGCACCTGCAGTAGCCATACCAAACACCACCACAGAAGGGGGAAGAGATGGGGGAAGTGGAGAGGCAAGACCCTGGCCAGCCTCATTCATGCAGCTGCCCATTGCCCATCCTCCCATGGGGCTTGGGACCCAGGCCTAGTGGAGATGGCCACCATGCCACAGGAAGGCCCTGCCCACATGGGTACTACCCACCCAGAGCTTTCCCGGACAACAGCGCAATCCTGCCCTCATCTAGGTGGTCTTCTTCTGTCCCCACGCTAGCACTGGCTACCCGAACTCCTACATTACCTGCCCCCTCCCGAAGCACCTGTTTTCTGCTGCCTTATGGAATCTTGGCTGATGGCTGGCCCAGGCGCTGGCAAATAAGTCACCCCAACTGGGGGAGGAAGAGGGGTGGGCAGAGAGAGTGACCTACAGGATGGGCTGAGGACACTGGGCAGGTCAGGACAGGGGGCTCCCTATACAGGGCCAGGCCCTCATCCTTCTGGGCCTGTTTGTGTAGTGGGCTGAATGATGGTTCCCAAGATTGGCAGCGATATGTGTGCCTTAGAGGGGAAAGTGACCTGCACATCATCTCACCCACCAGCCCATGGTGCAGTCAGGAAAATCAGAGGCTAAATGGCTTGCCCCAGATGGCATGGCAGACAAAAGGGTCCTAGATGCTAGGTACCCAGCTTGCTGCCCAGCTCAGCACCCAGCCTGCCGTACCACACTGCCTGGGATGCCCTTCCTGCTCCCTCTGGTGGCTCCCAGGATGCCCATAGCAGATGTAGCTATGCTCGGAACTGCAAGGGCATAGCCCAAAAGCGGGGTCTCACTCCAGATAAAAGTCTCCATGGGACAACACAGTTTTCTGGTTGCTAGTGAAGCACGTCCCCTGTGGAGGGAACCCTTGGTGCAGGAGGTCTTTGTGCTGAGTGTGAGCAAATCAAGAGTAAGCATCTCTCCTCCAGCACACCTGGTTGCTCCGGTCCTGCCCCACGGCCACGGGTGGACGCCTTGCCAATCTCAGATGTTGCCTGGATGGGGGTCCCTGGAAGAGGTTGGGAGGACATGCGTAGAATCAGGGGGACCAGTGATTGGAGTGGGCCTCATGGGCACCTGCTTCAATGGCCAGACCTGACAGACGACCTTAAGGTGTTGGGTAACGCTACCCCACCCTCTCCTGAAATGAAACTCCCAGGCCATATACCCTTCCTGTACACATAATCCTAATATGACATCTTCCAACTATAAGATGCCTGCAGACTAGAAAGAAGTAGTTCATAATAAAATCATCTGCATATCAACACAAGACGCTTATACCTACACACAGAGTCCCCATGAATGAGAAAGCCACAAATGCAGACTAAGCAGGTGACTCCCCCCGGCCAGAACTGGAAAGCTCTTGGTGAAGTTCCAAATCAAAGTCCCACACGGGAAAGTTCTGCCCTCAGCTCAACGGTGTCAAAAGCCACAAAGCTGTCATTGCCCTGGTGACAATCACAGCCCTCTGCATAGTAAGGACAATATCCAGCCATCACCTTGGGATTACTCTGACGACAAAATGGGAGCAGTCAGGTTGTCATGGGGGTTAAGTTTCCACCTTGTGGGGCTTTGCCTCAGGGCATGGGGCAGGCAGAAAGCAAGGCAGCACAGCAGTCAGAACCCCATGGAAGCAGCTCCCCTTTTGGATGGAGAAATCTGGGAATGGAGCTCAAACTAGGCATGGCTGGTACTGGAATGTGCAAGGAGAATATAGAGAAAAGACAGCCAGAGATAGGAAGTCCCTGATTCTGGGTATATCTGTAGGAGTTTTGGGCTGACCCTGAACCATGTGTGTGTGACACACTTGGGTAAGTGAATCAAGAGGTTATTAACCTTGGCATGGACCCACTGAAGTTGAGATGCAGCTTATAGTTCAAATCCAACCAGAGTAACTGTCTGCTAAAACAAGATGTGAAGATTCTTCGGAGGAATATAACAGAACCTAGAGTCTACACAGCAGCAGCATATTCACAATGTCAAGCAAGCAATCCAAGGCGGCCGAGAAAATAGGACTCACTCTCAAGAGAAATAAACCCATAGGCACCAAACTTGAGGTGATGCAGGTGTCAGAATTAGTAGGCAATGGCCTTGATGATGGTATTATTACTACTTCATGGAGGCAAGGGAGATGAAGTTGCCATGTTCATAAGAAAGAACCAAGTGGAAGTTTTAGAAATAAAAAACCACATATCTGAAAAAAAAATTCAATGGATAGTCTGAATAGTAAGATGCCAATGACACAGATGAGTCCGTGAACTTGCAGACAGATCAATGAATTTATCCAACCTGAAGAACCTGAAGAAGAGAGGGGGAAAAAGATTGAGGGGGAAAAAAGCATCAGAGTTTCAAAGGACAATATAGAGAGATATACGAGAATTGGGTAATCGGAGTCCCAGGGAATGAGGCTAAATAAGTAAATAAATACGGTAAAGGACCAATGTCCTCATCACACATGGAATGTTTTTATCCACATGAGGTGACGGATATGAGCTAGACTCATTTTGGTGATCATTTCATGATATACATAACGACCAAATCATCCTGTTGTACCCTTGAAACCAATGTAATGTTATAGGTCAATTAAACCTCAGTACAAGAAAACGGAAAAAAAAAAAAAAAAAAGGATGCAAACTTCCTAGATTTGATGAAAGAAATAAGCGCACTGCTTCAGGAAGGCCAGGGAGAGGTTCTGGTTCCTGGAAGCTATGCACGCTCCACTGCATCTCCCCCAGTGGCTGCAGTTCTACAGCTTGGACAGATGCCGGAGCGACTGTCTGGGACTAAAGGAAACAGCAGGAGGCAGACTGGGGAAGGAGAGGACTTCAACGTGCCACTGAGCAAGAGTGAGCTTCCCACCTATTTCACTCTGGGGACAACTTGGCTGGACTCAAAGGTGGAAGACCAGGATTGTGTGCCAAGTACAGATAAAAAGAGCTTCAAGAAAATCTTTTGTTTTTCAACCCAAGGAGTAGAACAAGGGAATTCCCATGTTCCGAGTGTGTGGGGGAAAGTCCTCCCTTTTATTCTTCATTGTCTTTCCTCCCCACTGTGGCCCCAGGACACCCTGCAGTGGTGTGGGGCAATGGACGATAGGTGAGCACTAAAGTTCTGAATGAGAGGAAACATATCTCTGGCCATAGGAGCTGTGGTCCCAAGGACACAGGATGAACCCCTACTGCTTCCTTCCTCTCAGTTAACTTGCCACTTGGGTGCGGGCGAAGACACGTGTACCGTAAGTCACATAGGGCAGGGAAGTTAAGGCCCCAGCTCTTTGTCTGGAGGACTGCAGCAGAGGTCCAGGGGACTGGGTGGTGGCAGGAGACTGTGGTGAGGAGGGCCAGGGAGTGTTCCTATAAAGAGGCACATGCACTTCTGGGCTCATCTCTAAGCGGTATGTGTGATCAGAACATACACCAAGGATCCTGAGAATGGCCGCCTACCTCCAGGGCTGACCACGGCGGGGGCCTAGGTGGGGCATCCCTGAGGAGCAAGTGAAGCCTTTGGAAACCAAACTGACCTTGGAACCACAATCCATGGAAGGCTGGTTGGAATTTGGGACTTCGTCCTCAACAAGCCAACCTTTTCCCCAGGATTTAAACAAGACCCAGAGTACTGTAATGAACAATTCAAAATGCCCAGGATACCAGCTGACCTTACGTGGCATACGAAGGACTATAGAGATGCACACTCCCGAAGGAAATGACAGAAATAAAAATAACGACCGGGCTGACTCAAGAGAGGAGATGCAGGGAGGAGTCAGGGAGCTTGAAGCGACATCAGCAGAAGGTTTTCAGTCTAACAGAGAATCACACAAACTTGTAGATTCAAGAAGCTCCGTGTGTCCCAACCGGAATGATAAGAAAGCCGTGCCAAGATATGCCGAGCTGACTGCCGAAAAGGAAAAACAAAGAAAACACCCTACAGACAGCGAGGGGAACCGGACTCGTTTCACAGAGAGAACAAGCATTTGAACGACTGCAGACTTCTCACGGAAAGTATGGCACTGAGGGGGAAGTGGAACGATGTTTTAGAAGCAGCGTTCCGGATCCAGGGAATCCAAGCTCTTCCAGAACAAAGCTTCGATCCAGACAATCTCCGGTGAAGGAAAACCAGGAGGACCTGCCGGCAGCGACCAGCTCTGGTAGAAGCGTGAAGGAAATTCTCACAGTGGGACAGAGGTGATGCTGGACAGAAACTCTGAAAATCAGAAACCAAAAAGGGGGAGCGAAAGGGGTAAACGTGACAGACTGTCCTTCACTTCCCAGGTTCTTTAGGCATTCATGACTGTTGAAAGTGAACATTATCACATTGTATGACAGGGTATCTAATACATGCAGACTTACTGCACAGGACAACAGGAGAGGAGAAAAAGAGGACCCAACCATGGCCAGGGTCTCGCCTTCCATGTGCAGTGAAATGTTAACTGCCCGTGAACTAGGGAAGCTGAGCACGTGTGCTGCAACCCAGACCAGCCGTACACGCACGAAACTACACAAGGAGAGGGGCAACTCCAATAAGTAAATTAGAAATCGAGAAGCAAAAAATATTGAAATCATTAAAAAGAATCAGGAGAGAAAAAAAGAGAGTAAGAGAGAACAAATATCAAACAAGAAGTAAAATGGCGGCTACAAGTATGTACGCGTTCATAATTGTGTTAAGTTGTCCAGGTACAAACAGAGGGGGCGGCTGGATGGGTGTACAGAACAGCACTGTGCCAGCTGCACGACATCAACTTTGAGGGAGGCAAGGCAGGGAGGTGAGAAGCAAAGGGGTAAAGACTTATCGAGCCAACACTAGTGACTGGGGGCAACCAGGAACGTTAAATCCTCCAATAATGACAAGAAGACCAGTTCGCTGAGAAGACACAGTGTCTGGGGCGAGTGCCAACCAACACCAGAGCTCCAAACCGTGTCCTGCTTGACCGGATGGGACAGAAAGGGGAAAACGGACAGGAAGAGTTACACCAGAAATGCCAGCATCCCCCCTCGGCGATCGGCAGGGCCGTCTAGAACGCAAGTTAGCAAAGCTGTAAGGGCCCCAGGAACACCACCGGGAGGGCCTAACCGACACCCAACAGGGCACATGCTGCTCTCGATGCACAAGGAACAGCACCCAGGTGGATGGTAGCCTGAGCCACGGAAGTCGAAAAGGCGGCAAGAACAGAAACAGGAGGACTCAGTGGCCGGGAAACAGAGAACAGAGACACACCAATGAGGCCAAAGCTAGTGCTTTGCACAGGTCAACAGAATCGGTAAAATTTTAGCAGGACTGACAAAGGGAAGAAGAGACAGGAGCCAAATTACTGACCTTAGGACCGGAAGAAGTGCTTCTGCTGCAGAACACGCCATAAAGAGATAACGGGGCCCAAAGGATGGCGCTCCTCAGGTACGGCTGACGGTTGAAAATGGACTCTTTGAGCGTCACAAACTACCCAAACTCACCCACGAACAAATACATCATCCAATGTTTATCTCTTAACGATACTGAGTTAGTAGTTCTTTAAAAAAGAACCAAAAAAGCCATCTTCAGACCCAAACAGTTTTGCTGGTGAATGTCAGCAACCATTCCAAGAAGAAACAATATGGATTCTGCATTATCTTCTGGAAACATTTTCTACGTTAATTTACGAGGGGGGCATCACCCTGAAGCCCAGACCAGGCAGAGACGGTGTGGGAACACAAGGCCGGCGTCACTCACGATGTCCCCAGCAGAACGGCAGGAACCGGAGTCCAGAAACGCAGAAAGAGGAGAACGCGCCATGACCTCGGAACGCAAGGCTGGCTTGACCGCCGGAAAGCGGCGGACACCAGCCACCATACAAACAAACCAGAGAGGAAACCCATAATCCAGATGCAGAAAAAGCACCTGACAAAACTCGGCGTGTGCCCAGGGAGAGGTGTCCCCCGCTTCAGGCCTCGCCGTGGGACGCAGGGGCAGGTGGAACGGGCCCACATCTGGGCTCCCACAGCGTGGGCAAGGAAGAGGCAGGATGCGGAAACGTGGGTTCCCTGGCTCCCCATGGCCTCTGCTGTGGCTTGATCAGCATGGACTGAGGAGGCTCCATGGAGGCCTCACTGGCAGGACGGGGAAGACAGATTAGAGAAAACGAGATGCACGAGGCAACATTGAACACCTCAGAGACACAGCACGTTCCCTATAAACGCGGACTGACCTGAGGGGCTGGCAAGGGAAGCCTCGAACACCAGCATTTACGAGGGCCTGTGGCATCGAGACACTCCAGCGAAGGCAGCCGGCCCCAAGAGGGTGTTAACAACGGCTACTATGAAATAAAAATGTGGAGCAGTAATAATAACGGCACACCCGAGGTGCTTGGAAAGGTCCTACGCGACCCCCTTGTAGTGAAACCCTAGAGTCCAACCCCTTCACGTACAAACAATAGAGTCGGGGGCCCAGGTGGCTCAGTGGATTAAGCCTCTGCTCAGGTCATGATCTCAGGGTCCTGGGATCAAGCCCTGCATCGGGCTCTCTGCTCTGTGGGAAGCCTGCTTCCCCCCTCCTCTGCCTGCCTCTCTGCCTACTTGTGATCTCGGTCTGTCAAGTAAATAAATAAAATCTTAAAAAAAAAATAAACAATAGAGTCAAGAGAATTAACAACAGCAGTGGGGTTCAGAACAGCAGTAATAATATTCCCCTGCCTGCACGCACCACACGGACCTGCCAGCCGAACAGGGCAAGAGGCTACGGGAGTCACAGGCCCCTACCAGGAAACTGAGGCCCAGAGGGGCTGCAGAACTGGCCTGTGTGACATTGTGTGGCCGGGAAGGCCAAGGCTGGCATTGGAGCGCTGGCCCTGGGCTCGCCCACCCACGACGCCCGTCTAGGATGAAAACCTAAGGCCGCCGTGCCCCTGCCTTTACAGATCACCCTGTGTCTGGAAGAAAGGGCACCCCACGTGCAGCCTTCCTAATGCAATGTCCACCCTCCTGCCGCTTCCCCGAGGAGGAGCGTGTGCACAGGGCTGCCCTGTGACCCTCCCCGTCGGATCTTTGTGCTGCGGCACTGCACAGCAACTGTCCCTCTGCCTGTTGGCCTCCTGGACTCCGCTGTGGGCCCCGAGGACATGCGGTGACTCTGATCATCTGATGGGGCCAGGCGGGCTCTGCTTAGAATGTCAGCGGCGAGAACGCACCCCCAGCTTGGTTTGCAAGCGGAGGGACAGCCGCTCGTCTGGAGGACCTTCTCCCCAAGATCCCAGCTGGAGACAAAACTCTGATCTGACCCAGGCCCCTCGCTGCGGCTTCTGCGCCCAGTGACTGCCATCTAGCGGCCGAGACAGGGAACATGAGGCCGGAACCGCCCCTGGAAAGGCCCAGCAAATTCAGGGACCAGGAGCCACTGCGCGGGGGTCTCCTGACGGGGTTGGGGGAGTGGAGAGGGCATTACGGCCGCACAATTTCTGCACTGGGCTCCAATTCTTGAAAACTGGACATTTGTGTCCACTACAAAACGCCTTTCAGTTATCCAGTTTTGGATAGCCCCCCAACCCATCACTGTGGGGCGCATTCTCTGTCCCCAGCTGACTTCGTGGGGGCTGAGGGTCTGTGTGATCTTGGGGAAGTGGCCTAACCTCTCTGAGCTCCGGACTCCTCATTGGTCACACCCGTGCTGCTCCCGGTTCGGGGAAGGGCTCACAGTCTTCCAGACCCCAGGCTGCAGAGCTCCCTTCCCTCCGCAGGTGGGAAGGGAAGGGCAGGAGAACTCCCTTCTGGGCACCCCCAGTCTCGAGGTTCTCCCTGCGAGACGCTCAGAAAGGCTGCCTTCGGTTCTGAGCCGCTGAAGCCCAATGGGTAAAATCAGGGACAATGAGGCTGCCCGAAGTGCATGTGGACCATTCTGCAAACACACCCTGAGCCCTCGCAGGGGCCAGAGGTCATGCAAGGCCTAGGGAGAGAGAGGGTAAGGTGAAGTCCTTCCTGGCTGCCCTGTGCTGTAGCCTGCAGTCCGGGGCCTCTTGACCTCTTTGTGAGCCTGTCCCAGCAGAGGGCGGTCCCTCCCACACATGGGCCAGTGGCCATGGCTGCTTCTCAATTTGTCTGCCACCACTGCGGCCCTCTTTGGGGTCTGGACAAAGCTCTCGGGGCAGCTGGGGCCCACCTCCTGGGGCTAGGAGAGGAGGGGTACAGCTCGGAGCTAACACGGGCAGGGCCAGGCTGCACACCGTCACGTGGATCAGCGTGGCAGGCACGTGGGAGACACTGCAGACCCCGATCCAGGCTCCTGACCTCCACACCGTGTGTCCCGGGCGACGCTCAGCCCCCAGCCTCCACATCCTATCTGCAGAACAGGACCCTCACGCCAGCCGGCATATGGGATGCCGGTGAGGCCTGAGCGTCTCTGTGTGCAGCTGCTAAGGCTGGTAAAGATAGTTCACCGTCTTCATCTTTACCCCCATCCAGCACTGAATGGGCGCCCACGCTGCACGGGACGGGCAGGGACGGGCGGGGATGGGAAGGGGACCGGTGGGGACGGGCAGGGGCCACCGGGGTTAAGAGCAGAGTGCAGAACCCTCCTCCCCAGTTTCCAAGCTGCGTGATCTTGAGCAAGTCCCTTTCTCTCCCCGGTGTCAGTTTCCTTACCTGTGGCAAGGGAGTAACTACCCTGTCCCCCCACGCACGAATGCCTCCCACGGGCGGCGGCATTGTTGCTGGTGGGGGGCAAGCGTGCTGCATGTCTGCTGTGCATGGAGCCGCCCCCCGGCTGCGTCCCTGTGACACCCACAGATGGGAGGATAGCCTCACCCTCCCGGAGGGTCGCCGGATGTGTGGCTGGTGCTGAGGACCCACCACGCTGCCTCACGGGGCACGACTGTCTTGCAGCCGTCATTCCAAACAGCCACCTAGGGAGGGGCTTACAGTGACAGGAACAGATTCCCTCCCAGTCCAGAGGCTGGAGCTCTGCCGTGAGGTTGGTGGCACAGCCGTGTTCCCTCTGATGGTGCTCAGGGAGGACCCTTCTGTGGCCCTTATGTGGCTTCAGTGGATGGGCCGGTGCACAGCCCTGAGAGCGGAGCAGGGCTCTCAGCAAGGCCCCTGCCACAACAGCCCCTGAACATTGTCACCTGTTGCAGGAGACCTGGGGTGACCTCTTGAGAGCACGGGGTCTGAGGAAGCACATGAGGGTTTCATCTGGATGGGTGGGAGTGGTGTCAGGGAGGAGCTGGCTGGGAGCAGCCACGGAAGGGTGGGTGGGGTTGGCCTCGAGAGGGAAGTCGACCAGGTGGCTGGTCTCCCGGGGCCAACCTGGGGCCCCTCTGCCTCCCTGCCATTCTGGAGAAGATGCTTGACCCCTCCCGAGTGCTCACAGGTCACCGGGACCCTGTCAGCGTGAAGATGCTCCCTTACTATGTCCCGGGCAGCCTGGGATTCTGCATTCCTATCAGGCAAGGTGCCCAGGCGGCCATGCGTGTGGGGCCGGTCCACAGATCACATCTAGAGCAACAAGACCTTCACAGATGGCCTTTGACTGGGGATGCTGAGAGCGAGTTTCTCCAAATCTGACCATACCCACCTCCCCGAACGTCTGGTGAGAATACAGACTTTCTGATTCCGGAGCCCGAGCAGGTTCCCGGGTGACACTGACACAGCTTTGCCATCTCGGGGCACGCATCCGGAGAGCGAGGCTGTTTGCCAGATGACCTGGGAGCTTCCAGCAGTTCAAACCCCCCACCCAGGCCAACTCAGTCTGAATCCAGGAGTGCAGCCCCCAGGGGATACGGAATGCCCAGACTCGCTCCTGCTTTCTTGTCCTCCGCCCACTCGTACCCGTTCTCGTGAACGCCTCATCTTCGAAGCAGAGATAACAGAGCAAAACTCCAACAGAGTGAGATCCAAGCCATCAAAGCTGTCACATCCCTTACCAGAATGCTGACTTTACAAACCCAGCCTGACACTGGGTTCCTTCTAAGAGGACGGAAAGGGAATGCCCATAGGAGTCCCTGTCCTCCCAAGTGCCCGGGGCGAGGGGGCAGTTCTCTCCACGCTGTTACCGCTGGGGTCCCAGGCGAGCCGAGGGCCCACGGATGTGCAACATTGGATCTAGGGCACAGTGAGGGGCACATGCAGACAACCTTAGGGCGCCTCCACTCTGGTCCAAGAAGTCACTGTCTGGTAAGGCTGGTGGTCCACCATGACCCCCGGCCCAGTCCACGGGCCCACAGAAGGCAGAGGGCATGACTTCTTCATGGCACATGCCATTCTGGATGGCCCGGGACTCTGTCCTTCTTGGGGGCAGGTGCCCTCATGTCCTCTGGGTAGGCCTCACTCGCTGGGAGAGGCGGGAGGTGAGGGCACTTGAGGTCACCCTGGCCCTTTGCATGGGTCACCTGAGTCTCAGGCGCCCTCATTTTTGCCTGGAAGGAGGAAGAAAGGACAGACAGGTGGTGGCCTTGTTCAAGAAACTCAGAAGGAGGCGGGAAAAACAGTGTCTTTCCAAAGATGGGGCCATGGCCAGGCCATGTGACTGCCACCTGCGCTCCAGCAGGAGGCTTGGCCAGGCCCGTCTCCCCGGGTCTCGGAAGCCTCTGACCCCTGCCACTCAGGTCAGGCATGAGGCCCCGGGGCACATCCCGTCCCGGTGACAATGGAGGCATACCACACCGTGGCGAAACACCTCTGTCCCAGCCACCAAGGTTCCCCATCCCCACTCTGGCAGGACACAAGCAGCTGGTGCTGTGACCTGGGAACTTGGCCCTGCCTGGGCCACGCCCTGGCTGTGTGACCCGGAGCACAGCACCTAACCTCTCTGAGCCTTGGTTTCTTTCTGCAGAAAATAGAAAACTGATGACCTCTGAGGGTGGGTCTAAGTTACCATGATCGCAACCAAAATAAATCTGACGTGGTTTCTCAAGCATCTCTACGTGCAGGGGCTGTTAGAGTTTTATAGTATGGGGGCATTTAATCATCCTTGAAACAAGGCTGTGTGATGGGACTGCTGCTGTCCACATGGCACAGAAGGAGACACTGAGGCAGAGGCACTCAGGATGGAGGGGTGGGGCTGGCATGGAGCCCAGCGGGCTGGACGGGCTGCGCAAGGGCTGGGGGAGGGGACGTGGGCAAGCCCCCCCCACCTCAGGAGAAGCCACACCTTCTCATGACTCCACCTGCCTCCCTGGGGTAGTTCAGCACCGGGTTAGGTGGACAGCGGTCAGAGTAAGGGCACCTGCCCCACCGGGGGCTCCTGGACTGTGTCCTGGTGGCCAGCCACATGGGTCGGGGGGCAGATGCCTTTGGGTCAGTACATTCCGCATCCACGGCTTGTAGAGAGTGCCCTGTGACCCTGATGATACGCCGTGACCCCCACAGGGCAGCACCCCTGGCTCTGAGCATCCCACCTGCTTGGTCACACATAGAATAACGGACGTAAGCTCCATGAATAAAGATCGCACAAACAGAGCGGCCCCACAGAAGACAGTGTGTTTCTCACCAGAATCACACCCCAGGAGGTGGGAGGGGCTCAGTCAAGGCTGGGGGGACCCGAGTCAGGCCAAAAGACCAGAAAAAGCACAGCCCCAGTATATGCTTACTCAGGACGGATGCTTGTCTGGCCTGGACTCCTGCCGCTCTCCCCGAATGGGTGTGGCTTAGTGTCACCCACACACACTACTAACTGCTTTTGAAAAGGGTTGGATGTGTAAAAGTCCAATGTTGGCAGGAAATGGTATCACCACATTAAACTGCGCATAGTTAATCAGGGCTGTGTGACCCATAAGCACATTTTCCCATTGCTCAGCTAGCCATCTGGTTATTAAGTCATGCATGAATCTATCCATCCATCCATCCATCCACTCAACCATCCATCCATCCAACCACCTACTCACCTACCTGCCCATCTACCCACTCATGCATTTATCTACCCCAACACACGCACATCCACCCATCCATCCATCCACCCACCCATCCATCCACTCATCCAACCATCTACCCATCCTTCTTCTGTCCATCACTCTGGCCATCCATCCTTTCTTCCACCTAACAGGCCACCAGACATCAATGTGTTAGCACTGTTGTCGGCCAGGTTTCGTGCAGTTAAGTACTGAGGATTCACCTCTCCTGCTTCCTAATAGATCCTCAAGTGCTGGGAGAAAGAGACTTAATCTAAACAAGGCTCCCAGGGAATGAGACCAGGGCAGCTCTGTCTGGGCGGAGGAGGAGAGTCAGGGGAAGAATCCGGGGGCGTAGGAGCAGGGATGGAAGGTAATTGTGTAGCTCACCAGTGTCCACTTCCTCCTTCTGGGGACAATCCTGGGCCACATTGGTGTATGTTCTGCGACCCACTCCCTCTGAGGATGGGTGTATGACCCAGGTCTGGTCAATGGGTCCATTCTGCTATCCTTGGTCACTACAACTAAGTCAAGAATGGGCTCATGATGAAAATCAGCCTAGTGAGACTCAGTCCTGAACCTTCTCTTAAAAAAGTTGTAAAGAGGGGCACCTGGTGGCTCAGTGGGTTAAAGCCTCTGCCTTTGGCTCGGGTCATGATCTCAGGGTCATGGGATCGGGCCCTGCATCGGGCTCTCTGCTCAGTGGAGAGCCTGCTTCCTCCTATCTCTCTCTCTCTGCCTGCCTCTCTGTCTACTTGTGATCTCTGTCTGTCAAATAAATAAATAAAATCTCTTAAAAAAAAAAAAGTTGTAAAGAGGCACTGTCGCCTTTTTACAACTGCTGAGCCTGGTGCTTAACCTGGTGCTGTTCTTAGCCTTCTTCCTACGGGATGGGGAGAACCTGCCTGAGAACGGAGTTCTCACTGATGAAACCTGAGAAAAGAGACAGAAAGAGAACCTCCGCGTGCTCTCAGAGCACCTGGATCCAGCCAGGCCTGAAGCTGTCATTCCTGAACTTTAAAGCCATTAAATTCCCTTTGGCTTCAGCCAAGCTGACCTTGAATTGTATCCTTTGTAACCAAGAGGCTTGGCTGATATAGAAAGTAATGTTCCTTGCTTCGGGACACAGTCTCTGGCCCAGTGAGGGGTCCAGGAGATCAGAAGAGGGTGCAGCCCTGATGGGACTCTGCAACTCCCTGCCTGGGAACCCCAGGATGACTGGTATAACCAAGCACAGGAACTGACTCTCCTCAGGCAAGCCACCCCCCTCTACAGGCCTCAGTCTCCCCAAGTGTGAAATGAATGGTGTATTCTTGCTCAAAGCGTCCCAGTCCTGCCGCTGAGGGACAGCTTACACCGTACCTCCCGAGCTGTCCTGCATGAGGTGGGGGCTGGGGGGAAGGCTGTGCAGATGGGGTGGGCACTATGGAAAGGGGAAGATGGTGCTGTGGGGAGTGGCTGGTTGCTCACAGCAGCGTCTCTTCCCCCCCCCTCGCCTCAACAGCAGGTTGTCTGAAATGAAGGCTATAGGCTTCCTTGAGATGACACGATAGCCAAGTGTCAGGAGTCCACCAGATACTTTGCAGGCCCTAAAATGAGGGAGTGTAGTTTGTCTTCGCTGCCCCCCTTTTGCTACTGGGATGTGGATATGATGGGTGGCATCTAAGCAGCTACCTTGAACCACGAGGCACCTGTCGAGGATGCTGGAGCAGCAAGAAAGGCCAAACCCAGATCCCCCGTGTGCCTGGGGCCCCCATCCCAGTTCTGGCTCGCCCTCCTCTGCCTCCAGCATGACATGGAAACAAACCTTGGTCTCATCTAAACCACAGCTCTTTTGTGTTTTTCCTGTCACATGTGGCTGAGATGAGCCTGAGAAGGCACTGGTGTTTTGGAGAAACCCAGGAGCAGCATGACTGAGATGGTCCAGCGGAGGTGGAAGGAGATGGCAAAGCAGGGGGACGGGTCTCTCCTCTCAAGACGGGAATGCCTGGATTTTTACGCTAACGCAGAGGCATCTTACTTTCAGCGTGTTCCAGTCAGGGTTTCCTTGTGCCTGGCAGACCATGGCTTCGATCCCTATCCCAGTGAGCACCACTAAGACCCCGTTGGAGGACGAGGCTCGTCCTGGGTTTAACTGACCGGTGGAGCCACACGTGGCCGTGGATGCCCCGGACAAGGGCAGCACTGCCAGGCGCAGCTCCCACAGGTGGGGGCCGTCCTTGCTCGTTAACAGGTACCTGCCGATTTCCTTTTTGTTCCATAACAACTCCATTTTGTCATACTAATTTTAGTGGCAATGTTTTTGTTCCAATCAGCAATCATTTTGGAAAAGTAGGCTGCTGGAAAAGTTCTTGGCATACAAAATGACAAGCAATTTTTAAACGGCATAAGACTGATGATTTTGAACTGCACTGAATTCTAAATCTGTTTTGGGCTGGTTAACGCTTGTTACAAAATAACGAGCTGTCTCAAAGCCATGGCCATGCCCCTAGCTCCAACACAGCAAGCGTCCCTCCACGGCCGGGCCCATGTGTGGCAGGCCGGGTCCTGGGGAGGGGGCAGGCTGGCAGGCTTTCTGCCCTGGGAAGCGCGTGGTCAGGGGAAGGGGACACAGATGCAGGGAAGCACGGGGGTCGATGCCCACCCAGGAGCTGAGCTTTGTGCATGGAAGGCTGGTGCAGGGAAGACGCAGAGAGCTGCCCCTGCTCTCGGAGGCACCGGCCAGTGACCGCACAGCGTAGCATCGGGATGCTCGAACGGGGAAAAGCTCGGCAGTTGCTCACGCGCTGAAACACAGAACTCCACATGACCCAGCAATCCCTCTCCTGGTGTGTACCCTGAAGAGCAGGAAGCAGGTCAACGGACCCTCACCCGGGACTGCGGACCGCAGCACCCCCTGTAGCGCCGACAGAATGGAAAACAGCTAAAGGGCGTTGACGGACCAGTGGATTCACAAAATGTGGCCCGTCCACTCGGTGGGGTAGGGGCCACTGTAAAAGGACATTTAGTGTGGACACTACGTGGAGGGACCTTGATGACGTCCTGCTCCGGGAAAGAAGCCACCTGTTACCTCATCCCATTTACGTGAAATAGGGAAGAGGGAGGCAGAGGGTAAAGGCTGAGTGTTGGGGGAAAGGGAGGAGGCCAGTGGGGACAGGTATGCTTTCTGGGGCAACAAAAATGTTCTCAAGTTCAGACCGCGGGGACGGCCACACAACCGAGTATTCTAAATTGTAGCGTGAATGATCAAATGATTAATTCAGTGTTAGATGAATTTCACTGCAATTTAAAAAAAAAAAAAAAAGATTCCAGAACATTCTGCTGGGGGCTCCAATTGGCCACCACTGCCTTCCCTCCAGGCCTCCACTCCTGGGGTCATTGCTAGTCATCTGGGCCTCTTCTGCCCAACTCTGCAGGGCTGACACCAGGGTGGGCCACAGGCTAGCAGGGCTCCTGGGAAAGCCGCTGAACATGTGCCTCGGTTTCGCCCGCAGTAGAATGCAGACAGGTGCCCATGCGGTGGCCTGCTGTGTCTGTAAGGCAGGGGACGCCTTACCAGGGGCCTTCAGTAAGCCGGCCCTGCCCCAAAGTCTGTTTCTGTGGAAGGCCCAGGTAACAGCCGGTGCAAGGCCCCGAGTATCTCCCAAGTCTATGCTCCTGATTTAATCCACAAGCAAAGGGAAGGAGTAGCCACGGTTGGGGCAGTTTCCCGGTCAGGTGAAACAAGGCAGAGGAGCTCGGAGGGCGAGGGAGAGGAGCCCGGGGGGTGGGCCGCAGAGGCAGACTGCCGGCGAGGTGGTGAGCCTGTGAGCACACGAAGGCAAAGGCATCTTACTTTCAGCATGTTCCAGCCTGGGTTTCCTTGCGCCTGGCTCACACCGGCTTTCCCAGGTTCTCGTCTCGTACGGGGCAGTGCACGTTCCTGAGCCTCCCCCGGGGCATCTCTTGGCCCTATCGGGGCTTCCCTTTGGCCCCCTTAGGCTTCTGTGACTTGCACAGCCTCTGTGCCTGTCCCCTGCACATGGAGCTCCCGAACTGCAAACAGCAGACAGCCAGACACACCGTGAGTGTTGCCACAACAGTCACACATCCAGGGGGTGCCAGGGAGAGGCAGGGAGAGCTTCTGGGAGGTGATGGCCCCCCAGCCGATGCTTGATGGAGGAGCAGTTTGCCACGCGGAAGGGCACGCGCAGAGGAGCAGAGTCCCGGACACCGGACCGCCAGCGTTGGCCGCGCAGCTCTGCAGGGAGGACCGTCGAGCTCCCGCATTGCACATGGTGCCAGCCTGGCTGCTGGGCCCTGAGCCTTTCTCTGCCTGTGGCTTCAGGTGCCTTGCCCTGTGCGTGCACTGCGAGCCCCTGTCCTCACTGTAGGGAATGCAGCGGGCTACCCCCCTCTCAGCAGGTCCCTCTGGGCCCAGGAGGCCATGCTATGCATTGGGACTGGGACCGTTCTCACAGCAAGGCATTCTGGGGTCATGGGCTGCACAAGGAGATGTTGGCTGCCTCTGTGGGTGTCCCCTGCCCAGCACAGTGGCCATGAGGGCTGCAGGCAGGTGAGAGGACCAAGTATGGAGAGGGCAAGGGACTTCTCCTGGCCACCTGTCCAAGCCAGGATCCCTGCCAGTGCAGAGGCACCAACGGCCAAGCAGCTCTATCCCCATGAGGAGCCCCTGCAAGGGGGCCTTGGGGGAGGGTATCACCAGGGTAACCCTCAGGCACAGCCCCACCCGCTCAGCTGAAGGAGGCCCTGGGACCCCAGAGTTGCTGGTTCCGCTCTGTGCCAAGGGCCTGGCCGGGCTCAGACCCCAACCAGAATCTGTGTCTGCAGGTGGCATCTCCAGGGGGATTTCAGTCCTGCTGCCAGTGTGGGAACTGAGAGCCCTGTGCTATGTGCCCACAGAGCGTGCCGAGGCACTGCCAGGAGCAGCCGGGAGCAGCCGGAAGCTTCCCTCACAGCCGGTCATCAGCCCTTGGGGCCTGCTGCACTGAGGCTCCATTGGCACCAAGAGACCCCCTTTCTCTGTCCTCACCCGTAACCTGGGGACTGGCTCACCTCCAGGGCACCCGGGACCCGGCACCGCTCTCCTGCCAGGGTGTCGGGGGTAGGAAGGGGCGGGGGGATGGCTGACCGGGATGCCCTTGCCCTGGCCTCCTGCCCAGGAGGCACATCCCCACCCAGGTCGGCAGGACCACCGGGCCCCGGCTCCCAGTGGTTAAGTGGGGCAGCTTGGGAGGGAGGCCGGCTGCCCTCGTTTGCTCTCGGAACCGTCCCCGTGTGCGTGACAGGTGAGCCGGTCACCCTGGCAATCAGACTCCTTCTAGGACTGTCCACGAGAAAAGCTGGGAGCTTCAGGAACTAGAAATAGGTCAGATCGTCACTGGGGTTTTGTATCTGTGGCAGGGCTGGAGCACAGCACAGCCCCACAGCAACACTGGGGCCGCACGTTCACCTGAGCGGGGTCCGGCGGGCACGCTGCACTCGGGGCACGTGGCAGGGGCCCCCAAGGCTTCTCAGCAGTACCCAGAATAGCGTGTGCACACGCATGTGCAAGCCTGCACAGGTGTGCGTGTGCAGGTGTGTGCGCACTGCCCATGCCTCTGTACACGCACACACACGTGTAGGCTTATGTGTATACACGCGCATGTATACACATGCCTGCCACAAGCACACACATGCACAAGCATGTAGTATGTGTGCACACAGAACCACACGTGTGTAAGCATGTACGTGCACACAGCACAGGCGTGTGTGTATACATGTGCAGGTGTGCACGTACTGCAAGCACACGTGTGTGTCCATGTGTGTAAGGACGTGTGCGTGTGTAGCTTTTGCTTGACCCTGACTGGGGTCTGGGACCCCCTCACTGCTCTGACTGTGCCAGTGGGAGAGGCCAACACACGGGGCTGTGCAGATGGGGAGCTCGCTTGACCTCCTCCCCCTCCCCCTCCCCGATCAGGCCCAGGACTGGCCAGCTGTGGAGATGGCGTGGCCTCTGCTCTGCCCTCCTTAGCGGTACAGCCAGACGGCGGGCCCAGCCCCTGCCCCTTCTGGTCCTTTCTCCCAGGGAAGGTGCATAGCAGAGGAGGTGGGAAGGCCTCTCTGCCAGGGGTTGGTCAGACAAAGCTCTAGTCTCTGCCCCAGGGCACTGGAGGTAGACCCAGAGCCTAGCACTCTCTCCTTCTCTGCTCCTCCGGTGTCCCTCCAGGAGATGTAGCTGCCAGCCCAGCCCCATCTCTGGTAACATAAGTCTTATAGCACGTGCCAGGGGCTCAGGGAGGCTGTTGGAGCAGCTGCTGACACCACTAGGAACCCGTGTTCCATAGGCATCTGCCGAACTTCTGTAACCCGTCAAGGTCACGGTTAGGCATGCCTGAAGTGAGCTGTCCAGCTGTACGGCCTCTGAGGCCCCTGCCGACCCTAAAAGACCCACTGGGACAGATATCACCGTGCACGAGAGGCCACGAGCCTGGGCCCCAGTGTGACAGCCTCCAGAATCCCAATCAGTGAAATGGGCCCACGAGGGTGGGGTGATCGCCCTGTCTCCCGGGGAAGACGCTGGGAGACAACCTGACACCTGGAGATGTTGTAGCCGCTTGCAAACCAGCAGCTCCGCAGTGAAGGCGAGGGGCCCCCGTTTCAGTTTCCATAGAACCCACCAGAACGTGGGCTCCTCTCCTCAGACAAAGACTCGGCACTGTTCTCCCTGCTGGGACTCAGCCCCTTCTCCCCACGCAGCGAGCCCAGGTTAGCAGGCTCGTTCCCGCCCATCGTGTGACCCTCCACGGGTCTGGGAAGGACAGGAGAGGGGGCGCCTGCTCAGAGATGCGGAGGCCGGGAGCATTCGGGGCACCTGATGGAGGAGGTGCCCGGCCCGGAAGCGCGGGCTCCGTGGAGAAGCCCAGCGGAGGCTCGTGGGCACACACGCGGAGTGCAGTCTCCGGCACTGGGCGAAGGGCACATCTGCATCCCGGCTGAGTGAGCAGGGGCGGCCGGGGGCACCTTCACAGCCCTTCACAGCCGTTCCAGGAAGGACCATGCTCCTGGGTGCCTGGCTGCATCCGGCAACTACTTCTCAAACAAATCTGATCTGAACAAACCCGGAGGAAGGGAGGGGGCACAGGGGCTGCTGCTGAGGCCCTGACCGGGAGCAGGTGCTATAGGGAAGGGGCAGCGGGTGGCCTGGGGTGCCGGGCAGCAAGCCACTGCAGTGTAGACCCCGTCCTTGGGGCGCAGAGGCTGCAGGAACAAAGCACACCCCCTGCCCCCGGAGCCTGCCCTCCGCTCCCCACTGAGCTGCAGCAGGGACACCTGAATCCACCCGTCTGGGCCACAGGGTCGGGGGAGCCACAGGCATGCGCAGAAGGAACAAAGTGCCGCTGATTAAAGGTGGCGTACCCAGAGGTGAAGGTCTCCAGGAATGAGCACAGGACGCATGGCTTCCGGTGCAGGACGGCGGCCCGTGGGCGCGTTCCCCGGTCCGCAGGGGGCGCCACGCGAGCTGTGGGATCCAGAGTGGAAGGAAAGCGGGGAATTCCAGGACGGCGGCTTCAGAGCGGAAGGAAGCGTGGGGGCCGTGCAGAGGCGGGCTCGGGGGCCCACGAAGCGAATCCCTGCTGACTTGGGAAAGACCGCAGTCCGCGGGCCCGAGGTCTGTCCCCAGGGGCCGTGGCCGCCCGCTCTTTAGGAGGCCGTAGGCAGCCGGACACTGAGGGGGTGGGGGGCTGGACAGCTCTTGGAAAAAGACAGAGAGGAGGCAGTCAGGCCGCTGGGCTGGGCCTCTGTGCATTTCGAGGGCGGAGGACAGACAGGAGGCGGCCTCGTGCTGGGCAGAGCATCGGGCGGCTGGATCCCAGGACAAGCTCCCGAAGGAGAGGCGCGCAGCACTGTCACAGCAAGGCTGCTCGCGGAAGTGCCACCTGCAGTAGCAGAGCTTGGGGGCCGTGTCACGAGCCGAAGAGGGCTGAACTGACGGCTACCGTCACGGCCAGGACAGCAGGGTGGACAAGGACTCACAGCGCCTTTCCGATGAGAGCGCGGAGAGCCACGGGGAATGGCCTTTGGGAAGAGTGTTTTCAACCCACGACATGATGCCCTTTGTCGCTCGGGGAAGAAGGAAAGCAGGATCCGTAATTTAAAAGGATGGACTCGATTTTGTTTCATGTACGTTTAGACTCACAGAAGGACCAGCGTCTCAGTGGTGATTATCAACATAGTGTAGGGTGACAGGTGACTTATTTTCTCCTTTTGTAGGTCTCTGTACTTTCCAGACTTGCTACAGAACCAGACGTGATTCGGGCCATAGTGCGTTGCCTATCAAAGTGAAAGGCTCCCTGGAGAAGTTGTGCAAATGGCCAGTAAGTGTGCGGAAGGGAGCCCTGCGTCCCAGGTATGGGGGAAACACGGATGAAACCCACAGGGAGACACCAGCTCACACCCACTCGGATGGCTGCCATACAGAAACGAAAAGGAGGAGCCAGCAAGGGTGTGGGGAGTGAGAGCTCTGTCACGGTGCTGGGGGGAATGGGACAGGCAAAACCATCTGGGGGGTCCTCAAAAGGTAGACTGTGGCATTACCACGTGACCCCACGATTCCTCCCCAGGTACATGCCCAGGAGAAGCGAAAGCAGGCGCTCCGATAAAGACTTGCACGGAAACGCTCACAGCACACTCTTGACGAAAGCCCACGCGTGGAAACCCAAGTGTCCATGTGAAGAGCACGTAAACAAAATGTGGTCTATACAAGGGAATATTATGCAGCCTTAGGAAGAAATGACATTCTGATACGTGCTACCCCTTGGATGAAGCCCCAGATCCCATTCTGCTAAAATGAGCGGGGCACCAGAAGCGCACGCCGTAAGGCTGCGTCAGCGTTCAGGACGGGCAGACCCCTGCAGACGGAGGGTGGGACACGCTCGCTCAGGCTGGGGGCGCGGGGTGGGGGTGACGGGCTTGTTCTGGGCTGAGTCAGCGGTGATGTCTGCACAGCCTTGGGAATAGACTAAAAACCACGGAACCACCCGCCCTCGCAGGGGAGATCTCATGGTATGGGAATTCTATTTCGGTTTAAGAAAACAGAAAGACGGGTGCCATGTCTAAAAGGCCTTCGGATTTCAGAGTGATGCAAAGCGAGGCAAGAGAGGGGTCGCCCCCAAGGACCGATCTGAGGACCCGACCGGGCGGATCACGCCAAAGCTTCGGGACGCCGCGTCTGCCCACCATGAATGTGGATTCTTGATCCGCAGCTGGGTGGTCCCAGGCAGCCCCTTCCTGCTCCGTCTTCTAGGGGCCCAGGCCCCTCCCCACCACGGTCCTCCCCGACCCCGACTGGCTGGGGACGGCGGACATACACAGCGTCCCCCCAGATGCTCTCCTTGGCTACACGATTTGTTGGAGCGCGAGCCTGGGCCTTACTTACCTCCTCTGCATATGCATGTCTTAAATTTCATCTGCCAGTGTGAGATTTCATGCAGCCCCCATAAGCCAATGTTTATTCATTATCCCCGGATCTGTTTCCTATCGTCTATTTCAGAGGAGCCAAAAACAACATCTTAACTCAATACAGAGCACCATAGGATGGCTTTCGTTTTCCAAAATGAGCCACGGTGCACTCTGGGGTAGGGGGGACGGCCCTTGGTTACCACTGAGCCCTGGCAGAGGGGGGCTCCTGGCTCTGGCGAGCCGTCCTCAGACTGGGTGCCCAGGTGTCGAGGGGGAGGCCGCAGGGCTGTCCTCATTGGTCTAACAGATGGACGGTCAGCAGCCGCCTGCCTGCAGTGGGAGCAGCTCATTCACTCTACCACTTAAAGGGCACGACATCCGTCTTCCCGGGCCCCCAAGAGCCCATACTGTTCAGGGGATGGGTGAGGAGGATGGGTCAGACACCCTCCCCGAGGAGGATGCCCAGAGAGGCAGGCAGAGCCTGAGGTCACTACACACCCCGTTGGCTGAAGGGAACTTCTCTCTGAACTGGCCTGAGACGCCAACAATGCTGGCATTTTCCTGGGTCTCATAGTAGCCCCTGCCTTCCCTGATGTTTACACTCCATAGTGTTGAGGAAATCTCCGTGTCGGGGAGGTTTAAAGATGGGAGGTTTAAAGACGACCGGACTGAGGGTGAGCTGCGAATGAGGTAGAACGGGTGTCTACAGTCACCCCACGCAAAGTACAACCGTGCCCCCACCCGCCCAGTCCTCCATCCACCCGTCTACCCACCCGCCCACGCAGACGTCCATCATCCCCATCCACCCACCCGCCCACTGCTCCATCCACCCGTGTGCCCACCCATCATCCCCCCTCCCCCCCACAGGCTACCCACCCACCCACCCACCCATCATCATCATCCATCAGCCATCATCTGTCCTTCCATCCACCCATCCAGCAAGCAGTCTCTCGGCACCTCTTCGATTCCAGGTGCCATGCTAGGTGTGGGGAACATCGGGGGAAGCTGCTGTATCCTTTCCTTCCCTTGCAGAGGGCACCACACAGCGATCAACTCGCCTCACGCACACATATGTACACATAACTTACAAGCCTTCGCCTTCCACCCCCTTGGCTCACACCATTTGCACCAATTAAACCTGTTCCGTCTCAGAGCTCAGATCCCAGCTCATCTAACACCCCATGTGGAAAGCCTGGAAAGCCGCTGAAACACACAGGTCCCACCCACACATCCTGGCTTCACGGGGCAGGGCTGGAGCCACGTTCCATGGGCACCCTCAGATGACAGCGACCCAAGAGCCAGTGTCTAGTGAGCATGCCTGCGAGCCAGACCGTGCCCGGAGCTTTCCGCCACGGGCTCACCACCCCCTCCGCCCATGCTGCGGTAAACACACTGTTGCCACTGCCCTCTCACAGAGTGCGAACTAGAGGTCGGAGAGGCCAAGCCAGCTGCCCAAGGCCACACAGCAGCAAGGTGATGGGGACGCTCTGGCTCTAGGCTCACGGCCTTAAATCAGAGCCGTGGACTCTGACATTGGTCTATTCCGTGGACCTGGCTCTGGGCCCCGTTTCCAGAACAGGGGACTCAAAGAGACCTCTGGGTGCTGGGGGATCAGCATGCAGCCTGGTCAGATGGGAGCCTCAGGACAGAGGAAAGAGCCATGGTGCTCAACTCAGACAATGCAGTGGTGCCCGCGGGGGTGGGGGCTGGGGCTGCGTGGCGGGAAGCGTACACCAGGTAGCCCCAGAGGGGACAGGGCTTTGGTTCACGGCTGTCGCTGTTCATCATGCCGTGAACTGAATTCCGTCCCCCTCCCCAAAACCCCTATGTTGGAGCCCTAACTCCAAGGTGACTGCACATGTGGACCTTCCAGAATGCAGTTAAGGTTAAGTGAGGTTACATGAGGTCATGAGTGGGGCCCTAATCCCAAAGGACCGGTGCCCTTCTGAGAAGGGAAAGGGATATAGGGAGAGGTTCACAGCGGGAAGCCATGTGAGGACACATGGCCACCTGCAAGCCAGGAGGAGTCCTCACCGGCAACCCACCCGGGGACACCTGGACCAAGGACTTCCAGGACCCAGAACCAGGAGAAAGAAACGTCTCGCTGTTCAAGCTCCCCCTGTCAGTTTGCCACGGCCAACCTGGCAGGACGGCAGAAACCTCCTTCCTGCCCACGACCGTCCAGACAGGGATGGCCCCCGCCCAGAGCAACGGCTGAGCAAGGTGACTTTTTGCAAGGAGCTGCAGACACACATCCTGCAGCAGCATGAGGCACGTGGGGAAGGAGCGCGGGGCTGGTACCGGCGTCACTGGGTTGCCATGGTAACCTAGGCAGGCAGCCACCACAGCCACTGCTGGGAGGGGAGGGTGTGCCCGGGACGCAGAGCGATGCCAGCGACTGAAGCCACAGACAGACCTGGCAGAACTCTATTTCGGGGGCGAGGCTGAACGTGGAAACTGGTATTTGAAACACAGGGCGGCTGCTCAGAGACCACAGCACGCACCGAAAAGGCTAGGCTCCAAGTGTCTTTTAATAAAATGGCGTAAAAGCAAGATGAAGGGGGAAGCCTGCGTGGTTCGGCCGTGGTTGTTTAACAAACACATAATCATTAGCGGAGGACGAGTCCTTGTATTTGTTTCATGCTCCACTAGGGAACAGCCCGTGACTCCTTTGGAGGCTGGCTCTTTCGTGCTTATTAATATTTTAGATTACAACTGTGTTAATAAGCCACTTGCCTGTATTTTTAAATGTTCTAAAGATAACCAGATACGTTCTATTTTGGAAGAACCAACCGCGCCTGTGGTGATGTCTTGAAGAGGCTTCCTAGGACTGTGACAAATGGGGCTTCTGTTTAATACCGGGACTCCACTAGCTCCTGTCCTGCTGGCCCTAACTGGGAGCCGCCAGAGCACTGGGGGGGCAGCTCCCGCCCCTTCTGTGTCTCCCGGGGAAGTGTTCCCGGCTGGGGGAGAGCAGGTCATGGCAGTGGCCTCCTCTTCTGTTCTAAGAGCCCAGATGTTTGGGCCTCCCTCCTGGAGGGGTGTCTCTAGATGTCCCCAGATGTACCACTGCCCCCCTCCTTCTGCTGGTCACAGCACCCCACCTGTCCTTGGCAGACCATCTGCCCACTCTGACCTGTCCCAGGTGCAGCCAGTCAGACTTCCCAAGCACACTCCTCCCCCAGTTCTAGCAACGGGTTCTGGGGTGCACCTATCCATGACCCAGGTCACCCAATCAGGGCCAATCCCTGAAGCCCGTCAAACAGACAGGAAAGACATAATCTCTCTGTGCTGTACTTGGACTCAGAAGGACTAAGCCCGGAGCTCTCAGGGATCATGCTGACAAGTTACCTGCCCAAAGGACACAGCTGTCAGAGAGGAGGGAATCAGTGCCTGAAGACAGAGAGAAGGCTCCTGGGGGACATCATTTGAACACCTGGATTTAGCCATGCCTGAAGCCAGACCCTGGGCTTTTCAATTATGTTGAGATATTAATTCCCTTTTTGGGGGAAGACGGTGTTGGAGGGAGCTCTGGGGTTTTGTCACCTCCACTTAAAAAAGTGATAAAGAACAGAGCATCCCCGAGCCGGGATGGGACAAGGAGAAGCCCTGGGTTAGACATTCAAAATCAGGTTTCCACACCGGCTCTGCCTCAAGCCAGGTATGGGATTCTCAGCAACCAGGAGTCTAGACTTTCTTCTCCAACAGAAAGACACTTGAACCCTAAATCTGGATTTTCTCAAACTGAGACTAGAGACCCCAAGTTTTCCTGGGGGCACCTCAAGTCTTAGAGGAACTTTTTATTCTGTGCTTCCATTTTGGTGATGCCCTAAAAATGACCCTTGCTTTTTTTTAAGAGCAAAACCGTTCTGCCTTAATGGTTCACGTTCTCATAGACAATTTCAGTTTTTAATAATTGGGTGTTTTTTTTTTTAATGTGGGAATGTTCCCTCCTCCAAGTGACCCACAGGTTGCTAAAGTAGGAGAGATCCTGCTCCGAAACTCATAGGCTGGGTGACTCTGGACACATTGCTCAATGTCTCTGGGCCCATGTTCCCTTTTGTACAAAATAGGAATGGGGACACTTAGCCTGGGGGACTACTTTGGAGACGAGAAATGTCCCATCCAGGGGCTGGTGCAGGACTGGTGTCACAGTGTTCAGTGATGGACCTCTGGCAGGGGCCAAGCCCAGATAGTCCATGATACCCAACCCCAGCATGCACGTGTGAAATCTGTCCAACCAGTCACCCTGAAGTCCTTTGTGTGACCTGGGCTTTTAAACTAGGTTAAGTTAGGTTAACGGAGTTAAGGGAATTGTGTGGGCAAAGGGTCACAGCTAAGCTACCCCAAAGTAGCAGGGCTGGGTTTTCCAAAGATGGTCGACCCTATACGTTTATTTCTACAAGAAGCTCTTCTAGTCACCATTTAAAATGGGAAGCCAGCACCCCCTCCCAGAGACAGAAGATGTGTTCCCATTAAATAAGGTGGAAAGGGGGTTATGGGTCACAGTCAAATTGGCGTGCTATCTGCAGGCTGCCCTGAGCCCATGCCTGCTTCTTCCAGGGTAAGGAAAAGACTGGTGACCATAAGAGCCATGTGCAAGGGTCTCCGGCCTCCCAGGGAAAAGCCTGGCCACAGTCTGGGAACAGATGTGGTGAATGTACGTTGCTGAGAATGGCTTTCTTATGTAATATATAAAGAGTGACCACAAATCAATAAGAAACAAACTACACTACAGAAAAATGGGCAAAAGACCTAAACTGACACTTGACCAAAAAATGAAAATAAACAGCAATTAAACACACAAAAAAGTTTTGACACTCGGAAGTCATGGGAGGAACACAAACTGAAGTCCTGTGTTGATGTAGCACGGGCATAAGACCCACAGTGGGAAATGGTCTGCCAGTAGCGCATGCTGGTGAGATGTGGACATAGCACTGCCAGGGACTAAATGTTCGTGCTCCCCCATGCATTTGTCAAAGCCCTATCCCCAGCGGGATGGTATCTGGAGGAGGGGCATTTGGGAGGTAATTTGGGTCCATGGATGTCATGAGGGTGGGGACCCCATGATGGGATTAATGCCCTTATAAGGAAAGACACTGGAGAACTTGACCATGTGTGGGTACAGTGAGCAGATGGCTTGTCTGCAAGCCGGGAGGCCAACGATGCTGGTACCTCGACCTCAGACTTCTAGCCTCTGGCACCAGGAGAAATAAACGTCTGCTGGTTGAGCTGCCCTCTCTGTGCTACTTGTCACAGCAGCACGCACAGACTGATACACACACTTAGGACATAGCTGAAGGATCCAGAAAGACAGAGGACACACCCAGACCTGACCACCACCCATCCTGGGGTATGAGAAAAAGCAGAACAAGTATGTTTACACCAAGGGACAGGGACCGCAGCAACACTGCCCGTGACAGCCCTGGGCTGTAGGCAACCCAGGTGGCCCCCCATGGCAGGACAGATGGACAAAACCCAATGAATGACCTAAGAGTGAAATGGGTACCCTGAGCCACTTACACAATCCAGACATCTAAGACAGATGTTAGGAGAGAAGCCAAACACAATACACCACACACACAGTCTGATTCCACTTATACATGGTTCAAAATTGGCCCAAACTAGGTTATGTTGCTTAGGGACAAAAAGCAAGCAAGCAGAACGGTCACAAAGGAAGGAAGTGAATGACACGCAAGCATGGTGGGCTGAGCAGTGGGGAGGGACGGTTCTGTTGCCACGGGCCGCGTGGGGGCTTCAGGGATGAGAGTCACGCGGGGCGGGGCTGCTGTTTTATAGCCATTTGCTAAGTGACACATCATGGTTTGTGAGCGCCTCTCTGTGTTGATTGTATTTCATGCAAAAAAATTAGAAACACAAAGATCATGCAAGCACCAGACTGAGGACCAAGACATACAGGGGCGAAGTGATTCTTCTCAACGGCACCCACTGTTTATGTGTCTGCACAAAGAGGAGAACTTGAGGAAAGAAGTGAGATTTTAGGAATTGGAAGAAGCAATCTAGGAGCTTCCCAGTAAGGAAGGTGAGGCTGGGCAGGCTAGGATAAGTGAGCACATTCCATCTGTGGCCAGAGCAGTAGAATTCATCAAGCTAGGCCATCAGATCTGAGGACCATCATCTGCCTCACCATTATCCTCATTGCTACCACCATCAGGAACATCACCAACACCATCAACAGCCATATCCAACATCACCACCAACACCAATGCCAACACCACCGGCAGCAACAACACCAACACTACCAACACCCGTATCCACCATCACCACCAACGCCAATGCCAACACCACCGGCAGCAACAACACCAACACTACCAACACCCGTATCCACCATCACCACCACCACCACTGTCAGCAACATCACCACCATCACCCATAACACCAACACCCATATCACCACCATCAATACCACCACCATCACCAGCCCAACTGGCATCACTACCATGACCATCACAACCACCAGCTTTCCCACCATCCACGACCACTAGGCCTCAACATCTCAGAGATGGCGGATCCTCTGGGGACACCCAGCCTGGTGGATGAAGGTCAGCTTGGACGGACCTACGCTGACATCCTGGCGTGGCCACTTAGTCAATGTGCTGCTCTGAGCAGGTCACTTCCAATCTCCGACCCTCACCTAGAGACGCGACCACGTCCCCACCTCCTGTGTACCGTGAAGGTCATGCGCATCATCTGCTAATGCTAAGTGGAGAGGCGAGGTTGAGGGGATGCTCGAGGGGACAGGGGTCAGGACGTGTGCTCTGGAAAGGCTGGAGTAGTGCTGCCTGGCCCTGCAGTGTACGGCTGTGACGGGCATCAGCACAGCCTCAAGATATGCTGGGTGAGGGGAACGTGGCCACCCAGAGAACGCACAGGGATCCCAGCAGCAGACCAGCTCGGGCCACAGGGACGCACCAGGAGTTAAGAGTGTGCTGTCTTGCACATGAGGTCTGGGCCACCCAGCTCTGTGGCCTTCACGTGACAAGAGTCTGGCTGTCTCTGGATGCTGGGGACAGTGGCTGTTCACGCCACCTTGTCATCTTATGCTAAGCGGATGAGGATCTTCAGACCGTCCGGGCCTCTACTTCGGCAGCTAAGACACCATGTGCTTGGCAGTGACTTGGTTTTGTCATTTTCTCAAACGGGGACCCCCGTGGCACAGCTTCTGCTTACACATGAGCGGTCACCAAAAACTGCACGTACCTGCGTTCGCTCTCTGTGAACTGACTCATCGAAAGGCTCCGCGTGATGAGTCTGGATGTACTTTATCTGTTTCTTACCTGAGATCTGCCTTTGGGGACATGCCCTGTCATGGCTGGTGTGCAGAATCCTACAGAGAAAGGACCAAGCCACCGTCTAACCTGGCAGCCTGGATTTACAGATAGGGACACGATGGGAAGCAGAGGCGGCCACCGTCCCTCTCTCCATCCGTGGTATGGGTCGGTCTTAGTGACGGCCGGTTTTAGGTGTCAACCTGACCAGACCAGGCACCCAGCTACTGTCGGGCACCCGTCCAGGCATTGCCATGAAGGTGTTCAGCAGACATGGCCCACGGCCCCTACAGCCAACTGACTGAGCAGAGATTCTCCTGGACAGTGTGGGTGGGCCTCTCCCAATCAGTTGAGGCTTCTCAAAGAGGAAATTCTGCCTCACGACTGCAGCCTGAGCCTGCCCTGTGGATCTCAGACTTGCCAGCCCCCACAATCGCCTAAGCCATTTCCTTCACATGGATCTTTTCAAACGTACACGTATCTGTGCCCAAGTCCACGTCCTTCTGTCTCTATTTTCCCGAGGGGTCAGTCGCCAGTGGTGGCTCCTAGCCGGAAACCACAAGGCCAAGCCCTGTGGTGTCCACGTCCCACGATAATGTCCTTGACACTGGGAACAGAGAGGCAGTGGTGTGTGTCCCTTCTAAGCCAGAGGCCCCGAAAGCCCTTGAGAATGGGGAGGACACAGCAGGATGGACGCCGCCGAAGTTACAGGCTCGTAAGTTATAGTGGCTGACCTCACCCAACCTAATACAGCCACGGCAAAGCCCCACCCAGAAGAAGCCTGCGCACTGGGAGCTCAGGAGAGGGACACGCACATGATCCCAGGACCATGCCTGCTCTCTGCCAGGGTGACACTATGCATGGCGTTAGGATTCCAAAGAATAGGTCATAGCCCAGCCCGGTGCGCTCCTGGGTGCTGACACGCGGGTGTCTGTGTAGGTCGGGGAGTATGGTTCCTGTCCTCCCTACTCCCCAGGAGGACAAGCGACCAGGAAGGAAAGCCTGTTGGAAACGGTGAGGTCCTCAGAAACACACGGTCCTAAGAGATGAGACGGAGGTTTGGAAGAGCAAGGGCTTCCTGCACTGAAGACCCAGCTCCCAACCTTTCCGCGCCACTGAGCCCAACGTGTATCCATGAACCAGCCAGCGACCCGGGCCCTGCACGTCATTCTGCGGGGGCTACCCGTGGTCCCTGACGTTCGTCATCATGGGACAGGAAATCGGCTGTGCTCAGACACAAGGTGCCCTGAGCTGCCCCCGTGTGCTGGGGGTTCCTCGAATAGTTCACCTCTTTCATTTAATGCACGAGACTGGGATTTGCCGGCTAAACACTCACTTTACAACACAGAGACGTGGGGCTCCCCAGACAAAGGGAACGTGTGCAGCCCACACTGGGCTGACCTGGTGCAGACCCAGCGCGCTGGATGCAAACACGTAGCACGTCTGTTGTACCATCTCCAGATTCTACGTATATTCCAGGTCTGCTTAAAAATGGAGCATTTTTTAACCAAAAAAATGCTGATCGTGAAAAAAAAAAAAATAAGGGAGTGGGACTTGGTTTAAAATTTTAAAAAACTCTCTACTCCTTTAAGACACAGTTGGAAACAAAAGGTCAAGTCCCAGGATCCGGGAAGTACCTGTCACATGTATCCAGTGTGGACAGCAGAACACATGAGGAAACCCCAGATCCAGGAGCGGCAAGAGAAGCGGCCCAACTAAAGGTGGACAGAGATGTGCCCAGATCCTTAGAAAGACGCTGACCTTGGGGAGCAGCACACGGAAGCCGCGTGCCACGATGCCCCCCACCACTGGAGGACGCCTTCAGCACAATTCCCGCCACATCCACATGGCGGCCGCCCCTTAAGGGACCCGTGATAGCAGATGTGGGCCAGGACGTGGGGCCATGGCAGCCCCAGGAGACCCAGCAGCTGGGACGGCTGTCTGGATGTTTCCTCTAAAGTGAGACGCACTCCTGTCCTGCGACCTCGCAACGTGCTCCCAGCCACTTCCCCACGACAGATGAAACCACGTCCACGGACAGGCTTGTACAGAAACCTTCCCATGATCCCAAATCAAGGAGCGACCCCAATGCCATTGGTGGGAGCGTGAGTCGAGGTCTGCTGGGCATACACATGTGACAGAACACTCCTTGGGGACAAATACAGACAGATCGCTGGCGCTTACGGCAGCATGGCGGGTGATGGGCGCTCGAGGCCCAGGAGTGCTGGCTGCAGGGGGTGTGCGTTTGAGCGAGTCAGTCAGTCACACCGGCCTCCGCTGCCAGAGCCGCGGGAAGGCGGCGTGGCCAGGAAGCACCCTGACAGAACTTGCGGGGTCAGGACGCCTGCCCGAGTGTGCTCGGAGACACGGGGGTGTACGTCTGCCAAATACCCTGACCTGTGCCCTTAGCTGTGCAGGTAAGTCACGCGGCGACAAAAGCAATCTCTAAGCCCAGCCCCTCTGAGAAAGCCCAAGGAAGCGAGCCTGGCAGGAGCCGCTCCAGAACCATCTCTACCCTGAAATCCAGGTCCGAGTCCGCTCCCTGCCACGCCACCGCCCGCCATCCCAGGCTTGCGGGATGCCGCCTCCCCTGACCCGTGCCTACCTCCTAGCAGGGCTCATAATTTACCCTCCCTGGCGGACAGAGGATCCCGCCCCCCCCCGCAAAGATACGTCGTAATGCCCAGCACCTGGGAACAGTGACCTCACACGGAGAAAGGGAATGAGGCTGCAAATCAGCTTGCCTTCCGCTGGCCTATCCAGGTGGGCCCAGGCTGACCACACGCGTCCTAACCCACAGGGAAGAAGCGAGAGGGGGTCAGAGACGTGCAGCGTAAGGGGCCCGGCCCCGTTCTCAAGTTGGCGGGAGGGACCACGAGCCAAGCACGTTGCAGCATCCAGAGCCCGGAGACAACAAGGACATGCACTCTCCCCCAGAGCTTCCAGAAAGGACCACAGCCCGGCTGACACGGGAACCTGTGAGACCCACACCAGACTTCTGACCTTAGGACCACAAGATAATGCATTTGGGATGCTGAAGCCATTCTGTAGCCACTTGGGACAGCTCGAGGAGCTCCATCTCCCATGATCCTTATGGGCAGCACAAAGCTACGCTGCGCAGGGTGGCGGCGGTGAGTGCCACATTCCAGAGGGTCTGGCATGGTCGTTTGGGGTCAGGGACCAGCCTACATGTTCTCAAGTCCCCCAAGACACACACAGCCAGCCCCCAGAATTGGCTGGAGCCCCACGAATGTTGAACAGCAGCCTGGGTGGCAAGTCCCAGGTTATCAAAAGGACGACATTCTGCAGAGGGTTGCAAGGAGCAAGGAGCATCCTTCTAGGAACGTCACACCCGACAGCTGTCCCAGGATGGACACACACACGCCACTGCCCCCCGGGAGCTCCTCCGGAGGGGACCGTCAGCCTGGACGAGCCGAGCAGCACCGTGTCCACCTGCCCTGCGGATGTCGTGCCTGCGTCGGGGGTACGTGCCCGCAGGGGAGGGTAGGAGGGGGCGCCACGGGCCCTGGCCTTCAGCTCCCTCTCTACAGGAAGCTGCGATTTCCTGGAGGACGCAGGGAGCAGCAGGGCCCAGGTGACCTGCACATGTGGCCATCCTGGGCTGCCCCGGCCAGCAGTGCCTAAGTCTTTCCAAGGAAGGAACGTGTGCTGGGAGACCAATGGCACCGAAGCTGTGGGGCAGGAGAGGGCAGAAGGACGAGAGGGCGGAAGGCGGTGCCCAGCGGCCTGGACGGGGCGTCGCGCTCACAGCTCTCGTCTTACCCTTCGCAGACCAGTGGGGCCGGGCGTGCCGCCGGCCCAAGAGGCCACGGGTGGGCCAGGGGCAGCAGGCCCTGGAGGGCCAGGAGGTCTGGCTCGTCCTGGGGCTCAGGACATGCACCACCACGCCCAGGAAAGCTCCCACCTGCCTGCTGCCCACGGACCAGCCCAGCCCCTTCCCCATAGGATACATCCCAGCCTTCCCTTTCAACCTAAGTTTAGGATGCCTCTTACCTCGACACCCCCCACCACGCAGGGAGCATCACGGGTTCCCTCTCCTGAACAGTGGGTAGCCTGGCACACGGGGACACCCCGTCTGAAATCAGGTTCTCGGAGAGGAACCAACTGAGCACCCCTGAGGCAGAGTCTGCCAAGCCAGCCAGGCACGGGGCGCCCACCGCGCTTTCCGAGCACGCGTCCTCAGAACACCTCGTCTCCCAGCGGTGCGGGCCCACGGGGCAGGGACCACGAGCCTGCACAAGCAGACACAACAAAGCCACCAGCCGCAGACTGAGGGTGGCTGCCTCCAACATGTGCTCTGGGGGTCTGGGGTTGTACCCGATGCAGAGTGCCCACGCGGAGCCGCTCTCCCTGCAAGACAGTCGACGCTTGATGTTCCCCGAGAGCCGCGCTTCCTCCCCAGTCCGCTGTATATGAACGATCTCCTCTTAACATTTTAATCAACCCAATCTTTTGGCAATCAATTTCAAAGCGGTTTTCAGCAAAGGCTATATTTGGAGTTCCGAGAGACGCGGAAGCCGTTTTCCTTCGTGAATGCCAACTGCTCTGGGGCGGCGTTCAGAAACACGTCAGGGCGTGTGGTTTTAACGGAGGGCACGGCCGGGGCGGGGCCCTTCTGGTGCTCACGAGCTGCCCACGTGCGACCTCGGTATGAAAGATTGAGAACCGGCCTTCCAGGTTCCGTTGACCTGCGAGAGCCCTTCCCCGATGGCTACAGCAAACGATCCAAGTTTTCTGGAACGTGTACTGAGCAGCCCCGTAACTAAAAGCTTCCGCACCGTCTTGCAACCTATTTCTGGTTTGGACAAAGCCCAGAGGAATCGAATCAACCCGTTTTGATGACAGAAAGAAGTCCTTGCTTTGAACGGCGGCCTCTCTCTGTTGGCAGGCCACCTGGGCCCAAGGGCCGTGGAGACGCGGCGCACGCTGAGCCACCTTACCTGCCTGGCTGTCCTTGGGCCTGCACATCACCTCCTCTACGCACTCGGCCGGGAACCACCCGATGTGGCCGCGGGCGCTGCCTTCCCAGAAGCCTCCTTCGCCAATGCTCAGAACTGGAAACGAGAGGGGGAAACCGTTAGCAGGCAGGCTCAAGGGATCTGGGGGTGAGCGCGAAGAGGGGACAGAGAGAGGACAGGGCCAGTGCCGTCCCTCCAGCCTGCACAGCCAGCGGCTCTGGTCTGTCTGCTGGCCGTCTACACCTCCCTCAGCTGTGGACGAGGGGACCCATACAGTGTCCCTCGGAGAGGACGGGGCCGAGGGCATGGACGCTGGGGTCCCCAGGTGTCTCTTCCCCTGAGCTTGTAAGCGTTGGTCTCCCAGCATCATTATCTGGCCCCACAAGTCCTGCAACTACTCTGTCCCCACTCCTGGTGTCCTGGCTGAGACGGCGGAGGGGAACTGCAAGTCGCCAGCGTCAATCACGTCCTGTATCAAAGCGGTGGAACAGGTCACGACCTCCAAGGATGGAAGGAACAATGAGGTCACACGTGTGCCCTTGCCCAGCTGGGGAAGAGGTCCAAGGGTCTGCCTGATCTTTGAAACCAGTTTGGGAAAAGACAGTTCCCAGCAGGAGACGGAAGAGCAGAGAGAGGCTGTGTGCCGACCCCGTGTTCTGTCTGGCCTCGAGGCAGGAGCGCGGGAGAGAGGGGGGCAGTGGGAGCCCTGCACCTGTGACGAGCTGACCCGCCACTGAGGGCCTCTGACGGTCGGTGCAGACGGGGAGCATCGGAGACCCCTCCCCTCAGAGACGGGGGTAGAGGGCCCGTCCACGGGGCCACTCTGCACGGTAGAAACAGGAAGACATCTCTCGCGCGCTTCCTCCAAAAACGGACGCTGCCCCTTATACCCCAAGCGGCCCAGGTCGGGGGATGCACGCAGGCTCCCCAGAGAATCCAGACCGGAGAGGGTCACCGCGGACGGAGCGCTGTCTGGCAGCAACGGGAGGCTGGGCACCAGCCCATGTGCTGGACAGGCAGAAGCCACACGTCCGTGTCCGTGACACGCAGGGAAGCTTCTCGGACCCCCTGCCTCGGCCCCCTTGCGGGTCAGAGCGGGTCCTGTTCGCGGTGCTACCGTGCGTGAGGCAGAGCCCTATAACCCCGTGCGGCGCTCCATCCCCCTCACAGCTTCTCTCCGGACTGCCCGTCTGCCGGGGAGGCAGGTAAGACAGCGCGCGCTCGTGTCTGACGGGCACCGACTCACGCTTCTGAGTGTGTTCTGTTATTCCGATGTTGGTGGGAGAGGGGGAGGCTGAGGGGCCCTGCCTGCCGGGCCGGCGTCACCCTGGGAGCGAGCGCTCGCTGGAGGCTCTCCTGGAGGAGGAGGGGGAGCAGGGCACACACGAGGGGCCGCGGGCATGACTCGGGTCCTGTCTGCAACATGTGACTACGTTTTAGGCGGTCGGCAGGACGGGCCTCCGCCCTTAGGGAGCTGCGACCCCCGGCCACACAGCGGGCTCGCACACTGGGGTTACTGTCCACCCACCATGTGCAGGCAGGAACGTGTTCCCTCTAAGCGCAGGGCAGCTGGGCTGGGCTCACCCATAAACTGACTGAAGGCACTAAAACGCAGACATTTCGTACCCCGAGTACGAACAGTCCACGGGCTCTGAGGCCACAGCTGAAGCCACGTGGTTGGAGGAGATGCCCGTCCAGCTGTCCACTAACTGGCCACTACGCAGGGCCTCTCCCCTCCAGAGACACAGGGCCCTGCCTCGGACATTGGCGATCTCGCCCCAGGCTTGGGAGGAGCCATCACTGTACCAGCCCCGCCCACTCTGCCAAGCTCCGCCCACTCTGCCAAGCTCCGCCCTGCCTCTGCCTGGGTCGCTGAGGAGGGACCTCCCTGTGGGCCTGGACAGCCTTGGTTCCCCATTCTGCTCCAAGCCCCCAGCAGGCCGTTTGAATTTGAAGCCATCCTGGGCTTTCCTCCACGTGAGTGTCACAAGGGGGATCAGAACAGGCACACCCCTGTGCCCGGGAACCCGCCTGTGGGGAGAGGGGTAACGAGATATGCTTTCCCGGGGTACGGGCTCAGTGGATCCCTGGAAATATGAAGACCTCCCCTCCACAGCTGAGCCGCGAAGATAGGAATACGGGGAGAGTCAGGGCCCAGCCAGGGGGCTGGGGGTTCTCTGCAGAACTGCACTCCCCTGGAAGGGGGCAGTTGGGTTTCTCTGGAAATCCTCCCAGATCTCCTGGCCCTGCCAGCCAGGCAGCCAGGCCTCCTGCCTCTGCTGTGCATCCTTTGAGACAGCACCCTTGGCTCACCTCCAGCTACCTGTCTCTGAGAGCTGCCAGCCAGGACGCCAGGGGCCGCACAGCAGGGCCGGGAGGGAAGGAGATGCACCAGGCTGCATCTCACTATCAACGTGGAGACGACCCTTCCCACCTTCTGGATGCTTCCTTGTGCAAGCCAGACCTGCAGGCCATCCAATGCTCCTCAGTCAGCAGCTCCCACAGGACAAGTCAGCTGAAGTAGGGGGCATTGAGCACAGCCTTGAAGGACCCCACACTGGGAGTTTGAGTGCCAGCAATGAGGGGCTGTGGGACTGGGCCCTCGCTCATCTGTCCCTTTCCCATGGCCCCTGTGCAGCGGACACTGTTGGTGCCCTACTTGAAACACCTTCCCCAGAAGAGGCATTGGCCCTCAGCTCCTGTGAAAAAGGCTGCCAAAGGCTTATTGCTGACCCCCCTCCACTGAGTCTCCTTCAGATATGGGAGCCCTCCAGCCCAGGAGATGGTGCCCCACTTCCCAGGGACCGGAGCCAGGATGTGGGGAGCCCTCGCGTCATCCCTGGGGCCAAGCTCCTGCCCCCTGACGTGGCTCCAGCACTGCTTGGGGTGCACCCAATACCCTGGAGAGGGAGCTGGGGGAACGGATGACCTCCTCCTTCCAGAACACAGTGCACGGCTGGCTGTCACCAGCTGTCCAGGCAGGAACACACTGTGGAGACAGTAAGTCTGCCTCTTGTCCCTCCGAGACGTGTTGAGACCACAAACACGGGCACCGCCGGGTAAGGCCGGCAGCGGGCGGCCTGCAGAGGGCCGGGACAGACAAGGCGGGGGTGGGGGCCTCCGTGGGTTCGGAGTCCAGACGACCTCGATCTGGAGCCTCAGCCCCCCGGTCACCTGCTGTGGGAGCCTGGGAGGTCATCCCCAGATTTACCTTGTCTGCAGAAGGGGTTTGGGCTGACCCATGCCCCAAATTCCTAGGGCGGTGCCCGGCCCCGAGGCCCTCAGAACAGGGCTCTATTTGCAGCTGGGGTCATTAAAGAGGTGAGGTCACTGGGGGGGCCCTGATCCCATAGGACCAGGGTCCTTACAAGAAGAGGGGGCTGGGACAGAGACACACACGGAGGGATGACCCTGTGAAGACCCAGGGAGAGCGCGGCTGTGAAGCCTGCACCTCGGGCCTCAGCCTGCAGGACCGGCAGACAGGGAATCCCGTGGTCAAGCCACCCAGACTGAGGGGACTCTGTGATGACCCCCGAGCAAACCAGCAACTTTGGCCCACAGGAGCCACGAGGTTCACAGAAAACTGTACGTGAGTATCAGCTGCATGTGTGGTAGACAGCAGGCACTCACGACATGCCTGGTAAACAGCAGGCACTCACGGACAGGTGTGGTAGACAGCAGGCACTCACGGATGGAAGCCTCCGCCTTCGTGTGTGTGGAGCCCCCAGGTGTGAACGGCTGCTGGTGTCCCTGGGCAGGCTCCACAGGCATCTACCAGCCCAGCCCGGAGCCCCGCACGGGACCACGGAGCCGCCAGCCACCGGCCTGCACACGCCGCGTCCTTGTTGAGGCGACAACGGAAACTGCCCACGCACAGGGGAGAAAGTCTACCTTGCGATGTGTTCTGGGACTAAAATGTAAAAGGGCAGGTGGTGCGACTTTCTGCGTGTATGCCTTGAACGTTAATAACGCGACAGGCGACAAGAATATCGCAGAGAAATGCACAGGACGGTGTGGGCACTTATTCTTGCAGGTGCGGTGCAGAAGGTGCCGGAAGGTGAGCAGAGGCAGCCCAGCCTGGTGGGACACCTGGGGGCCAGCGGGAGGGGAGCCGGACCAGCAAGCCCCTCTCCACGGCCGGGAGCCCGCACCCCATCCACAAGGCAGGGCTGCGGGGGGAGCGAGGGGCCCGTGGGGAAACCCTCAGTGTGAGCTGCCTGAAAACCAGAAATACGAAGCCAGGAAAGCACGCACCCCAGAGACTGGGGGGTGTCCCCACACGGGAAGGAGCCCGAGAGGGGCCGCAGCCTTGCCCATCCCCGACTGACCATGCGCAGAACAGATGTGGAGCAGCTCAGCTGAGCTCCCGATCTGGGCTGGCCCGGAGTGGTCACCCAGGGAACCCGCCGAAGAAATGCCCACGCCTTGACCTGCCTAACGTCCACGACGCGACAGAAGATCACCAGACACACGAAGACCCGGCCGGAGGGAGCCCCTTCTCAGGAGCGGGGAGGACACCAAGCAAGCCCAGCCCAAGGTGACCGTGACCTTGGACTGCAGACGGGGACCTCGGCTGAGCCAGGGACCTAACACAGCACGTGCCTTCAGCGAGCGAGAAACCCCGACAGGTAACTGGAAGTCTACGTAAAACGACATGTGGAAACTCCAGAGTTCGAACGTGTGACTTCTGGAATTAACACATGCACGAGGGGGACTTATCGGGGAAGGGAACGTTTCGGAGAAAAGGGTCTGGAACGAGACCAGCAGAAGTCGTCGGAGGCAAACCAGAATGCTGGAAGGACACGAACGGAGCCCGTGGGACTTGGCCCCGCTCCCAGCTGGCCACCTTGCGTGCAGCCGCGCGGATGGCCAGGAGGAGCCGCGAGAGAACGGGGCTCCCCGTCCTCGGAAGCTTGCAAACCCCAGCCGGGTGCAGCTGCATTCGTGCAGGGCACAGAGTCGGACGCTGGGTTATGGGCCAGCTTGGGCCGGGGGGTGAGGAGGGGCAGGCAGGATCTGGCCCTGGCCTGCCGACCTCTAAGGGGCGCGCTGTGACCACCTGCCGTGCGTCTTCGGAAAGCCTGTCCTCCGACGGCAGGGCCCACGCACGGCTGGGCACGCCTGGCGTACCCCTCCTTGCTCTCCCCGGAGAGTTCAGCTGTGCCCACGTGGTCTGCGGCCCACAGCTGCTGCCCTGGCCGACCTCCGGCCCACGCCCTGATTACACCCATTTTCTGAACGGCCTCACCTACCTGATCGGCCTGCTCAGAAGCCATTGCCGGCTCCCCAATACCCTGGGAACAAAGCCCAACTCCTTGGCCTGGCACCCACGGAGACCTAATGTGCTTTCAACCACTTTCCAGGATTCTGCGTTGGGGATCCTCCCCCTGGCCTGGTGGATTCCCCTCCCAGGAACAGCGGAGGCCTCCAGGCTGTGGTGGACCATCCCCCAGATACCCCTCCCCGACTCTCGAGAAGACATATCCAAAACCAACCCGTAATAGGCCCCGGCCCTGTGCCACGGGCGCCCTCAGGGGTTTCCTAGGTGGAAAGGAGCCCTCCCCCGCCCCTGTACTTCCTGCAATGGAATCTCATTCCCGACATGCGTGTGACACCAGAATGGCCGGTGAGCCCCGTCTGCTCCCCATTCTGCCCTCCCAGGCTCCAGACGTTCCACAGGGGCCCCGGGAAGCAAGGCCTCTGACGCCGACGCCCCAACAGCGGGTCAGCCGAGGCATCGGGTACCTGGCCTGACCCTGCCCGTTAGCGGAGTAGACACTGACCTTTGACCCTGTCACCGCGGTGGAGGGGGATCTCGCCGTCGACCTGAGGGTGGTATGGCTTGACGACGACAAAGAGCCTCCCCGGGACCGCGCTGTACAGCTTCCGCTTGGGCTCTGGGTACTCGAAGGCAGACAGCGCATCCTTGCTGGCACCGGGCAGGAAAGCCGGCCTGAGAAGGGGGGCGGAGAGAGAGCGAGAGGGTCACGGCCTGAGACAGGGCACATCACACTGCGGGCCCACGGCCCAGCGGTTCACGGCCGAAGCCGTGCTGCGAGCCATCCTGTGGGAGCGAGGACGTGAAAATGCCCGGGGGTCCGCGATTAAGACACTCAGGCGGTTCCAGCAGCTGCACGTTGGGTCAGACCCGTGCCCGCCAGCCTGCCCACGGCGGCCCTGCTCGCTACAGCCCTGAGACGGACACGAGCCGAGCACCCGCCCAAGGACAAATGGATAGACAAAGTGCAGTCCATCCACGTCGTGGACTCTGATCCAGCCTGGAAAAGGAAGGACATTCTGACACCTGCTAAACGTGGACGGACCGGAGGACGTTACACTCGGTGAAAGAAGCCGTCCCTGGTATGTTCCTGGTACGATTCGATTGACAGGAGGTGCCTGGAGTTGTCATGTTCCTAAGACAGTGGGCGCCGGAGCCGGGGGACGGACGGGGGTCAGTGTCTCGGGGGACAGAGAGTGGACAGTGGGCGCCGGAGTAGGGATGGGGGTCGGTGTCTCAGGGGGGCAGAGAGTGGACAGAGGGTGCCAGGGCTGAACGAGGGATGGGAGTCAGTCTCAGGGGTACAGAAGAGGGGACAGTGGGGGCTGGGGGAGGGACAGGGGTCAGTGTTTCACGGGACAGAGTGTACAGTAGGCGCCCGGGGATGGATGGGAGTTGGCGTCTCACGGGGACAGAATTTCCGTTCGGGAAGACGTTCTGGAGACGGTGGGGATGGCCACATAACAGTGTGAACGAGCCTAATGCCACAGAACCCTAACGCACCGAAGACGGTTAGGGTAGTGAACTGTATGTCATGTGTCCTTTAACACAGTTCTTAGAAAAATAAAAACCAGGGGGCACCTGGGTGGCTCATCTGGTGAAGCGTCAGGAGATGGAGCCTGGCGTTGGGCCTGCGCTCAGCGGGGAGTCTGCTCGGGGACGCTCTCCTGCTGCCCCTCCCCTGCCTGCACCCGCGCGCACCCGTGTGGACTCTCTCTCTCTTAATAAATGAATCTTTAAAGAAAGGGAAATCAAAGACCCTCGCGATGAAGAAATCGGGGCAGACCCGGGGTCTCTGACATTTTCTCGGCTCCTTGCAGGACAGCCACTCTGGCTGAGGGACGCCCCCGGCCCCGGAGAGCTTTGGCGACCCCACGCGCCGCTGCTCCAGCCCTGCGGACTCCTCACCAGACGCGGGGCCGCCTTCCTGCCTCATGTTGGTTCACAACGAGCCACTGTTCCCAAGCCCACGTCCCGGCGGGAGGGTGAGACATTTCCCTGCCGGCTCCGCAGGGGGCCATGCAAGGCCAAGGGGCAGCTTCACAGAGAACAGGCCACGCAGTTTCTGTCACAACATCCCTGCACCATTGCGATGGGTGGCCAGAGCCGGCCACGTCCACGCGGGGGGCAGAGGGCACGCCCACGCCCGTTCTAACCATGGAGAGTCCCAGGTGTCATGCTGGCTCATTGTCCTGGGATGGGTACTTTCGAGAAAGCACGTGGATGAACGCAGGCAGGGATTCCAACCTGGGGAACCACCCTGGGTCTCAGGAGGGGCCCACTCGTGTCAGAAGCTCACGGCCACGACGGGCAGGGTCTAGAGCATTCTGTGAGGAAGGTCTCCCCTCTGGGCAGGGGCTGCTGGGAGCTGGCTGGCAGGGAGAATTCCAGAAGCTGATGGGACCACTCCCTCATGGGAGCTGATGTGACCCCTCCGTGTTCCTTTGGTCCCGTGCTTTTCCCAGATCTGTACCCTTGATAAACGACCCACAGTCTGCCGGTAGAAGCTCATAGAGTATGGCCGTGGTGTATTCTATATCCTGACTCTGCCACTCGCCATCACGACTCAGGGAGCTGGCCAGGGGAGCCCGTGTCCACACATGCAAAGCCGGAGGCAGGGACATGCTCAGTGTCTACCCTCGTGATTAGCACACGGGGAGGGACTGACGGCTGGGTCTGTCTTCCTGACCCCAGTGGCCAGAGCCCGCCTGAACCCGCATGGGGCAGAGCTGTCCTGAGGGCCCGCCAGGGCTCCGAGGTCCTCTGTCCTCACGTTCTGTCCCAAGAGATACCAATCCCCCCCGAGAGCATTCTTTAATCAAGTTCCAGCCACAGACGGAGGTCACAGAATCCTGGTGGCCCAGGTGGCCTTGCCCAGTGGCTCCATATCACCTTGTTTAACCTCTCCTAGCCCAGCCAGCTACAGCTCGATGGACAGGAAAACCCAGATGTTCCTTGTGATGGCATCCCAGGCATGCCAGGGGCTCCTGGAGCAAGTGACTTTGGCAAGAGGCATGCTGTGTGACCCCCTCCAGTCCAAGGAAACAGCATGGCAGGCCAGTGGGAGGGCAGGGAGGAAGGGCAGTCTGGGTCTCGTGCCCGTCACGTGAGAGAAGGCGGGAAAGCCAGAATGGCTCTGCCAGTTCCCACCTCGAGCACCCTGCCTGGGGAAGGGAGTCATTTATTCGATCGGCCTCATCGCAGCCTGACTCAGGGCTCCCTTGGCCGGGGACTGAGAGCTGAGAGGAGAGCAGGGACCCAGGCACGCGGGGGCTCCTCTTTGGCTTCCAGATGGGGGAAGTGGGTCTTCGTGACCAAGGGGACCCAGTTTCTCTGCAACAGGCAATATGGCCCCCGGGGCCACTCCACCTGGACCCAAACAGCTCGGAAGAGGCCTGGGGCAGGCAGGCTTTGGGAGGAAACCACACACCAGGGTCCTTGGGCCTCTGGACATGCACAGTGGCTGAATTATCCGTGCGCCGGCCACGTCCGCACTGAGCGAGGGCAGGGCAAGGCCCAGCGCTGGGGCAGCAGGAGGACACATGAGGGGACAGTGATGGGCAGCTCCGCTCCCGTGGGCTACGACAGCAGCTGTGCTCTCGGTCCTGCCCCCCCCCACATGGAGGCCCCCCCACCCCCCGCCCCGTATTCTCCACCTGTTCTGGATTCTTCCCGAAAAGCAGGTCCCTGCGCTCTGCCCCTCCCCCTCCCGGGTCCCTTCCTGTCCGGGCAGCTCTGGGACACTGACTGGGGCCCGACGTCAACCACCACGTCTCCTGCAGGGTCTGGGAGCGTGCAGTGGGGAGCCCCTTCCCTGTGCCCGCACCTCCCGTCTAGCGCACGAGGTCGGATTCAGGCCCCTCAGGGCCACACGATCCCGCTTCCCCTCGGAGGATCCCACAGTCTGTTATTCACATGGCCTCTGGCTTCCCTGAGGGAAGTGGCTCCATATCTGTATCTCTGGGAGGAGCCAGGGCGAGGGCGCGAGAGGGAACCCCAGCAGGGCCGCCAACGGGCCCTTCTTCCTGACCTAGAGACAACCCCGGGCTGTCCTCCCACAGCACCTCTTCCCCAGGGCAGGTGGGGCCTGCCGACTGCATGGTCATCCCCCTGTGGAGCGGGAGGCCGCAGGCCCTCGGATCTCTGGGGACGTGCCATGGGGTCCTGGCCTGAATGGTGCCGGGCCCCACACTGGGGCTGGCATCAACACCAGACGCCCAGCCTGTGAGGCCCTGCGTGACCAGCTCTGAGCCGGCTCCCCTTTCATCTCATGCTCTCCCCCGATGCTCTCTGAGTCTCAGCTCTATCCCCGTCCCTTTGCTCCTGGACCACTGCATCCAGACTAGACTCGGACCCGGGTTTTGTGATGCGTGGCGGGACAGAGGGGGTCAGCACATCCCCCCGCGCAGCCGGCGGGCTGAGGGACCGTGATGGGTCCCCGCCCCACCCTGGGGGCTGGGAACAGAGCGTCGTCTGAGCCATACTTCGGGCTCCCTCAGGAAAGGGAGCTGGGAACGGAGGGAATTTACAGTATGATGCGTAGAGGCATAGACCCTTTTCCTGCCGTGGTTCCGCCTGCTTCCCCCCCTTGAACGCAAGCTCCCCGAGGGCTGGTTGCTCATGACTTTATCCCAGGCGCCGAACGGTGCTTGGCACAAACGAGGTGCTCGTTCACGGTCTGTTGGGCCCGTGAAGGGAAGGATGGGCGGGTGGGTGTGGGATGGACTGGTGGCTGGAGAGAAGCACGGGTGAGTGAAGACGGGTCGATGGATGGAGGGAGCGAGGGAGAGGAGGAGGGAGTGTGCTGGCGTTTGAACCGGTAGAGCTGGGTTAGAGCACAGCTGCTTGTACCCAAAGTTAGGACAAGAGGAAGGGGAGGAATGAGGTAAGGAGACAGAGAGTCACAGCACCTGGCACAGCCCCTCCCCCACACGTGCTCGCATGCACACCGCAGACCACATGAGCTTGTCATTGTCACAGAACAGGGTTATGCACCCATGATCTTGTCTCGATGCTAGCAACCTCGTATGGCTCCCTAAAAATGTAACGTGTGATTGCATGTCCATTTTCTATTTTTAGCTTGACTCTGGGTTGGGGGGTGTTGGTATCTATCCATCTACTTCTCCATCCACCCATCCATCCATTCCCTAACCCACCCACCCATCCGCTCCTCCCTCCATCCCACCATCCATCCATCCATTCCCTAACCTACCTACCCAACCATCCATCCACCCATCCATCCATCCGTCTCTCCGTCCGTCCGCCCATCCATCCATCCATCCATCCATCCACTCACCCATCCATCTGTCCATCCACTGAACTATCCACCTTCCCACTTACCCAAACATCATATCCACTCATCCACCCAAATTTCACAAGGACCCTGCCAGATGCCCAGCTGACCGATCACTACAGGTGTTAGACAAGTGAGCTAACCTCTTGAAGCCTAGTTTCCAGTCTTCTAAGAGGGGATGATCCCCCATGCCTGGAGAATGAGTCAACAGGAACTACTCTTTGCAGGTGGGATGTGAGCATTAGCAGCACTCGCACTCCCTGCTTCTCCTGTAAAGGGGGTCACAAGTTGCCCGTGGGCGCCAGCTGCCTCCAGCAGGCACCAGAGTGTGGGTCACTGGGCAGAGAAGTCCAAGTGAACCCAGCTCCCATCTGGTCAGCTCTGTGTCTTGAGCCACTTTGCAGACGGTCAGGTCCCTAACCCATCAATCCATGCCGGGAAAGGCTTTGTCAAAGAATGGGGAGGAATTAGTTCCTCTAGACCAGAGGGCAGCCGCGGTTCTAGGCTCCAGCACTGATGTTCGATTCCCCACAGAAGGTAAAGCATCTTCTCATTCCAGGTTAATCTGAGCCTCACAAAGCCCCATTTTACAGATGGGAAAATGGAGGTTCCACAAATAGTGACCTAGACACAGAGGTACAGAGCTGACTGCACATCCTGCTGCTTGACGCCAGCCCAGCGCTCCCAGGAGGGTCCTTGCTCCATGCAGTGATGAACCCGGGGAACCATGACCTCTTCTACAAGGGGAGGCGTCCGGCGTTAGGCACTGTGTCTATGGCAGCAGGGGCCAGAGCCCCGCGGTGGCTCAGGGCTGGGACTGCCATCCCCCATCGGGAAAGGAGTCCCAGGGGGCCCAACTGGGGCCACTCCATCCTGCCTGCACGGTGAGGATGGTCTGAAATTCCCTACCCCAAACTGTCAACGTTTTCCTTGTGATCCATCCAAGGACAGCCAGACGGAATTCCAACCACACTGTTGGTATGAGAGGTAAGTCACTGAATTCTCAAAATCAGAAAATTGGTGGCTGGCTCTGGGTGACGTGGATGACTGAACTAAGCTACTTCCCAGCTAGCCCGGGTGACCAGGGACCTGTCGGTGTTGGGGCCCACTAAAATTGGGGTGTCCCCAGGTTTCCGGCTCGCTCAGAGCGGGTGGAAGGCGAGTGTTGCCAGCTCGGTGGGCTGGTGAATTGGGCGCCACGTCCAGCCCCAAAGGTCCCAAGATCTTATCACCTGCTGACTGTTGTCTCTTCGGGGGAAAGCTCAGACCCTCTGTCTCCCCCGTATTATCGGCACCGGCTCCGCTCTGCCCTGGAGCCAGGAAGACACACAGGAATCCTCGGCACCACCACCCTGAGCCCTACGGCCCCAGCATGGGCTCTGGGCTCTGGCCTGCCTCTGGGGCTCCGGTCATAGCACCCCACACTCCACAGCCTCCCCATGAGGCCCTAAGAAGGGACCTGGGGAAGGATGGTCATCAAGGTGTCCCATCCCACTGGCCGCAGGGACACTGGCTGGGGCAGCAGCACGAGCCAGGACTTCTGTGGCCCCGAGAAGTGAGATCCACCAGGCACCAGCTTTGTACAGCTCTGCCAACACTCTCTGTGGTGATCCAGGCAGCTGGAGTGGGGTTTCTGCCCATTTGCAAGCCCCAGGCCACCCCTGGCTCCGGCAAGAAGAGGGCAAGGGGAAGACGACATGTCAGGAGTCCACAAAGGATGGGGAACAGTTCTGAATGTCCACCCTTCCTCATACATCCCACTCTCTGCCCGTCACAGCGGACCCCTCGCCGCCTCCCACCCTGATGCCCGGGGCCCACTGCTTTCCCCACTTGGGATCTCCCCTTCTCTAGGGAGCCCCCTACCTCCCCCAAGGAGCTCTGAGCCCTGGGGGGGCTCTGCCAGGGGCTCTTGTGTCCCCATGCCCTCTCCATAACCTCTGGTGGGGGGACATGTCAATTCATGAGTTCATGCAAGTGACCGAGACAGCAATCTCTGAATGTCCCCGAACACGGAAGGAGAGCGAGCGGCGGGGGAGGGGCCGTCTGCCAGGTGCCCGGACACTGACTCCTCAGCAGCCAAGACGTGCCTGCTTCCCCGGGGGCCTCTGGCCTGCCCTGCCTCACCTCCAGGTGACAGACGTAAACCCAGGGAGCCCCACTCTTCATGGACCCCTCCTCCTGACCTTGCGGTGACGTGCCATTAGCGCCCCGGGTCGGGCAGCGCCTGCCCCACCCAGCCCGTGGCCCGCCCTCTCCCCACCCTGCTGGTGGGCGCCCACCTCCACTCCCTCTCTGGGTCAGGACGGGCATAGGAGAGGAGCAGCTGTCACACTGAGTTCTCATGGAGGAAACAGGCTCTCTGCTCCTGTGAGAGAGCCAAGCTTTGGTCCCCGTGGCCCCAGGAAGCAGGGAGAGGGCTCATAGGGGTGAATGGTGACCCGAGCCAGAGGGGCACCACCGTGCCCTTTCACACCTACAAGCCTGACAAGATGGGAGCTTCATCCCCTGGCAGGGGGGTGCAGGGATAGGTGCGTTCCCCTGAATCTAGAACCTTCCAGGACCCCCCAGAAGGGGGTGCAGTCTCTGATTCCTGACCTGGGGCTCTACCGTGTGAGCAAAGGTGCTCTGGGATCCAAAGCCCTGTGTCGGGCTGGCCTTCCTTCCCAGGAGCTCTCGGATGAGCAGACACCACTCACGGACCACAGACTGCTAATACTGACGTCACCCTCCCCCAGAGGGACCCTGGGCACAGGCTTGCAGCTGGCCCGGCTTCCCCACACCGGGACCCTCCTCGGATGGCCAGCTCCCCGCCCTCCGCGGGCTCCTGGCCCCTCTGCCGTCTTATCCACCCCAAGCCCCACACACCTGCGTGTCCCCAGCGTCCCGAGGCTAGGGAGATGATGGGGACTTGTGCAGACTTGCTGAGCCCCTGCCTGTCCCGCCCAAAGTCTCCAGCGCGGAGGGAGGCCACGGGCCGCATGAATCTGTCCTGCTCTCAAAAGCCCATGTCCTCCCCTGTGCTGAGCTAAACCCACCCCGGAGATGTGTTCTCGGTAGGACGGTGGCCAGGATGCCCCCTCGTGCTGGTGAGGCTGGGGCACCTGCCGGGTCACTGGAGGGGTCCTGCTGGGACCCAGGTCCTCCCCTCCACGAGGACTCAGGGGTGGGGCCCTGGGGCCTCGGTTCTTAGGGACGAGGACGAGCCACCCATGGGCCACTAGAGGGTGCAATTGTGGGCACCCAACAGCAGCGCAAGAGGCCCCTGGGTTCTGACCTCTGTGGGCCTCGGCCTCCCTGCCTGGCACTCAGGTCAGCGGGCTAGGGAAGGCCAGCTCCGTGGAGGACGCTCACCCGGACCCCAGCACACAGGCCAGCCAGGGAGGAAGCTGGGCGGGGACTTGGGCAGCTGGGGAGACCCTGGGGTCCCTCGCCCGGGCACTGTCTACACCTGGGGGGGGCCGCACCGATGTGCCCATCGTCTCCTGGCTGGGGCTTCCGGGGTCTCGCTCGGCACACAGGCAGACGGACTCTGCCCAACCGTGGGCTGAGTGCCTGGCATCCCCACTGGCCGCGAGGCAGAAAGCGGGGGGCAAGGTGGGGGCGGACTAGAGGCCAGGAGGCTGAGTCTCCCTCTACGGGGCTGAGTGACTTTCTTCACCTGGACAGTGCCCCCAGGGCCGGCCCGACGGGCCAGAGGGTCTTTCTAAGTGGTGCCAACAACCCAGAGCAGCAAACGCTTCTGAGAGCACCCCGTGAGTCCGATCGGCCTCAGGACGCGCGGTGGATGGTTACCAAGCTCTATTTACTCGTCCCAAACCACCCGCCCCCTCACAGGAGGAAACCTAGAGCAGAACGGTAAGCTGTCCCTGCGGGCACACTGTGGGGCGGAGCACAGCTGGGACGGCGACCCGCGGAGACAGAACCCACAGACGCAGACAGAGGGGTGTGCCGGGCTGGGCCTTTCCCTCCACCGCCTGCGGCCTTAGCCCCACCCCGGCTTCCGTGAGAACTGGTAAGGGCTCTCAGGGCACCCCAGGCCACCGTGAGTCTGGCAGCCGGTTTCCTCCTCGCAAGAGCCCCATGTGCTGTGCCCAGCCAGCGCCCGTCTGCCCCGGGAAGGGGTCAGGCTCTCAGCTACGAAGACAAGGACAGAGTTGAGGGATTCAGCCCCCGGCTCGAGCCCCCACAAGGCCCAGGGGCGATGCTGTGGGGTCCTGTATCTGGCGTCCCCCATTACCCAGGCTGGCCTGTATGGCTGGTTCTACACCTAGGCGTGACTTGAAAGGTCAGATCGTGGTCTCCCGCTCGGGAGGCAGAGAGCCTGCCGTGTGGCTCAAATACCCACCGTTCCCTCACGTCCCAGCGGGAAGCAGGTGTACCCCACAGGTCCCTGGGAGGACAGGGGAGGGTTGCAGGAAGGACCCCAGCAGCACACGGCTCCCATCACCAGCAAGGGAGCTGGATCCTGCATCTGAGGGACATGGGACAGGCAGGCTTGTGTGCTGGGGCGTGGAGGAGGGGCAGAAGGCTGCACGAGGCAGAGAAAGTAGGGCTCCCATCAGTGGCACCGCTCAGAAAGGCAGGACAGACAACAGCCCCGAAGTTGGGGGCAAGCCTGGACGGCCGGTCCCCCTGCCCACAGCTCTAGGTGACAAAGGCAACAAAACCCACCAAGTGCCTGTTTTTGGGCTGGATGCGGATCTGAGCTTCGTCTAAGCATGTCCTGTGTGCAAGGTGCGGGCACAGCCTCACTCACAGCGTCTTAAAAACAACCCCCAGGGGGGCCGGTCTCTCACGATCTGCTGCGCCAATGAGGCTCACGGTGTTAAGCAGCCGGCCCCGGGCAGGGTCCAGAACACGTGCCTAGCGGTCCCGGCAGCAAGCGCTCGGGACAGACGCCGTGAGGACCTCCCACGCACCTGCACAGGCCCCGGGGATGGCCAGGAGGGGCCCCCGCAAGGCACCCCGGGGCGCTGCCCCTCACACGCCCTCGTCTGCCGTGTTGTGGCTCCTGGCCACGCCGCCTTCCGTGTCTTATTAGATTTCATGCTGGAGGAAGGGCAAGCGCTTCTCAAAACTACAGTCGTAATTCCAGTGAACGGTGCAAAGTGGAATTTGCCGTCCCGGGGGGAAGGTCTTCAATTTAGTTTTAAACTGTTCTTAGCACCTGGGACGTCTCCCCTGGGGTGACTCCGAGTGAGACTGTAGACCAGAGCCAGAAACTGGATCTCACTGTTTGGAGCACGAGGCGGGTGGGCTGTGGCTGGGATGGGGTGCGGACGTGGGCCCGGGGTGGGCCGGCAGCCTGAGCCTCAGGTCCAAGACCCCTACCCGGGGGGGGCGGTGGGAGAAGTGGTTCCCGCAGGCACGTTCTGATCCGGACACCTGACCCACCGCTGCTCAGGGTCATGGCCGTCTGCCTCCTGCTGGGACCGCGTGAGGTGCTAACGCCCCCTCCCAGCCGGGCTCCCAGCCTGCACCCTGCTCCAGAGACGCGGAACCTACGGGACGGAGGCCCCAGGAAGCATCGCAGACGTTAGCCGAGGCGTCAGCAAGCCTCACTCAGCAGGCTGGTGCCCCCAGGTGCCTCCAGAGGCCTGGGTGAGAACGGGAACAAGCGGGGTGGAAAGGAGAATTTGGGGACATGCTGGACCTACAGGGACACGTGTGTCTCACCAGAGCCCTGTGCCAGCCGGGAAAACACCGGTCTGTGGGCCTTCCCAGGCCACCACGGCTGAGGGCAGTCAAGCGCACAAACACCTGAGACCCTCACGGCGCAGGAACCGGGAGGGAAGGGCTGAGCACGGCAGCACGAGCACCAGGGTCTGGGCCTGAGACGGAGCACAGTGGGCCTGGCAGGGTGGGAGGCCGGGGCTGCTCCCACGGCAGCAGCTGGCCCCAAGCCCGGTCCCTGGGGGCCCCAGCCAAGAGCCCACCCCCCAGAAGTCCCATCCTCATGTGACCTATTCTGAAGGGGCTTGGCCAGGGGAGAGCGTGCTGGGGAGACTGCCGGGGGGAGGGCCCAGAACCCGGTGTGAGCCTTCATTCTGGATCACGAGTTTGCGGTCAACTCGGCCCCTGGGAGAACTCGGCAACAGGCAGGCTGCTGGCCTCGGGTCCTACTCGGCGCACGGTTCACTTTCAGAACCAGAAGCCGATGCGCGTGGAAGGAAAACGAGGCCTCCAGCCAGCCCCAGCCCCGAGCCACCCCTGGAAGCTCAGCCTCGACCCTACACCTGCCCTGGGTGGTCTCCATGGGCACGTGCTCGCGCAGTGACCCAACATCCAGGCTGGAACAAAGCAGGCATTCTGGCCAACCTTTAGGCGTGCCCCGCACCCTAGAAACAAGGAGCCATGGTGTGGGGAGAGCTTCCTCTCCCGGTCCCCTCGGGAGACCCCCAGCTCGTCGCCAGCTCCCCTCCCATCCCCGGCCACTCCTTACCCGACGTGCCAGGACGGCTGGGGCCTCTTGCCATCTTCGCCGGCACCGCCCAGCCTGTTGAGCGACGGGGACCGGCTGCGGGGCCCGGGGGCGTAGCTCCCAAGGGTCCTGGCGGCCCCCTCGGGCTTGCCGGGCGTCTGCTGCAGCAGCTGGGGTGAGAGACTGCGGTGGGAGGTGGCGGAGCAGACGGCCCAGTCGGGCGTGCTGGCGTTGAGGTTGTTGTCACTGTTGGAGCGCAGCAGGACCCGGGGGGCGGCCAGCGTGTTGGGGGGCCGCCGCCTGCGGTTGGAGTACGCCGGGGCCTCTCGGAAGGGCACTGGGTCGGAGAGAACAAGAAGAGGAGGGTAAGCACGTGTGTTGCGTGGTCGATGCAGGGCAGGGGTGCAGAGAGACCCTGCTGGCCCCTGGGTGTGCAGAGCCTGCTGCGTGTGCAGAGCCCACACCGACACAGAAGCAGAGACGAGATGGACACCGAAAACGTCTCCATTCCATGGAGGCTCAAGCTAAGGCTTGAGATGGAAGGGGCTCGGGGGTCCACCTTCCATCCAGGCCAGCGCCTGCTCCTTCAGCAGCCAAGACACATGTGAAGGCCCCACGATGTGGCTGGGACACAGACTTCCTCCTCGCCACAACCTGAACTTGGCCCCTGGGAGGGGGTGAACCGGGTCTCCCTAAAATTCATGTGCCAGAGCCCTCACCCTTGATGCCCGAAACCATATCTGGAGCTCGGCCTTTACAGAGACGATCAAGGTAACACGGGGTCACTGGGCTCTGATCCTGTGTGACCAGGATCCTTATATGAGGAGGGCACCAGAACACAGACACACACGGAGGGAAGACCCCATGAGGACACAGAGAGAGGACAGCTGTCCGCACACGAGGGAAGAGGCCTCAGGGGGACCCTGCCCTGCCCGTGCCTGCATCTCAGGCTTTGGTCTCCAGGATGGGGGGACAGTGAGTCCTGCTGTGTGAGCCTCTCCATCTCTGGGCTGTGTCGCGGCCACCCCCGGACACGCACGTGGCCCTCTGAGTACTGTTCAGTGGGGGTCTGCTTCGGAACCAAGCATGCTGCTTTCTCCACCCGCCAAACCAGGGCCCGGCAGTGCGCAACAGGAAGGCGCGAGCACGCCTCATCTGTCTTCTACAAAGTTCTGGACCACAGGCGAGGCCTTCCCTCTGCCGAGTTCAGCGTGCCCAGGGAGTCAGAATGAGGACGCTGCCCGCAGGGACCATGAGGACAGACATCCACTCCAGCGGCTCCGAGGGCTGGAGCCAAAAATAGAAAGTGTCCTTTCTTAGAAGACTCATGTCAAGAAAAGTCGCCTTCCAGGCCACCGGAGAAGTCACCGCTGCCCCTGGAAGCAAGGGACGCGGACTTCCTTCACGCCCATGCCCCCGCGGCTGCCCGTGCACTGTGGGATCTGATGCTCCACAATGAGGCCAAGTGAGCAAGCCCTCAAATCTGTGCCGCCCGCGGCCAGACCAGCGGTTCAGGGCTGCAGAAAGCATGTGCCCTCCTGGGCGAGCCGGGCTGGAGTGGGAGTCTCAGGGTCTTGAAGGGACCGGTAGCCCACGGTCCCCACTGCCCCAGGTCAGAGGCTGCGGTTATGGACTCCATGAAGGCGAAGGACAGGTGTGCCCCTCTGAGCCTGGGCACCCCCATCAACCCCCTACCACCGGCCCACGACCACGTGGGGCAGCAGAGCACACAGAGTAGTGTGGGCAGAGATCCCCAGCGCAGAGGTGGGCCTACGGGAGCCCTGGGGAAGAGGCGGCGCTGGCAGACGGCACGGGGCTCCCCTGAGGCAGCTGTGACCCAGCGCACCCCTTCACCACCTCGCTGGGGGGGGGGGGGCAGGGCGGTCCCGGGAAGGCAGAGAAGGAGCCAAGCCGGAGAAGCCGAGCAGTGCGGGCACTGGGAATCCACGTTCCGAGCAGCTGGTGAGATTCTGGAACGGACGTGCTGCGAGGTCCTATTTCTCGACCTTGGCAGCCTGCGCCCGCTCCCACCTGCTCCCTCTGGGACGCCTCTCTGGGAGCAGCTTGGGCTGTTCAGCTGGGGCTGGCGTCCGGCTCTGAATTCCTCAAAGGACACGAACTCACAAGGGCCAGCCCAGCTGGGAGAGAAGCAGGTGACGGGAGAGGCTGGCGGCGTCCTCGACGGATCCCTGGCTCTAGAGCCCAAGAGGCGGCCCCCTCGGGGGCTCAGCGCCCCAGGGAACCGGCCAGGCCTGGCTGCACCTGCTAGAGAAACCTCACATGGGGGAGCATCCCTGAGTTTGCTGCTGCTGGTCGTGAGGGAGAACCGCATCAGCCCCTCCCCCCGAGCAGACGGAGGCCGGAATGACCCCCACAAGGACTGGGCACTCATCCTTTAGGGTTTGAAAAATGCACCTGCTGGTGGGTGCTTCGGGGCGACCTGACACCTGCCCGACGATGGGGTGGGGGGACGGAGAGACCTCACAGAGGGCAAACGGTCACACAGCCTGAGAGGGCGCAAAGCTCCCACGCACAGAGACACTCGGCCAGGGGACTGGATCCCGGCGAGAAAGCCGGCCCCTCCGGCAGACCCTTCAAGCAGAAAGGGTGAGGGGCCCTGGGGGGCCTCCCGGACCAACCTCCCTGCCCCCACATCTGAGGAGTCAAGGCTCATGCCACCCACTGGGGAGGGGACACCCCAGCGCCACAGGGACACTCCCAGACCAGGAGACATGTGCATTCGGTGACATGAACTGCTGAGCCTTGGGTCTCCGTGACCCTCCAGCCGGGTTCTTCTCTGGCCGACAGAACCGTGAAGGACTGATGCCCTTAACGGAAACTGGGGCGGGGGGTGGGGAGGCTGTCCTGCCGATGCCTGAGACAGACTCGTAAGAGGACAAAGGTCTGTGAAAAAACAGAGCAGACACCGGACGAGCCCCAGCTAACGTTTCCCTGCGTGTGCACGGGTTCCAGAAACCAAAGGAGCAGGAGAGGAATCTGGGTTAATCACGCCCGCAGATGAGCACGGACAAAGGCTGCTCTTTATATAAACTCCCAAGACGCGGGCTGAAGCCGGCTTTCGGAGCGGGGCTTGGGTGGCGGTGGGGATTCAAGACTGCTGCCCTGGGGAGATGGGGGGGCGGGGGAGCCCAGGGTGTTTTCAGATACTTCCTGCCCTGGAGATCAGGTGGGGTGGGAACCGGAATCAGAGGTGTCCTTAGGGCGCACATTCAAATGACCATTAGCTCGCTTAATTACCAAGTCGGGCATTAAACGAGCTCCCCGTGTAAGGTCATTGGACATTTTTTCTGTTTATTCTACGGCGTGGGCTCCTGACCACCTTCCTGACTCCTCCAAAGTCACGTCTCCATAAACCCAAATTCATAAAGCGAGAGTTCTCTGTCTGAGAAAGTCGCCGGAGCCATCCGTGGAAATGTTGATTTTTTTTTGTGAAAAGGGTAAAAATAACTCTTTTCCTGTCTGAAAATGATTAATATTCCACGCAGCTGTTTCCTTCTTTCAGGCGATCTGCGAACTCTAAGTGGGCGGGTATTTTCTTAGCTGTCTTTCATGTATTTATTTATACATTTTTTTCCCACAACAGAAATCACACAAGGTATGACAAAAATCCCATGCACTCTTGGAGTCGGCCACACCGTGTCTGCATCCACTCCGGGAAAATGCCGCCCAGGGACGGCCAACGAGGGCCGAGGGGTGGTTCGGAGCACGGCCGCCCTGAGCCCGCACGGCCAGCGGCGCGCCCTGACCTCCCTTGCTTCCGAGCAGGTGCTCTGGCACGCTCCGGGAAGCGGGCAGACGAGTCCAAACTTCCTTTATTCTCCATATGACTTAGTTCCCGACGTGCCCTCCGGCATGGTCACCATGGAGGCACGTTCCGGAATGCAGTCGTGCAAGGGGCTGGGGGCTCGGGGGCACGCACCTTCCCGCGGGTCAGGATCCCAGACCGACTACAACAAAGCCCAGTCGCGCACCCGAAGTGATCAGTCCCTTCCACGAAGAGAGGGGACAACCAGCAATTCTGGGAGCGACCGGAGTCCTCCCACTCCCCTCGGAAAATCAGTCAGAAACGGCTCGTTCCCATGCACCGCGCTCCCAACAGCTCTCCCTTACCTTCCTTCTTGGTGAAGGCATTTAACAAAGACTTCATTTTCCCTCCGACTTTGGCAGCGGTCCGCTCATTATATAACCTTCTCGGATGGGAGGAAGGAGAGGAGGGCTGCCCGGCCCCTCGGCGCTGGAGCGGCTCGGACCCGGGGAGCGGCGGCGGGCGTCTGGGCACTGCGTGCTTCCGAGCATAGCTGGGCATGCCAGACCCAGCGTGCTGGCGACAAAGCCCACCCCATATTCTGTCTGTCAGCTGGGAGCCAACCGTGCGTAGACTGGGGCTGCTCTCAAACCTTGCTGCCTCTGCAGGCGTCCGTCATGTGAGCAGGGCTACTCAGCTTTTGTGATCAGTGCATCTGGGAGGAGGGCGAGCGCGAGTCAGGCATCCTCCAGCCCGCGGCCGGGGAACCCCGGAGGCAGCCACGAGCCTGTGCCCCGACCATCTGAGCCGACACGGGCCGCTGCTCCCGCCGCTTCGGCTCTCACGCGCCAGGTGCTAGAGAGAACGCCCCGTGCTTTCCGAATTTTATTTTTAAAGAAAAAGCCAAGTTTTTCTCTGGTGCCGTTTGTCTGTCCGCTGGCAGATGCGGCGAGCGAGTCAGGACGAAACACCCCGGTCCAGAGCCTCACACCAGACCCACATGGACCAGGCAGCCCTCGCCGGCATGCTGGAATTGCTGAGCGTGACCCAGATTTCCGCTGGCAAGAATCAGACACAAGTACCTATCCCTTCTCCGGCTCACCCCATCGTGGTAATTACCCTGGAGAAAACAGGATTTCCTCCCCCCCTTCTCTCTCTCTCTCTCTCTTTTTTTTTTTTTTAAAGAGAGAGAGCACAGAGTGCCACCGAGCCCTGGCTCGCCCTGATTCCAGGCGGCTGATCTGAGCAAGTGTCTTCAGAGTCCCCGTGCACGTGTCCTGAGCATTTCCACCCCGAGAGAGAGGTCTGGGAGACTCCGGGAGAGTCCTATCTGAGGAGCGCCCAGAGAAGGGGCCGCAGGCTCGCGTGCCCAGCAGCAGGCGCACGGGGCTGTCTCTGGACGAGGACAGGGGGCTTCCCGAAAACGAAACGGAGCATCCCGGGGAGCCGGTTCCGTCGCCCGACGCACCTGCTGCTTGGCTGTGATTAAGTGTGCGTTTTCTCCGTTGCCAAGAGAACTGCTTCCGAAATTAAAAAGAGAGCGAGCGAGCGCGCGAGATGAGACGGGTGAGGAAAAAGCAATGGGAACGTGGCAGTGGAATTCCTGTGGTCGACATACTTTGGGCCGACAGAAATGGCAGCGTTCGGAGACGCAGGCATCTGCCTCGGAAGGACGGCCCGAGGGGTCGGACACCCGACCCAGTGGCCTCTCCATGTGGTGGGAAAGGAGGGCCAGTGCCGGCTGTCAAGTGGCTGCTCATTTAGGCATTGTCTCCCACTTAACACCCACAGTGTCCCAAACTGCTCAGCTACACCCAAACTCGGCCCTAGGTGACCCCTCGTCCCGCCATGCTGGGTCGTAAAGCTGCACGACAGAGCATGAGCCGTTTCCGAGGTGTGCCCTAAGAAACGCGTCTGCTCCTGGTACATTACAGAACCGACTTGCTCTCATGATTCACGTCGCTGGGGGGGGCCGAGGCGGCGCTGGCAGACCTCAGTGTCTGTGGACACGTGGGGCAAGGCTGAACAGTTAACAGTTTCCGGATGCATCTCCCTTAGGTGCAGAGTGCCATCAACAAGGACACAGCTGCTCCCACTTGGGGTGACCAGTGCCGTGCCCCGATTCCTGGGGCTGGGCTGGCCGTGGGCCAGGTGCCCGTCTCAGCCAGGACAGGAGGCCACAGAGATGGCCCACGAGGGAGCCCCTCTGCAGAGGCTGGGGCCCTGCCACGTGAGCCCCGGGAGCTCGCCAGAGCTCAGGGAACCCTCTGGGAGAGTGGGAGGCCCGGCGCTGCTCAACCCTCCTCCATCTGTCTCTGGTCGATACCCTCCCAGAAGCACGGAGCCTCATGCCGAGCCAAGTTCCCTCGCCAGTCCCCACTGCCAGCCGCACCGTGGAGGGGGGCACACGCCAGGGCTGGTGGGGGTGGCACTTTGCCAGAGGCCAGTGGTGCCTCTGGAGACATCCTCTGTGCCCCTGCTGTTGACCTTGGATGAAGGGCATGGGGAAGAAGCGGCTTCCCAGGGCACGGACTGGGAAAAACCAGCCCCTTTTCTACCTTGAGAAGCAGGGAACAAGACGGAGCCCTTCCCCTGTGCTGGGGAGCAGGGGATCCCCAAACAGCAGGGCCACGTGGCCCAGACGGGGAAGCCCCAGCTGCCCCTGTTGCTGGCACACAGAGCCGCAGCTCCTCACGGCGCCCTTGCCCGCAAGCCGGAGCCAAGTCAGGAACGGCGGGGCCCTGGGGCTGGTGCCGAGAAGGGAGCCCCACCAAGACGAGGCCCAGAGGCCTGGGACCGAGACACAGGTGGCCAGTTGGAGGCAGGGGCAGCCGGGCTCTCCATGCCAGGTTGCTGCCCGACCCCACCCGAGCTGGTGAATCGCAGGCCCTGTGCAGGCCACGGGCAGACGCGGACGTGGCAGTAAATGGCACAGACAAGATCCCCAGTCCTCCTCTTGGGGTGGCTGGTTAGGGGAATAAGGATTTGAGGAACTGCAGGAAACACCCGTTAGCCACAGGATTCCTTTCTACACCCTCCCATTCCTTTAATGCGCTGCTGGGAAGCGGAGGAAAGCGTTCACGCAAACTAGGAAGGGTCGCTCTGTGGGGACTCCCGTGCCAGTTGGCCGCATAGCCTGGGCTCTGCCCCACGGAAATCCCACCTCCTGATCCCACCCACTTGGACCATCTGAGGCCTCCTCCCCACCAGGAGGCATACTCTCCTTGAATACTTCCAGTGATGGGGAGCTCACTATCTAGATGCACACAGTGGTTCTCACTCTCAGACACAGGCCGGGGCCTCCCCACCACGGAGGTGAATGCCAGCGCTGGGCTCACGTGTGCGAGTCTCCTGTCCCTTCGCATAGAAACAGGCTTGTGCCTGCCACGTACTAACTGGAGGGGAGAGGCACGGCACTAAAAGCCCCGATTCTGCCCTGACACACACAGCCAAGTGTCTCCTCCGTGGCATTTTCCACCCTGTGCTCTGGGCCACGCTTTTCCGTGCAAACTGTCACTGGAGCTTGACGGGCCGGGGCTGCCCGTGACGGCCGTGTCGACGCACCTGAGCTGTCTGTCGTGAGCCTGCGCAGCTGACGCCCCCCTGCCCGAGAGGCTGGGATCGGTGGCGTCCTGCGCCATCAGGCCCCGTGGTCGTGCTTTGGGTCTGGACCCTCCCACGGTGACCCAGGGTTGTGTGAGGACAGAGAGCACGGCCCCGCATGTCACATGCGCGGAGCAATCCTGCCGCCTGTCACGTGCTTATCCACGTCAGCCTGTCCTCAGGAAAGACAGACAGACATCCCGCCCTTCACGCTCAAACCACAAGGCCCCGGCCCCCAGCGCTGACTCGGGCCTCTCTGGAAAGCTGGGGCAGCAGGGGCGGAGGGAGGCGCACATGCCCAGGGATGGGCGCGCACTGTGTCCACCTCCTGGACGCGCCGCTGGAGGACGCCGAGTGGCTTGGCCAGATAAACACACAGACGAAGCCACAGGACGAGATTTGAACACTCGCTTCTCCCCGAGGCTTCCAGAGGCCCTGGGCTGGGTCCCAGACAGTGGGAACCCTCTCGCGGAGTCCCCAGCGGGCTCCCCTGTCCCACGGCTGTAGGCTTGCAGGTGTCACAGTCCAGGTACCCCGAGACGGCTGGGGTGACGCAGCCGACAGGCAGAGGGAGTCAGGACGCTCTGCGGCGACCCCGTCCACCTGCTCGTCCAGCCGCCCCAAAGGGCAAGTGAGTGTCTTTTGAGTGAGGCGTGTTTGATGTCCATGGACAGACGGAAAAGCATGAGGGGATCAGATGGCGGTCCTTCCATACCCCTTCCAGGAGGACAAGGGTCACCCCAAAAGGAACCCCCAACTGTCAGCCTCCTGCCGGGCCCTACGGGCACCAGCTTGTCCCACCCTGCCCAGCTCCAGTGCTAGCCCCTCGGTAAGAAGCACAAAATAATAAATATGCAAATTCACAATAGACAATAGAGCCCCCCAAAGCCAGCCCCCGGCCCCCAGCCCCTGGCCCCCAGCCGCACGGCCCCACCGGCTGCAGCCTCAGCGCCCCCCAGCCTCGAGCTCTGATCCACCTTCCCAAACCCTCCCGCTCGAAGCCCTTTATTTGCCACGTCTTTTGACAACTGCCTGACAACAGGCTGAAAATAATTTCATTTCTCATATAAAAAAGGCTCTTCGCACATCAGAACATTTCAAGGCGCTCTGAAGTCCTGGCAGGGAGGACGCGCCAGGTGTGACAAATGCGCCTCACGAAGATGCTGGTGCGCGGTGGGTCTTGGGAACAGCGCCCTTCTGGTGCCTACAGTCAGCCCACCCCTGGCCGTGGTCTGACGCCCGGTGCAGGGACAGAGCCGGACGTGGGACCCCAGGCATCTGAGGTAGGGGCTAGCTCTGCATTTACTCGCTTTGGTGGCTGGGGGCTGGCTAGGCACCCCGGCCTCAGTTTCCCCATCTGTAGGTGGGAAGAACCCAGCTCGCTCCCGGCACCGGCTGCGGTCTGCTGAGCTCACACCTGAAGTGCGGGGCTGACCTGGGCACGAGGCCCAGCCTGACCACTTCCCAGCTCTGCGACCCTGGGGACGTCACCTCTCGCCCATCAAACGGGCCGTGAACCCTGCTGCCTCCCAGGACGGTCGTGAGGATCGAGCCACGTGATCTTTGTGACGGTGCCTGGACGTCACGACTGTCAGTGGTCACCGAATAAATGCATTTAACTTCAGAACTCCGCTAGCAGATAGCAAGTTCTCCTCCTCGCCCTGGCCCTGCCCCATGTCTGTCTGTCTGTAAAGGGCCGGGATGCAGCCACGGACAGACGCCTCCTCGGGGACTTCAAGCTCCCCGGGGACAGGCTCGATGCCCAGCTCCCCCATCACCCCGCAAGCTGGAGGTAAAGGGACGACGCATGAACGAACCGGTGTGAAAGGCGGCGACTCCCGGTGTCTATTCTGTTCTGAGTGTCCCGAGGCGGTTTCCCAGGCTCAGCAGGCTGGCCTCCTCGGTCGTGCTGGAGCCGCCTGGGGCCTGAAGCCATCTCACTTCTCTGTCCCGTCCTGCCACACGCCGCCCTCACCCCTCGGAGGCCCCTGGGCCCCAGAGGAGGCCTGCCCTGCTGAGCTCCAGGACTGCGTTTGCCCGCACCCCAAGGAGAGGTCAGTCAGGCCAGTGTCCTCGACGTCCTTGCTGGGTCTGCCCGTCTCCACCCGGAGTCCTGCCTGCCTGGTAGATTATGGGGAGCCCTGGCTCTTTCCTTCAGCTTTCCCTGAAGCCAGGGCTGGAGGCAACCACATGCACGGCCCAGAGCTGACTCGGGAGGATGCAGCCGAGGATGTGGACGAGCCTCCCTTCCGCGAGGCGCTCGCTCTGCAGAGCAGCCAGGGGCAGCCGGCGCCAGGCTGGCCTCCCGGGTGTGCTGTGACCTTCCTTTCCTGCATGAGTAAGTCGGACGGGTCCCTTGCTTGCTGCTGAGACCCCGGCCCGTAGAGCCAACGAGGCTGGGGCTTGGGCATGAATCCGCCAAGACCCTGAAATTCCAGACGGTGGCTGTTTCCCTTCCCTCTCGGTGGCCTGGCCTCACCTCTGATCTGTGCGGGTGGGAAGAAGGGAGAGCAGGCTGGCACGGAGACAGGGCTGGATAAACAGAGGAGGAACTGAGTCTATCTCTCCTTAACTCACGGAGGAGACTGGAGCCTTTTCTCAGAGAGGGGGCCCATGGGGGGCTAAGAGGAGAAAACAGGACTCCGGAGGGTCTCAGTGGCCCACCAGCCACAACCAGCATTTTATCTTATAGAAGCTTAAGACCAAATGCCAAGAGCGAGAGTGTGCGGCCGAGCCCAGAGTGGGGAGGCAGCAGGCCCGGGCAGGGGCGGGCTGGACCCCAGTCTTCCTGCCCACCCCCTTCTCAGCCCAGGCAGCAGACCCGGTTTCCTTCCCGCGTAGCTTTAGATAACCGCAACCTTTCTCCATCTCACAATAATTGTTCAATGAATCATACTTTTATAAATAACGCGAGATATAAAAGGCACCCCGGCAATAATGCGGGGTTATCTTTGAACAAAGACGTAGGTGTCAGCAGCATTTGTAGCGCTCCCGGCAGCCGGGGCCGCTCAGGGAAGCTGGGCTCCTGGAGACTCCATTGAGCCCCGTGGATAATCGGGGTGAAAGGCGCCCGAGCGGGGGTCCCCTGAAGCCTCGCAGGGCCTGCGTCTCCTCCCGGGGACAGGTCAGGTTCTGTGCTGGCAGTGGCTCGGGTCGGGCACCCCGTAGGTGGTGCTCACCGGTTTCCTGACACAGTGACCCGGGGTGAGGTCCCGGGGACGGGGAGAAGGGCTGGGGGTGTTGAACTGGGGGCTGACCACAGAGACGGGTGGTCTCCAAGGAGCGCTGTAGAAGGAGCAGCCTGCCACCCTTGCCTCTATGCAGCTGGCCCTCACCACCACCCTCACCACTGAGGCCCACAGACACCACGTGCCCAGCAAGCTGCTCTGACTGGGAGGTGCGGGGAGGCAAGGGCCCTATGAGCCCCCTAGGCGGCCTTCCTGACGGCCTCTTACAGGGGAAACAGGCTCAGAGCCTGGGCGAGGCACCTGTGCCCACTTGGGCCTGTCTGCTCCGTGGACTGGCCATCGGTCCCCACCTATTCCCGGAGGCAGCGCAGTGTCCCCTGTGCCCATGCTCACCAGGTGAGCTCTCAGGGCTGAGCCAGGCCCTGCTGCACCACGGCACCTCCTTCCTCCATCTGCGGGGCTTCGGGGGGAGACCCAGGCACACCTCTGAGTCCCCGTGGCAGCTTGGGGAGGCTGCAGACGGACCAGATGGATGGGTGTGCGAGCTCCGTGCCGGAACCCGGTATTCCCACCTCCACCTGTGGTGACCCTGGCATCGTGGCTGCCCTGCCCCCATCCCTCACACCCAGCCTTGATCCCCAAGAATGACCCTAGGGCCCCTCCCCACCCCCAGGAAGGGCAGGGTGTCCGGAGGCTCTGGTGCACACCTAGGAGTCTGCAGGGACTACGCCGATCGCCATCAGCACCAGTCCAATACGCCACTGTCACCCGTGTCTCGGGAGGGGCCACCCCCCTCTGCAGGAGCTGATTCTGACTGGCACCCTTTTCCTGCTGGGTCACCAAATGATGGAGTCTGAGCTGAGTCCTGGCTTAGCCTCTGACTCAAGGTGGGACTCAGTTTCTCTTCTGTACCGTGGGGAGGCTAGCCCCCACCATGCTGGGCTCATGAGGTGTCTGAGAGGACCCCACAGATGTGGGCTGCCTGCCAACCTCCCTCCCCTCCAGGAGTGCCCAGCAGGGTGGAGGAGGGCCTCCCCGAGACTCAGGTGGGAGCTCTGCTTGGTTTCCCACTGTGGAGTAAGGTCCCCCGAGTTCCCGAGACTGGAGGCAAGACCTCCGGAGGCAAGACCTCGAGGCAGGATGCTGGCACGTTCACAGGGGCCCCACCGGAAGCCTGGCTCTCAGTTCCCAAGGGGGAACGCACCTGCCAGGAGCAGCAAAGCGTGGGTCTGGGGAGTCAGGACCTCGTCCTGCGTCTGACCCCCTGCCTCCTGTGACCTCAGGCACATCACCGTGGCTCTCGGGGCTGAGCACCCAGCCAGAAGGGCGTTCGAGCTCACAGAACCCAGGGTTCACTCCAGCGTCTGCGGAGTCCCAGGTGCAGAGGAAAACACTTCCCACGGAGGACCCCATGGGTTTGAGCCCCACGGATCGGATGCATCCCCGGTGCGTGCTGGCTTCCCCACGAGCCACCGGGGAGGGTGCCATCTGCAAGGCCCCACCTCTATCCCACCTGACTGCTCTGGACATGAGTGACCAGACCGCAGAGGCCAGGTCCACACAGAGAGAGCCACTGGTACCACACAGAGAGAGCCCCCATCTCCCGGCATGTGCTGCAGAGCCGACTGCACCCAGCCGTCCCCCACACAGTGGCATCCATGTAAAGGCAGCTCCTGAGACGGCCCAAGGGTGGCCCAAGTGACCCCATGCCACAGAGCAATTGCGTCCCCACCAAGTCCCTATGAGAAGCCCTCACCCTCCAAGGGGAAGGTGCTGGGAGGTGGGCCCTTGGGCCGTGAGGGAGGAGCCCCCCAGCTGGGATCAGGGCCCCACAGGAAGAGCCGCGGGGAGACGACGTCTCTCTGCCGTGTGGGGACACTGAGAGCAAGGGGCCGTCTGCAAACCAGGAGCTGAACTGGCCAGCACGGTCATCTCTAGGACCATGAGGATAGACGCCTGTTGTCAAAGCCACTGGCCTCTGGTGGCTTGGTAGAGCAGCCCGGGCAGACAGAGACACCGCACAGGCAGAACACGTCACTCCACCCCTGTGGCCCTCCTGGGGACCTGAGGACAAGATGGCCGCTGCTCCTAGCCCTCCACACTGCCCCTCACCCGCACAGGCCCCTGCCAGCCCCTCCTGACGCCCCAAACACACATCTGACCCTTCCCTTGCTGGGCTCTCCACTGGACGGGGCCACCTGCCCTTCCCGTGCTGGCTCTGTCCAAGCCCCAGCCCTCACTCTCATGGCCGCCTTGTCAGAGGCGAGTAGGCCACCTCCCTCTCGTCCTCCATCGTCGCCCCTCCTTATGTTCCTTTCACTGCATCGATCAAAACTCGAAACCACGCTATTTATGAGTTTGCTTGTACTGGCTTTTTCTCTCCAGGAAAATGTTGGCAGGGGCTAAGTCTGTCCTGTCTGCCCTTCCTCCCTGGCACAGAGCTCAGACCCTCCCACGTAAGTTTGTTTCTTATCTTCATTCAGCAGAGGAGTAACGAAATGGAGGGCACCTCCCCGCCTCCCGTCCTGGACCTGGTGGTTGAGTCGTTCGCTTGGCCTCACTGCTTGCGAGGTCTGCTTCTGGAACCCTTCCTGCCACCAACACCGTCTCTGCACAGCTAGATCTTTCTGGACGGCATGGGCCAGGAGAGGGGTTCACACGCCTTTCTATCTTCAGGCTACAGCACGCGACCCAGCACAAAGCGGGGACGAATAAATCCACGTGCTGGTTATGTTCGGTCCCTGACCGGCCATGTCAATGCCTGGCTTGTCCGCTTCTGTTAATTGTGGTTTTCTCTGCACGTCGCATTCCCCCCCCTACTTCTTTGCATGTCTAGTAATCTTTGATTCTGTGTCAGCCATTGTCTTTGACATGTTACAGAAATTCTAGATTCTGTTACTTTTCTCTAAAGACTAGTGAATTTTTCTAGCAGGGAATAGAACTATTGGCAGAACACGCCATTCTGTGAAGATGTGGCTTTAGGTTTGTGTGTGTGTTTGGGGGGAGGGGGAGAGGAGATCTGCTGACTTGGTCCTGGGATAAGATTCTGACATCATGGGTCTTTCTGAGTTTCCAGAAAACCCAAAATATTTCCCAAGCTCCTTGAATGAGGCAGGGCTCAACTTAACATCTCTCTCATGGGGGAAAGACTGAAGCCTCCCTCAGCTGTCTGAGATTTAAGCTGCTGTGTTCCACTAGGACCCTTGGACTCTCCTCCTGCACGTTAGTTCAGAAATCAGTCCAGAACTTGAGGAGTTTAAGTGCAGATTTTGGGCTCGACCCTTTGTAGGATTTCTTGCCTCTATTTCCAGCCACTCAGGGAGCCCTGACCCCGACCCATAACCACTGAGGTCTCAATTCAACTCACTTTCTGTCAGGGGGATCCCTCATTAATGCACATCTCCCCCGGCAGACTCCCCTTTCATCAAGGGTCCCAAGTTCTGTCTGCCTTTGGTTTCCCGCCAAAGCCTATAAATCGCAGTTGCTATTTTTGTCCAGAATTTACCGCTGTTACCAGCAGGAGGGCACATGGGATGCGAGGGTTCTGCCATTATTGGAAGGCAGGAGTCAGGGGCTCATAAATACATATTAAGCAAAGAAGTGCTCTGTCCAAGTTGCGCGTGCGCGCGCGCGCGCACACACACACACACACACACACACACACAGTATCTAGCAGCAAGTGCCCGATCTCCATGTCTGGAGACATGATGCATGCCTAGCGGAAAAACTGTGTGTGTCAAAGCAGAGAGGCCCAGGGTGAGGCGGGGACACCAACCATGTCAGCAGAGAAGCCCAGGGCAAACATCTGCTTCTGGCACCCCGATGTCCTTGCCGCCTGCCTCGGTAGCCTCGCAGACCCTGAGACGGTGGACTTCAACACCCCTGAGTCTGATTGCCATGAATTTTGAGCACCTCCGTTGGGCGGAGGGATGGGCAGGTGCCAAGGCAGGGCCCCGTCTCTCAGATCAAGGTGTCACCTGATCGGCACCTGTGCAGGAACGGGAGCGTTAGCAACAGCGCTGAGTGGCGGGTCGGTCCCCACCTGGCTCATCACTTGCGCAGATCCTGCTGCAGGTTTGTATTTTAGAAGCTAATTAAGCCTCGGTGACCGATTCAACCTTCAGATGAATTCCTTCCAGGGCTGAGCTGGCAGCAGAGTTCCTATCAGGCACCGTGGCCAGGAAAACCCCCGATCCAGGAAGAACCCAGCCCCACAGGGTGGGGGAGCAGGGAGGGGATGGCAGACCTGGCGTGGGCTGGCCAGCGGGTGAGGAGACACGGACACTCGGCGCAGAGGGTGCGGACCCCTCGTGGTTTCCTGACATGGGTGGCAGCACGAGCCATCCGGGATGAGCAGAGTGAGGGGTCTGGAGGCGGGGGGCAGCGTGGCTGTTCCTCGGACATGAACCCCAGCACCATCACTGTGGCTTCCCGTGGCCAAGCGCCACCCAGCGCCAGGCCTGTGACACATGTCCTTCTCTCCATGCCCAGCTTACAGACACGGAGACTGAGACCCAGAGCAGTCCCAGAGCTCGCTCCCTGGGCCCATCACTCCAGGGCAGTGCCGGCCTCACTGTCCTGTGCCCTCACGGTCCCAGCCAGCCAGAGGTCCCCTGACCGACGGACGCTCACCTGGGAACCCAGGGGCAGGGGATACTGAATGAAAAGGCTGACGCAGGTGTCTGTGTGACCCCACCCCACCTCTGCTTGGGTGTGAGCCCTTGCCTCCCTGGGCCTCAGTTTCCCCATATGCCAGCTACAGAGCCACGTGGAAAGCCTACTAATGCTTCCCCAGCTGAAAACTCCAAGGACCTTGTCTGCATGAGGAACATCCTTGTCTGAGAGGGGCAGAGGGTCCACAGGGCTGACCGGCAGGATCTCATGGGCCACCCGGGGAGGCTGGAGCCTGCCGACGCAGGGCCTCCTGGGCAGGCTGAGGACAGGACCCCAGGGTCTCAGCCCCCCAGGCACTGGGGCACTTCTGAGACTCAGGTCAGCTCAGCACAGGCCAAGGGACTTGAGGGAGATTCCCGGGGGCCTCACAAGCTCTCTCGGCTCTTGCTCGGGGTGCAGAAAAGACACGGGGCCTAGGAATAAGCGCAGAATGACCACAGCAGCAAGGGACACAGTGGGTAACGTCTGTCTGTCTCCTGCCCAGAGCATAGCGGGGGCCAACTCCCGCCCTCGCCATGCAACAGAGCACCCTGGGGCCCAGAGTGCATCAGGACTTTTCCTGAGGTCACGCACCGGCCAGACATGGGCTAGATCTGAAGCCGTGGCGTCTGCCCTTGTGCCATCCCCGACCTGGCAGCTGACCCCACGCCCCGAGCCCTGCACGGGGGCCTGGAATTACAGGCCTGCCTCCCTGGGTGCCTGCCCCAAAGAGTCGGGGTCCGCATGGCCCTCAGTGTCTGCACCCTTTCCCTCGTCCTCCATGGTATGCTGCCCACGCATGTGGCAGCTTCTCGTAAGCCTGTCCACGTGTCAGCCCGACCCAGCCAGTCGGGGCAGGTCTCAGCTGCTGTCCCAGCCCAGAGAGCCATCCTCGAGCCTGCACTGGCCCAAACCCTGCTTCAACCCCAGAGGTGACGGCTGTCTGCCCTTAGCAGCGGCCCTCGGGTGTGTCCTATGCTCTTCCTGGCGTGGCCCTGTCCCTGTGGCACAGGAGTACAGTCTACATCCCCACCCGCATCTCTGTGCTCCGCTCAGCAGCCCACCTGCACGGGAGCCATGGTGGGCCATGCATGGCAGAAGGAATGGGTAGGTCATCCTGGAGGGCTCCCGTGGCACTGACCCATCTCTGGCAGCAGCTTCTATCAGGAAAAGACTTGAAACTCTCATTCTTTTTTAAGGACATTAGAAGTCAGTCTTGCCTTCGCTGGACTTGGGGCCAAAACACAAGCTGGAAAGACAAAGCCAGTGTGCGGGAAATAGCGCTGTCCTGCATGGGGGTGGCCGGGGCCATCCACGAGAACTTCCAGAGTCACTGTGGGGGAGGCCGAGGTGGCCAAAGTGTGAGCCACGGAGCCCTAAGGCCACACGGTTACCGGGAGGACCCTGCAACCCGCCAATCCTCGCTGAGCCCGTGCCGAGGTCTGGCTGTGCAACCTCAGACAGGCTGTGTGACCTCTCTGAGCCTGTTCGCGAGGCTCCAGTGGCACCCTTCACCCTGGGTCCTCTCAGGGGCCCCTTCAGCTGGAGAAGCAGGCTGGGGGGCCGTGGTCTACAGCCTGGCATCGGCGAGCGCCTGCCCTGGAGAGAAAGTGAGCCCCTGGGCACCCTGTGCACTTGCTGAGCAGAGTCCCAGGTCCCGGGGCACACGGGCCTCGGTGTTGTCAGAACCTGGCTCCTCCGCACAGCTCAGGGCTCATGCTCAGGGACGGAGTCGTCCTGTCTGCAAGCTGAAGGGGGGCTGCCGTGAGACTCCCGGGGACAGCAAGCGGGCTCCTGCTGGCCAGCGGTGCATGAAGGCCCAGGGCCCTCCCTGCAGCCCTCGCCCAAGCCTCTGTCTTCAGGACCTGCCCTGGGAACCAGCCCCCAGCCAGGACCAGGGCGCTGGACGTGAAGATGGGAGGAAGGCCCCGGCTCATCAGCAGTCAGCTCGGGAGCTCACGTTCTCCCCCCAAGGGACATCTTCAGCGGAGGCCCTGGTCTGGGGGTGTGGGCACAGGAGGGGCCCTGGGGGAGGGTCAGGGTCTCCCACCTGAAACCCTGGGACCAGATCTGCCCACAGAGTCTTGTCTGTCTGTGTCTGCGGTGCTGAGAGGCGGGGAGAGCCCCAGCTCGAAGGGGGACAGTCATCATGCACTTAGCCACACGGTCACTTGGTCTGCTTCCGACTGAGCAATTATGCAAAAGCCACAGAGGTGAGTGGAGGGGCAGGTGTGTTCCAGAAGGTTCCCACCAGCCAGCACGACGCTCTCTGCTGCGCAGGCTCGGGGCGGGGCGGGGGGTGGTGGGGCAGCCAGGCTGGCGACCTCTCCCTGATGTCCCAGGATGCCTCAGAGGGGCAGCGTCTCTTCCGCACAGGTGGCTGCGTTCCGCCCGGGGGCCCTGAGGCTCTGCTCCTCTGTGCGTCCGGCCTCCGTAACCGGGAGACGGTGAGTCTCTGCTGTGCGAGCCCTGTCTGTGGTGTTCGTTCCCGCACCCCAGCCTACAAGCTCCGGTGTCTTGGGTGAACAGCTGGTCACCTTCCTCCTCCCTGTCGCCTCCCCAAAGACCCTCGAGCCCTCCCGGGAAGGGGCCGCGGCACGGCACGTGGAGTCGGCCTGGGGAACAGCCCCGAGCCAGCCCACTGCCGGCCCCACTCGTGTTTCTGCACAGACTGAACCTTCTCGCACCATCGTCCCGATCACGGGGGGGTCCCTCCACAACACTGGCTCCGCTCATGAAGGCTCGGCTTAAAGAACCCCAGCCGCGTCCTATTTCCTAACTGGGTCAGCCGAGTATCCCGTGAATCAAACTTGAGCCTTTCACACTGACACCGTCATGCAGTTTTCCGTCTGGGGGACGGATGTGGCTCTCCCCGCACCCTCAGCGTCGTCCCCACCGCCCGTCTTCCCGACGAGGAGACCAGTGCGGAGGCCACGTGCACTTCCCATCCTGGCCCGCCGTCCCGTGTGTCATGGGGCTCGGACACCCTCAGGCACTGGTGCCACAATGCGTGGTCTTGGGCTTTGCCTTGCGAGGTGTTTCTGCCACCATCCGGCTTTCTGAGCACTCGGGCTCCACACACGTGGGCAGAGCTGGCGCGCAGTCCTGACGGGGACGCGTCCCTTAGAGCCGGCGGGGGCGGGGTCTGGCTTCTGACCCTCGTAAGCGCCAGTGCCGTCTCTGCACATGGGGTGCCCTCCTCCTCCCAGATCGCCCCCCGGCTTCTGTTCCTGGGAGTGGACCCGCCGGGCCGCGCGCTGTGCACGTGTCTCGGCTCTGAACACACATTTCGCAGATGTGCTTCTCCCCCGAAGAGTGACACCCGTTTACACCGTTTCTTAAAAGAAAAAAAATTCTCTTCTGGAGCGAGAAATAAAGAAAATGTGTTTCAACCAGGGAACAATACGTTCAGAAAAGTGAGAATGTCAGCAGGGGTAGGTTATCCGAGGGGCAGAGTTACGCTCAAGACCCACCCAAGCCCGAGCGGCTCCTCCTCGCAGGGGTGCGGAGCTGGCTTTGGCGACGGCAGCCCCCTACAGACCTCCTTCCCCCACCCTCCCCCGCACCGGCCTCCCACAAGGACAGAGGCGGGATGCCCCGTCACCCGCAAGACCATCCCTGGGGCGCTGCGGCGGGGCTGTGAGGGGACCCCTGAAACGCAATCCCCACGAGAAACGGGAGACGGAAGAGAGAGAAGCCGCACAAAATGAGGAATCGGACGAGGGCTCAGTGAATGGACAGGGACCTGCCGTGATTACAGAGACGACGCGCGTCCCACTGAAGGTGACACTGTGGGAGGAGACACTTGACACAACCCGCCCGCGTTCGTCCCTGGCTCCCTGAAGTCAGACAACACACAGCGCACAGTGGGGCAGGAAGTGGGGCTGCTGTGGCTGGTCCTCGTCTCTGGGGAAACGTGTGGCCAAGGGCCGCCCAGGGCTTCAGGATACTCCTCTGTGAACGGTGGACACGGCGACACAGACTGGTGGGCAGGAGGCCCCCGCCCTCCTCCAGCAAGCCCACACGAGCGGTGGCGTGTCTGACCACCACGCCAGCCCCATGAGACGTGGTATTCCCATCCCGCCAGACCACGGAGGCAACCTCAGCTCAGAGAGGTTCAGTAACCCACCCGGGGCCTCACAGCTTGGACGCAGGCAGAGGGCCTGGAGTCTGCTCTAATTTTTGAAGCAGTGCTCTCCTGCCCAGCGCTCTCCCGCCCTGGCAGACCTGCCCCCGCCGTTGGTGCCGTGAGCACAGAGCAGGGTCATCCAGACGGAGACCTTGGCACAGAGGACACATTCAGGGCGCGAGATGCTTTTCCGGGATTTACCTGTGTTCACGAGAACACCTGCCTCGGGCCAGGCTTCCCTTCTCTGCAAACGAGGGAGAACGAGAGGGCTGCAGCCTTCGTTTTATGGATGGGGGTAGAGGCCCAGGCAGGAGGAAGGGGCCCCACCAGCACAGGATCCTGGAAGGTCTTGGGGAGACCGAGGCACAGGCCTCTGCTCTAGGCCTCAACTGAGTGACCCAGCAGAGTCGGGCCTCTGTGGACGGCCGTCCCTCCTGTCAACCTGGCATGGCAATGTCCACGCCTTTGTGAGCACCATTCTGGCGACGGGGTCCCCCAGATGCGGCCTGGTCACACAGGACAAGAAAGCAATGCCAGGAATCACAGCGCCCATCCCAGGAGCTGCTGTCGGTGTTAAAAATGGCGGGGGCACACTTGGGTTCTAGATCACCCACCCACGAGGAAACCACCCGCCCCACCAAGGGCCCTAGAACGGGGACTGGCCCTGAAACCTGCCTGGGCGTCTTGGAGCATAGAGCAGCACCCCAGGGTCCACTCCCAAGCCCCAAACCCCAGTTCATCCGCTCATGGCCCCCGGTTCACGGATGGAGCCTTGATGCCACGCAAACACACCGGCAGCCTGCAGAGGGACGGGCTGACTTGGCTCTGCCTGGGAGGGAGCCCCGACCCCTGAACCCCAAGGGCCAGCCCAGTGCCCACTGGAAGGCTCGGGCCAAAGCTGGGGTCAGGGTGGGGCAGGACTTGGGGACCGGGAGCCTGGGTGGGCTAAGGGACCTGGCCAGCGAGGGGCTGGGCTCCTCATGGCGCTGGGAGGCCTGCAGGGCCTGGGGTGGGGTGGCTGCTGTCCACTTCCAGCTGCTGGAAAGCGTGAGGCTCCCTGCTCTCCTGCTTACGGCCCATGAGCCAGAAGGACGGTGACTCTCCCAGGACTTCCTCCCTGAGGCTGTTAGCTGCAGCAGTATTATTACTACTTCCTAAAAAAGAAGCCAGAACCCTGGATTTCTACATGAAATCTCCTGATTTTAAATGCCGACTCGTTGCTATTTTATCACAATGTGTCTTACAGGATGGGTAAGAGCATCTGCCCGGGAGCCGTGGGGAACTTGGGGGCTGGGGTGTGAAAGCGGCTCCCTCTCCCAGCAGCCCTGCAGGGGAAAGCGGCCCCCGCCCCGGGGTTGATTCCGCGTTGCTTTCCCGAGCGGGTCCCATGGGGCTCTGGAGATAGATTGTACGGCAGAGTCTGGGAAATGCCAGGTCGTGCAAACTCACCGGGCTTCCTTATTGCAGGACTTGCCAGGACCTTTAATGTTCTAAAATGCATCCCCAGGGTCCAACAAGGGACTAAAGCAGGCAGCGTTTTGAATGGGATTCGCCCCCAGAGCTGAGTTTTGTGGAGCCGCCATGGAACTCACTAGAATGCAGCACGTGTGTGCGCGCGCGTGCCCCGTGCCGAAAGAGACGGGATGGGACGTGATGTGGGCGCGCAGGCCACCCCTGGTAACACTCTGGGTCTGACCTTGTGTTTAGAATCACAGCCCCGGTCTCATCCCCGACTGCACAGGACGGCGAGGCTGCTCTCCCCGCGGGGGCCGGAAGGGGCCCTGGCTCGGGCGGACCGCAGGTCTACCACAGCAGAACCCGGGTAAGCAACCGCATGTCTGGGCTCGGGGCCGCCCTCCCTCGATGGACACCCCGAGCACCCGCTGTGTGAAGGTGAGCAGTAGGACCCACGTCCGCTGTTCCAGGCTGTTCCCACCAGGCATCTCCACCAGAAGGGGCCCCGGCGAGCAATAGCCAAACAGAACCATCGCCCCAAACGCACAGACAGCTGTCACCTCTCATATCTTCCGGCTGCGGATCGGGTGGAGAGGCCCCTAGGTCATCTTTTTTAAAGAAATTATTTTCAATTGCGGTAAAATGCACATAACGTACAATTTGCTGTTTTAGCTCAATGCTCAGCTCACAGCACGAAGCACATTCATCATGGGCAGCTGTCCCCACCATCCGACTCCAGAACTTTCCACCGTCCCAGATGGAACCTCTGTCCCTGTGAGACACCGACCCCATCCCTCCCCTGGCACCCACCATCCACTCTCTGTTCCCCTGAGATGCCAACCCCCATCTCTCCCCCGGCCCTGGCACCCACCGTCCACTCTCTGTCCCCGAGACACTGACCCCGACCCTCCCCCAGCCCCAGCGCCCACCGTCCACTCTCTGTCCCCGAGACACTGATCCCATCCCTCGCCTGGCCCCGATGTGCATCACCCTGCTCTCTCGCCTCCGTGGACCTCGCGGTAGTGTCACACGGTATTTGTCATTTATTCAGCGTCTGCTTATTTCACTCAGCGTCACGTCCCCAAACTCCACGCACATTACCGCAGTGTCAGAATGCCCTTCCTATGTCCTTGAATCTCCATGACAACGTCAAGAGATTGATCCTCAGACGGCCTGATGGGCTCAGAGAAGCCAAGCAACTTAACCAAGGTCACACAGCTCCAGCTGGGCCTTGACCCTAGAGCCTCCCAAGCCCCCACCCCAGGCCCGCTACAGCCCCAGGGACCCTGGAGCAGAAGGCAGGAGCATGTCCTCTCTGGAGGAGTGATCTCTGAATTAGCTTTGGGGGCAGCCACGCAATCCCTACGCCCTGGGACTCCCTGAACAGCAGAAACCCATTCTCTCACAATGTTGAGGCCAGAAGAGCCAACTTGGGCCTCACAGAGCTGTGCTCCCCTCAGGGCCTTGGGAGGACCATCCTTCCTGCCTTTTCGAACTACGGGGGCCTCAGTGTCCCTGGGCTGGGGCCGGTCCCACCAGCCCTGTCTTCCCTCTGCGTATCTGTGGGTCTCTGTGCCTGAAGCTCCCCCCGCCCCCCGCTTTTCTATAAAGACACCAGCCGTTGGATTTAGGGCCAGTCCTAATCCAGTATGACCTAATTTCAACTGAACTAATTAAATTGCAAAGTTCTTATTTCCAAATAAGGTCATGTTCGGCGGTTCTGGGTAGACGTGGATTTGGGGGGTGGGGATGGGGGGGACACGACGGAACCCAGTGAAATCTCCTGGGACAGGGACAGCTCAGCGGTTAGCGGCAGGGGAGTGCCTCGGAGGGGCAGGGGTTTGGGTGATTTTTGCCGGTGTGTGCATCGTCAACTGCTGTGTCATTTCTGTGAAGATCAAACATTCTCTCTCCGTTAGGAAAAACCAGGTAGATAATAAATGCATCATATAGTTTGATAAAGAGTGAGATTATATAAATGCCCAAAGGCACCTGTCCGCACCCCCCAAAATGCTGACATTAATCCTGGTGAGTCTACCCCAGAGAAGGTGACCAGTTCGTGGTTCGGGAGAGCTTGGTGGCTTTTTACTGTGGCCACCACAGCTACTCAGACGAGCCCCAGCAAGTGCCAAGTAAGCTCAGGGGACTAAGCGGGCTCTCAGGGGCCCGAATCCAGCCTTGCACCCCACGTGGGCACACCCTGGCCGGCTGGAGGGAAGGGGGCTGTGGAACGGTGGTGAACAGACCTTCACACACCCCAGAGGGTTCAACCGCAGACCGGTAACCGCAGAGGTCAAGATGGGAAAACTTCCGCATACCCAAGTACAGAGCCCAGAGGAACGCCCTCGGCCAGGGGCAGGTGCACTGGCAGCAAAGACGTGCGTCCCCAAGAGCCGCGCCCCTGGCCCATCCATCCTGTGAAGGGAAATGACCCCTGCCTCCGGCACGGGTGTCCCGCCTCATGTTGGGGGGATGGCGCTTCAGGAGGGGACAGCAGCACAGGCCCCTCGGTTTTGCTTTGGCAGAAGCCAGCCCAAACTGTCCTGCTGTCACAGAAATCGGGATGCTTTTGGTGACCCATCACAGAGACAGAAGGGCCATCCAGCCAGACACCAGCAAGAGCCCCTGTGGCCCTGGCGGTCTGCACCGCAGGCTCGACTGCTTGCCGCCAGCTGCATCGTGAGGCGTTGGCAAAAGCGGCTCGCCCTGCACAGCCCTCCTCTCTGACCTGAACTGCAGGCACGTGGACAGCTCGGAGGGAAAAGGCAGGTACTGGGAGGCCACGGGACCATGTCTCAGTGGCTGGGGTGTGGGGGGCAAGGTTTCTGGATGCTGCCAAGGGTGGGGGCTGGGACAGCTGAAGGTCCTGAGCAGCCCACCCTGGCCACAGAGGACTGCACAGCCCTCCTGTCTGGCTCCCACAGCCCTTGCTCCGCTCCAGTCCTCCCGACCATTCCAACAATCTCTGCGCACCTCCTCCTTCAGCCAGCCTCTCCTCCCCTCGTCCAACTGAGGCAAGACAGATTCCCTGGAAATGGAGGCTCCCTGAAGGGCATCTGTTGTAAATCACCCATGACTCCCTCTGGAGGGAGCCCAAGCCCGGCCCTGCCCACCTGCCTGCTGTGCCACGCCCACCCCCACACTCACCTGTCCTACCGGATCCCCAGACCAGCCAGGACCAAGACAGACCCCCCACCCAGGGCCTATCCCTGACTCCTCCAGCTGCCGACAATCTCAGACCCCACGGGAGTGACGGTGGCAAGAGGGCGATAGCATGTGCCGAGCCCTGTGGTGCGGCAGGTGCGTGTCTAACCACCCAGCGTGCACGGACCTTCATGAGGACCCGTGAGATCAGGGGTGCACCTTGCCACCCCCCGAGGCAGTCCCAGGGAGGCAGAGCTCACCAGAGCAGGTGGTTCCTCCCCACCTCCCTCCCCACGGCCCCTCCGTGTACATGGGCCCCGCGGGCTTCTAGCCGGGGACCCCTGAGAGGCCCAGGATGGGCTGCATCGGGTACAACTCGGGCAGCAGGCACACTGCCTGGCCGGCCCTCAGAACACACAGCCGTGGGCCTGGCCAACAAACCCTGATTGCCCTCACCCCGCAGGCTCCTCTTTCTGTCTCCCCGTAAGCCCCACACATGTGCCACGCGGATTTCCTGGCAGGATGAACAGAACATTCTGATCACCAGGCGTATTTCGGTCTGGGAAATCATCTATTTGACATCTCATTTGTGGATCCAATCAAAGGCTGGCCGGAAGACGCAGGATGCAAAACGCGGCGGTGGCAGGTCAGGTGCTCCGAGCAGCCTGCCCAGGGCTTCTCATGACACTCCTGGGTACGGGTACAGTGGCAACAAAAGCAAGAGTGAAAGAACTTCCAGGTTTAAATCGCAGCCTTCATCCTCATGGGAGACAGTGTGGGAAGAAGAACTAGCAGGAAGTCTGCCATCTGTGTACAGGGCACATCCTCAGTGTTGAGCACAGGGCCTGGCATGTGATAGGCTTGCTGCAAGTATGGAATGAACCCACAGATGGATGGATGGGTGGATGAGAGGAGGAAAGAAGGAAGGAAGGAAAGAAGGAAGGGGGGAAGGAAAGAAAGAATGGAGGGAAGGAAAAAGGAAGAACTGGGGGATGAATGGATGGAAGAATGGATGGTGGATGATGGCTGGACGACGGATGGATGTGTGGATGGATGGATGATGGATGGATGGATGATGGGTGGATGGATGATGGGTGGATGGATGGGTGGATGGATGATGGGTGGGTGGATGGATGGATGGATGGATGATGGGTGGGTGGATGGATGGATGATGGGTGGATGGATGGATGATGGGTGGATGGATGGGTGGATGGATGACGGGTGGATGGATGGATGATRGGTGGGTGGATGGATGGATGGATGGGTGGGTGGATGGATGGATGATGGGTGGGTGGATGGATGGATGGATGGATGATGGGTGGGTGGATGGATGGATGATGGGTGGACGATGGATGGGTGGGTGTATGGACGGATGACTGATGGACAGATCGACGGGCAGATGAATGAGTGGGCCAATAAATAGGGGGTGTGTACATGAGAGGATAGACGGATGAAATGGACAGACCGCTGGGTAGGTGGCCAGATGAGCACTTGAAAATTTCAGTATTATTTATGTCAGGATCTATGTTCATTTCCCTAAGAGAAGCTGCCAGTGGGTGGCCTGAGGCCAAATCAAACAGCATTTTTTAATTAGTCACTAACATATACAAGTTTAAATATTTCATATATAAAGCCTGTACCTTTGGCCACACTTGCACAACTAGAGGATGTGATGGCACCCTGCCCACATTCCTGCCTGGCACTTGCCGGCCACAGCCAAGCCCACCCCCCCACAAAAAGAGTGAGCTCTCCAGGTCCTCACGGCTCCCCTATAGTTTGTCAGGTTAGAAAAAAAGGGAAAGATTCTTTTTTTCCATGTCTCTTTCAGAAGAGTAAAAAGGCAGACCAGGTGTGTTTTTAAAGATAATACCACCCTCTGCTTGGCGGGTCTCACCCATTTCCCTGCCTCTGCACAGTATGTCTGTGACCCTTCTTGATGTATTATTTACTTTAAAGCAACCATACAAGGAGGAATCTGATTCCCGTGTTGTTGTATCACAGAGCTTCAAAAAGCTTACAACATCCCACCCAGTAAGCCAGTGGTGGTGCCAGGATTCACACACTCACGTGGGTCTGTGTGTGTGGGAGCCTTTTGCCCAGCATCGTTCTGCCTGGCCCCCAGAGCCCCTCTCCTCACTCCAGCCACACAGGGACTTCTGGACACCCCATTTCACGAGTGGTGGACTGATGAGTCCCATGGTCCACTCTGTCATCCCCACCACATCAGTCCACACTGGAGCCCTGCGCCCGCTGCTCAGGCGGCCAAGGGGCAGGACAGGGAGAGGAGTCCCAGAGGTTGGGGACCTGCTGGGGGGACTGCTGAGAGCCTGTGGCTCACAACAGCCTTAGCACATGGCAGGAGAGATGACTTTCGATCATCGCGCTTTCCCAAAAAGACACCAGGGCATAACTTCACAGCAATCTCAGAGGTCCCGTCCATTCCGCTAAAGATGGGATAAAGGGCACAACGGCAGGAAGCGGGGCCTCGGCGCGTGTGGGGCCAGCGTGTGCCACGCGTCGTCTTGCAGAGTGGACCCCCCGGGAGCCCCGGCAGACCAAAGCCGCCGGCTGTGGGGCTTCCCCGCAGCCCCCCATGGCCCCCCGCGGCCCCATCCTGGAGTCGCGGCACCGCAGCTGGAGTTCCCAGGGCCCGTGGTAAGTCGCCAGACACCACGCGGAGACGGAATTATTCCAATCCCAGCACACCCGTGACCTGTGCTTCTCAGCTTTCCTCCCAGCCCAAATGTGCTGGGAACTAAAATTAGGGGAAGCCTTGTACCCAGGCTGTGCTCCGTCAAGGAAGAGTAGAGTTCTGCTCCGAAGCCGTCCTGAGCATCTGCTTCCCATCCTCTCATGATGCATTTTAAATGGAGCCATCAAAATTCATGGCCATGTTCAGAGAAAACAACAGCAGCGATGGCCGCTCCATTTGCATATGCTGTGTGGTCGGGCTGCTTCTTCCTTTAGCCCTGAACACCACCAGGTCTGGGAGGCGGGGCGAGCCAGTACTGCACCTAGAACCACAGGCAGGAGCGCGGCCTTCTTCTGCCCTCCCCGGCCCCCCAGCTGCTCTCAGCAGAGACATAGGCATCACCCTGCACGCCCAGCCCAAGCAACAAGCTGGGTCCCTGGCCAGGCTCCGGCTCTCCGTCCCCACGCCCGCCTCCGGGTCTCCCTGGGCGCTTCCATGTGCTTCCAGGCTTCCCCTGCCTTCCGCAGGGCAGCTGTCTGCGCAGCCTGAAGGGGCTCCTCTTGAAAATATAAATCACGGTGACACCTCTGCTGAAAACCTCAGAGGTTGTTTTTTTTGTTTTTACCATGTTTAGAACAAAACCCAGACTGCTGATTTTGGACCGCGAGGCTCTGGGGACCCAGCTCCGGTCTCCAGCCCAACATTCCCTCCACTTCCCTAGGACTGTGCACTTGCTGTCCTGCGCACACCCCCGTAAGGACCAGCCTGGGAGCCCAGGATTTCCCGAACAAACCTCTCCCCACCAGAGGCTGCCGGCAGAGCCAAGATCAGGAATATCCGCTCCCACCTCTGCAGAGCCGACCCTTCCACCGCACACACTTCTGCACAAGTGCTGCCCGCAGCAAAGCTTGCCTTGGGATTTCACGGGGCGGGGTGGGGGTGGGGGGCAGTCCATCTCCCCTGGGATTTCAGCTGTCCCTTCCACACTGTAGCACCAATACCTAGCAACAGCGTCAGGAAAAACTTAGACATGCTGTGATGGATGGACGGACGGATTAGTGCATGGATGGATGGATGGTGGGATGGAGGGAGGAGCGGATGGGTGGGTGGGTTAGGGAATGGATGGATGGGCGGATGGAGAAGTAGATGGATAGATACCAACACCCCCCAACCCAGAGTCAAGCTAAAAATAGAAAATGGACATGCAATCACACGTTACATTTTTAGGGAGCCATACGAGGTTGCTAGCATCGAGACAAGATCATGGGTGCATAACCCTGTTCTGTGACAATGACAAGCTCATGTGGTATGCGGTGTGCATGCGAGCACGTGTGGGGGAGGGGCTGTGCCAGGTGCTGTGACTCTCTGTCTCCTTACCTCATTCCTCCCCTTCCTCTTGTCCTAACTTTGGGTACAAGCAGCTGTGCTCTAACCCAGCTCTACCGGTTCAAACGCCAGCACACTCCCTCCTCCTCTCCCTCGCTCCCTCCATCCATCGACCCGTCTTCACTCACCCGTGCTTCTCTCCAGCCACCAGTCCATCCCACACCCACCCGCCCATCCTTCCCTTCACGGGCCCAACAGACCGTGAACGAGCACCTCGTTTGTGCCAAGCACCGTTCGGCGCCTGGGATAAAGTCATGAGCAACCAGCCCTCGGGGAGCTTGCGTTCAAGGGGGGGAAGCAGACGGAACCACGGCAGGAAAAGGGTCTATGCCTCTACGCATCATACTGTAAATTCCCTCCGTTCCCAGCTCCCTTTCCTGAGGGAGCCCGAAGTATGGCTCAGACGACGCTCTGTTCCCAGCCCCCAGGGTGGGGCGGGGACCCATCACGGTCCCTCAGCCCGCCGGCTGCGCGGGGGTGGGGGTCGGGGAGGACACGTGCTGGCCCCTCGGTCCCGCCGCGCGTCAGGGAGGCGCTGACGGGCTGAGTCCACAGGCCCCGCGAGGCTGACGGGCTCAGTGCTGCGGCTGTTCTGACCAGGCCCAGGGTAATAAACCCACCGCTGCCCATTGTAACGTGTCGGCCCTGCGGCGGGAAGGTGCCGTCGGACACAAGCTCGGCGGGCGTGCCTTTGTTCCACGTGAGAATAAACAGGGCCCAGACCTACTAGCGGTTTTACGCCTCCGACCGTCCTTTCAAAATGGGCAGCGAAGGACGGATGCTTTACAGACACCGTAAAACAAGACCCGGGAGGACCCCGAGGCCTCGAAAGTGTACTGAGACGGAAAGCGATGTTTCTCCTTCGTCGCCTGCAGCGCTGAAACAGGCTCTGGAAGGGGAGGTGGGACGGCCGTGCCTTCTGACGCCCGCCCCAGCCCCACCTGCGCCTGAACTCGCAGCACAACACGGGGTTCCATCCCGGTTTGCATCAGCCGTCTGGCTTGGCGGAAAGCAGGCTCTTCCGACGACAACGGGTGGTTAAGCGGCCCCGGGGAGAGCCCGTTCCGGGAGCCTCTGCCCCGAGGCGCCTCTTCAGCGACCTCCGCTGAGCCGCGTCACCCGGAGCCGGGGTTCAAGCTGTGGCCGCCCACCGCCAGGTGCGAGCCCGCCTGCTGCTGTCGGGGGTCCAGACGGCAGGGGCCGCGCCCCGTGGTCACCCAGCAGATGGAGACCCCAGGCCAATAGGTGAGTGGCGACGAGGTCTATTCAGTGGAAAGCCCGCTGCGCGCTGGGCACAGGGTCCCTGGCAGGGAATGAGCCAGAGGTGCTCCCTGTCTTTAGAATCAGACGATAAATCAGCCCATGAATACAGGAACGATGTGACCTGGAGGGTAACCGTATGCTCCCCAGGCAGCCGTGATCACGAAGACCGGGTCCGAGTCCAGTTTGGATGCAGTGGTCCAGGAGCAAAGGGACGGGGATAGAGCTGAGACTCAGAGAGCATCGGGGGAGAGCACGAGATGAAAGGGGAGCCGGCTCAGAGCTGGTCACACAGGCCGGGAGTCTGGTGTTGATGCCAGCCCCGGTGTGGGGCCAGGAGTTGTTCCAGGTAGAGGTGGGGCAGGCAGTGGGCAACAGGATCTGACTTACGGTTCTCTTGCAAGACGCCTCTTCTAGCTGCAGGGGTGGAAACTGCCCTGAGGATGATGCACCAGAGGTCAGAACCCGGAAGTGAGTGCGCACACAGCTTCACGGCCCAAGAACAACAGGGCCGGGGGCCGGCTCCCGTGCAGCGAGCGGGTGAGGAACAGGGGCCTGGAGCTGACTGTGCTAAGTCCCCACCCGTAGGACCCCGGATGCAGCGGGAGATGAGCCACTGGCTCGTAATCATGACAGCTGGGGAGAGGCCGCTCCCCAGGACTCCCAGAACACCAGGTAGAGATCCTTGAGTGCGGCTTTTTCAGCCCGAGGAAATCCCAGAAGAACCCTGAATGCAGTCACACCCCAGGGATAAATCCGACAGGAACACGCAAGATAGATGCAAAAAGTGACATTTTCAATCCAAAAGCAAATTGATCTTTTGGGGACCGACGTAGGTGATAGAGGCCTGGGTCAAGAGGGCATGGCCTGTGGTCAGCCGCCCACTGGGACACAGTCCATAGGTGATGCCCTTCCCGGTCCCTGCCTCAGCCAATCCAGGCCCTGGGTCCACTGATGCCTCTTGCCCAGGTGCCCCTGCACACAGTGAGGCCTCAGGCTGACCCACCAAGCGCTGTGAACGTCCTCTGTCCTGTCCCCCGACCTGTCAGAGAACCCCCAGCCCCAACACACACACATGCTATCAAAGCACAAGTTCTTGGGGGTTTTCCTTTCCTCTGGGGCTCATCCACCTGCTCCAATGTCACAGCCTCATTTTCAGGGTCCCAGTGAGTCTTCAGGGAGTCAGGCAGGTGGAAACACAGTGACCTGACCCGAGAGCTCCCTTCAGACACCCGCCTGTTCTGGCTCTGGCCCCTCGGACAGGGGCCACGGGGAAGAGGCATCAAACACCCGTTTTAGCCTCTCAGTCCTAATCATCAGGAGCTCTACGCACTGAACTGTGTCCTTCCCCAAATTCATACGTCGGCACCCTACCCCCGGCATCTCAGGATGCGATCCTGTTTGGACATAGGGTCCTGTAGGAAGGTAGCCAAGTTAAAATATGGTCATGAAAGTGGGCCTTCATCTAGTATGACAAATGTCCTTGCAAGAAAAGGAGATCTGGACATGGACAGATACAGAGAGAGAGGACGACCTTGTAAGCCAATGACCAGCATGGAATTGGTCCATCCTCGCCAGCCTCAGGAGGACCCAGCCCTGCGGACATCCACATCACGGACTTCTAGCCTCCAGGACTGCGGACGGTACGTGTGTGATGTATCTGTCTGTGGTACTTTGTGCAGGCAGCCCTCACAAGTAACATAAGGAACCACAGGGAAGAGGCACCGCCTCCCACCCCCGCCCCGTCCTGGCACCCCAGCAAGGCCAACATCACCACAACCCTCCAGCTTTCATCCCAGAGAAGGCCCAGGGGACAGGTACCTCCAAGGGGCCCGCCGCGCTGGGAAAGTAAAGCTCTGTTGCTGTGGAAACCCTGCCAGGACTCCTGCTACGTGCACCGCGGAACTGGGGATGTGGGGGGGCGGGGGGAGAACAGGGAGGAAGACGGGGAAGACAGGCCTTGTCAGGGCAAAAGCCAAAAAAGCAGACGACGGTAAGAAAGACCCAGGCTGCGGAAGGTCCTGAGCACGTATGCGTTCGCAGACTTTGGGGACGGCCACTGTGTGCTCAGCAAGGTCCATGAGGAAGGGACGGTGGCCCCGGCCCCCCGTCCTCACCATCAGGTGAGCGAGCTGAGCCCGATGAGAAGTGTCCTGAGCAAGGCTGCCCAGTGACCTAGGGAATTCTCAAGGTCCAGCCAGCTGCTCAGGGGAGGGTCTCTGTCCCTGCAAGGAACTGACCGCGTTCCCCCAAATCCCTGCCTTGAAACCCCAGTCCCGTTAGGATGGTCTCTGGAGATGGGGCTTCTGAAGGTGATGCGGCCCTGAGGGTCCAGCCCTCATGAACGGACGTAGCCCCCTTATTAGGAGGTCAGTCCTGTGCACGTCGGGAAGACAGCTGGACTGCGACGGCACCCCGAGCTCGGGCCCCCGGCCTCCGGAGTGGAGAGGAGGCTTCTGGTTGTAAGCCACCCCATCTAGGGTTCTCTGCTATGGCAGCTGAGTGAGGACAACCCCTGTGGGGCCCGAGATGCCGGGGACGGCTGGGGAGTCTGACCACAGACCCACCTCGGGCGCCCCGGGAGATTTAATTCTAATCCCAGGGCGGGCTTACAGGGATGCCAAGAAACGATTCAACAGGAAGGTGGGCACCGAACGGGACGTCTCAATGATGAAGACGCTACAGTGCGCGCCCACGGACGTCCCTGTTCTGAAGGGACACAGGGAGAGCGCCGCCGGCCTGTGTGACTACTTTATCTGCAAGTAAGTGAACTCCAGCAGCGGGAAGTGAACTCGGGCAGCGGCTAAGCGGGCTGGGGCAGCCCTCACTGAGGAAGCACAGAGGTTGTCCAGGGGCCGCCTGCATCGCGCCCAGCTCTGAGGAGGGGCTCCCTCGCTCCCCAACGACCCTGCAGAGTTTGTGTTCCCGACACTTAGCGACCGCACCAGGCCACCCAGCAAAGGTGAGGTCTGGAGTGGGAGCCCTACCTTTCCCAAAGTCTGGCATGTCTACCCCCCAGCTGCTTTCCCTGTCCACGTGTTCCCGGTAACAATGTGGCAAGTGCCCCGGTTCACTCATCTGCAAATGTTTTGCTTTTTATTTTTAATTTCGATGAGAATAACTTATTAAAATAATTTAAACAAACTGAACGGAAAGGACTCGTATTAAATACAATAAACAGAAGGGAATAAACGCGTTACAATTAATTTGCTACTTTATCATCCCCCAAAAAGGAACCAGTAAGACAACTAAAACCCCACTGAAAAAGAGAAGGACCTCCCAGCCACACGGGGAGCTGTGCACGCAGAGACCGTGGCTGGAAGCTGCTGGAGCAGAAAGCCCCGGGGCTTCCTCTCCTCCTGAGCCCCCCTTCAGCTCAGCTTCGCGGCTTGTGGAACTCGGGGCGCTCCTAAATGACCCGCCATGCCCCATCCTGTGCCTGGCCGGCCACCCGCTCCCCGGGGGGCTTGTTGCTCCCCGACAGCTCTGCCTGCCTCAGCCACAGGTAGGGACACCGGGGAGGACAGGGCGCATCTTTAGGCGTGCCCCCAAGCACCTTGGAGACGGCCGGCACAGCCTCCCAACGCAGCTGGACGAGAAGAGATTTTCTTCCAGCCCAGAACCGGATCACGGTCTCTCCCAACGCGCCCCAGAGTGCGCCAAGTTCACTCCCTTGCTCGTTCATTCATAGAACCTGAGCAGTTGCCCCGGGCCAGGAGCCACCCCGCCCCCGAGGATCCGTGGTCCCCGTCTCAGCGCAGCTCCCCCAGCAGCAGCCGCTTCACCCCGGCTCTGTCTCTGCGGCTACAGGGGTGTGGGAGGCGGGCCCTGTCGGAAGGGCCTGGGTGGCCCCAGTCTCCCGGATTCGCCTCTGCTGCATACATCACAAGGGCGCGGTCTGGGCACCGGACGCCTGCGGTCTACACCGTCCTGGCGAAACCCTGGCACTGACCCCGGACAGCAGAGCCACTGCTTCCTGCTAACTGGAAAGCAGGAGCAGAAGACAACCTGGGAATACACCCCGTGGCTTCCTTCTGGCACCAGTTGGGGAGAGAAGGCTTTGGAGGAGCGGAGACACAGAGGCGGCGGGCAGGAGCCCCAGCCCTCAGTTTGGAAACCGCGTAATTGGCACTCCAGGGCGGAGGCTGCCACAGAGCCGCCATAACCGCGGCCGGGCCAAGGCGGGCAACCAGACCGGGACCCGTTCAGGAAGTAACATTTGGCTACGAAGCGACTGGAGGCGTCCCGTCTGCGGATTCCCCAATGGCACCTTGCTGCACTCGTCCGTAGTGCACACACCCAGGTCTGTCGTTGCCTGACAGATCTGGGGGGGCCAGCAGCCGGGCGGGGGGGGGGGGGGGGGGGGGCGCCGCAGGCACACGGAGGACCACAAAATCACAAGTGGCGTTTCGGCAAGAAGGACTTGTCTTATAGTTCCTGCAAGTAGCCAGAGCCAAACAAGGCCACAAACAAATGGGAAAATGTGACCGTTACTAAAGACCTGTTTCTGCCGGAGATTTTGTGTGTCTTGCTGGCGGAGTGTGAGCCCAGCCACCGGGCACGACTCAGTGCACAGCTCCCGCCCAAAGGACAGTGTGCCCCCTGGGAGGGGAGAACGGAGCCCCCAAGTGGCTCCCACTAGCCAGGGTCGGCACTCTGGGCCAACGTGGCGAGGCAGAAGGCCCCGCACCATCCATCCCATCCACCTCCACCCCATGTCCTCTTTTCCCACAAAATGACCCTCTGATTCCTTCCTCGGGGACGGCCAGCCCCAACTGGGCAGTCTGGGCCTCTGGCCCATGACAGGAACTCACAGGGCGAGGGCTGAGTTCCGTGCCGCTGGGGAGGCCGCAACACCTGCACAGCTGGGGGACTCGCGCTCCAGTGGGCAGGACGGTTTACCCTCGGGGACCCCACGGCGCGTCCTCAAGGAAACCTTCTCAGAGGTGGTCCCAGGGACAGCGGCCTCCCGCTGCACGGGGGATGACCATGCAGGCGACAGGCCCCACCTGCCCTGGGGAAGAGGTGCTGCGGGAGGACAGCCCGGGGGCGTCTCTAGGTTGAGGAGAAGGGCCTGTCGGTGGCCCTGCTGGGGTTCCCTCTCCTGCTCTCGCCCTGGCTCCTCCCAGAGATACAGACGCTGGGAGCTGGCTCTCAGGGACGCCAGAGGCCACGTGAGTAACAGACTGTGGGACCCCCCGAGGGGAAGCAGGAGCGTGTGGCCCCGAGGGACCTGAACCCGACCACATGCGCTTGACGGGAGGTGCCGGCACGGGGAAGGGGCTCCCCACTGCACGCTCCCAGACCCTGCAGGAGACATGGTGGCTGACATCGGGCCCCAGTCAGTGTCGCAGTGCTGCCCGGACAGGAAGGCACCCGGGAGGGGGAGGGGCAGAGCGCAGGGACCTGCTTTCTGGGAAGAATCCAGAACAGGTGGAGAATACGGGAAGGGGAGGCCCTCCATGTGGGGGGCAGAGCTGAGAGCAGGCTCTGGGTGCTGGGCCAGGATTCCAGCCATGGAGGGACAGGAGGGCGGCCGTGAACGCCCAGCTGCAGGAGGGGCACAAGCCGGCGGAGGCCGGAGCGTGACACAGAGCCACCCAGGCTGCTCGTTCACGGCCCACGGGTCATAGATGCCACCCAGGCCGCTTGGAGGACAGTCCGTGCCACCTAGCGCAGGGCCAGCCAGACACCCACCGGTGACATCCACCCAGCGGCAGGGTCACTATTCTGTGACGACATTCTGCGACTTGGACCTCATCGCCTACACCTCCGTGACATCTCCCGGGAGGGGCACTGAGTACAGAGCACCAGCGCCCCAGGGACCTGGCCGGCGGGCTTCGGGGTTAGACGGCTGGTCATCCGTCTGGGTTTCCCGCACCCGCGGGTTTGTCAGCACTGAGTTCCACCCGCCGCCGTGGCCTCCTGGAAGCTGATCCATGTCTCTTTGGGGCGATCAGCTGAGTGGAAAGCAGCCGGAGTGCGCCCCGGGACCACCCAGGCCGTGTCCACTCCCTCGCGTCTGGTAACCTCACCAACGACACCAAAAGGAAGCAGAACAGGAGGAGTTCTCCCTCCCCCGTGAAGACTGGGTTTTCACTTTCAACAGACTGGCCGCGGCCTTGCAGGGGAGTGGCAGGGCGGGGTGGGGCTCACAGGAGGATCCCACCTGCTTGGGGTCGGGACGACGTGCACGTGTGACCCGTGGCGTTACGCTCTGCTCTCGGACAAACCTGGGCCCCCACCCCGCACCCTGTATGACAAGTCAGCCAAGTCACGTAAACTCCCCGAACTCAGTTTCTGCCTCTGGGAAGCCAGGGTAAAAGTTGAACAACGTCGACTCCCTCCGGCACCACAGCATCAAGCCAGGCAGGTAATCCTCACCACGACTACGACCAGCTGAAAGACTAACATTCATCCCTGTGATACAAAGAAGGCAACTACAGCACAGAGAGCTTAAGGAACTTGTCTAGAGTCACACAACCCGTACACGGCAGAGCCAAGATGCAAACTGAGAAAATGGGCTCCAGGGTCCGTGTCCGGAGTCTATGCAGTGAGCTGCATGCTGTGCCCGCCCCTGGTTGTGTGGGTGCCATCGACACACCTGGAGGACAAGGGAAACCTCACGGCAATGACCTGTGCCAGCTCTGGGTCAGGTCTGGGTCGTCACATCAGGATGGGGGCCCCTTCCACAAAGCGCCAGACTCGGATCCTAGGGGCCGGCGTCCAGGGCTGCCAGCCAGGGTGGGGATCTCCCAAAGGCAGAGGCCGAGGCCAGGTGGACATCAAGTGTTACTGGCTGAACTGTGTCCTCCTGGAGTTTATCCATCGAACCCCCAGTCCCCAGAAGCTACAAATGTGGCCATATTTGGAGATGGGGCCTTTATGGAGGTGATTAAGGTAACATGAGGTCACTGGGGGGACCCTGATCCCATGTGACTTAAAGAAGAGGACATCAGGACACAGATACGCATGGAGGGACCACCCTGTGAGGACACGGGGGAGGAACTCGCCCTGCCCACGCCTACATCCCGGACGTTGCCCTCCAGGACCACACAGAGAATAAACGCCTGTGGTTTAAGTCCCCCCAAGCACCAAGCAAAGGAGCCCCAGGACTCCTTAGTGTGTGGGATGGCAGTCCAAGCTAACCCACACACTGCAGAACCCCACAGCCTAGCCCTGGCCTCCAGAGCAGCAGGAATCCCTGGGACCTGTGCCCACAGGTCAGGGGGCAGCCCCCATCGGGCTGCTGAGGTCAGGTGGCTCACCCCGGACATGGTCAGTGTGCTGTGAAGATGGGAGCTCTGGGAGGACCTCTTGGCCCAGGCCGGCCAGCCTCCACCACCTCACTGTCCAGCCAGGCCACAGGATGCGGGGCTCCTTGGGGGCGTCCCACCTGCCCTGCCCCCAGGGCTCGACACATGCTTGTGAGCAGAGGTCTTCCTTGGGGCAGTAAGTGGGTCTGAGGTCCAAGTGGGTCTGAGGTCCAAGCAGGGGTGTGGAGGAGGGGGCCGGACAGAGAGCAGCACAAGGACACAGCAGGCCCCTGGGCAGCCACGCCACCCCTCGCTGAGATGCCACGGTCCGGCTCTCCAGGGGCGCCCCTCTCACACGGAGTCCGTGTCTGTCTCTCATGAAGGCTGTGAGTCCCGGCAGCCTCACCCCGCTGCCCCCCAGCCTCACCCTGCTGCACCCCCAACACTCTTGCCAGATAAGTGAGGCAGGAAGAGACAGGCAAAGGGATGTAGGAGTAAATACGACGCACGCCTGCTCAGAAGAAAAGAATCCCCAACAATGGAAAAGCCGGGCCACTCCGGCCACTCCCGGGGCCCTGCGGGGTTGAGTGGGAACGGGGGAAGCGTGGGGGCAGGAGAGGGCTGGGGACGCGCCCTCCGAGAGGTAAGTCCTTGCCTGAACTTGACTGGGAGATGCTCTGAAGGCATCTGCAATTCTGCGTACGATTCCCATTAATGTTCACAGCAAAGATGCTTCCATCCCGCCTGGCAGCACCTCCTTGAAGGACCCTTTGCAACATGAAGAGGTAGACCCGGGGTGATTTTCAGGTGCAGAACCTTTCGTTCACTGAACGAACGCAGAGCCCGGCGCCGTCTCAGAAAGCCGGGGGCCGGGGCTGTGCCGGTGCTCTCAAGTGGCCTGGCTTTGCAGCGGGAACACGGGGCAGGGCTGCGTGGGGCCTCACGAGGTCGGTGGGCCCCGCAGGGTCCTGTAACTAGTCCCAGGAGGATTCCTGCAGGGGACACGGGCTTGATCGCCCTAAGTAGGATAAATAAAGACTATAAATAGATTCAAATCAGTTCAGGTCACGTCTGACGGCCCATGAATTATGAAAAAGCTTTTGCTTTTGAAATCCTTTTTCGAATTGAGGGTATGGATCCCGCATCTGTCTGTAGGCCGTCAGGTCAGCTGACGGGCTCTGCGCGTGGGGAGGGGAGGGGAGCACGGGCGCTGTGACAGTTTGTGGCGGGGACGGGCACAGAGAGGGGAGGGGAGAACAGACATGAGTGTGGTGAGGAAGGACACAGGAGAGGCTGTGAGGGGGCGTGCAGAGGAGGAGAGGGGATCAGGGTCCTTCCTGGAATGGCACGCAGGGCACCGCATGCCACCTGGCCACACAGAGAGAGGAGAGACCCCAGCCCACGTGGTGCCCTCCACAGACCACGACCATGGTGCATGGGGCCACAAGCCACGAGGAACGGTGACCTGTCCCTGGGCCATGTTGACAACTCTTGGGTGAGTCCCCTCCAAATCTGACACCTGCAGATGACCCCTCCATTCCCAGTTTGGCCAGCTAAAGGTGGGTTGGGAGCAACTGTCACTTCATGCCCTCTAACAGTCACAGGGCTCCTCTGCTCGGTGCTGACAGCTGGGGCCACACCTGGGGCTGGCAAAGAGCTTGGGACCTCCTGGTTTACCAAACAGGAGGAACCCATGAGACCCTGAAGACCCCGCTCCTCGGGGCAGGGCGGGCACAGCCCCATTGCTGGCGCCCCCTGCATACGCCTTAACTCCACACACCCTGCTCAGCCCAAGCCATTAGGAAGGTTGGAGGGGGTCACCGGCGCCCGCAGAAAGGAAAGAAGCGGGGACCACCCCCATGTCCACTGAATGGGGAGCCCCCGAGTCAGGTGAAACCTGCAGTCTGGACCGACCCACTTCACAGGAGAATGCCCGGCTCCCCAGACAAAGAGCGGTTGCCATGACAACGGAAGCATCCCACCCGTCAGCCACTATTCTGAGACACCATGCCACGAGCTTTACTTTTAAATGAGTTTGATAAAATTTGCCTCGAACGCGTTCACATTCTCTGACAAAAGTGGTGAGCACCAGAAGGAGGAACGCGTGCCAACAGCTGACACAAGGCTCTCGGGGACAGTGTCTGCTCAGAGACAGGAGGACGCAATGGCGGGAGCCACTGCTAATGGGAGCAAAACACGGAGGCGGAAAGCAGGGTTCAAGGCCAAAGGCGGACAGGGTCCCCAGCCCTTCAGCCAGCCGCTCAGGGCAGGTGGCAGAGGCTGCCAGCATCCGCGGCCGGTCCCCGAGAGCCGCCGGGCAGAGCCGCCTGGGGCATCTCTCTTCTCCAGACGGAGGGCAGAGCCTGCAGCAGCCTCGCTGTCTGTAAAGGAGCAAACCCAATGCAGAGACGCTCCCGATTTCCCTGCCTCCGCCGGCTCATGAACGGCTCTGCCACTGCTCATCAGTATCTCATGGATTCTACATGGCGACCCCGGGAAGAAGACAGAACAGGGTAGTTCCCAGCACTGCGGCCTGCACCAGCGTGCTCGCACACGGTCCTCCGCGACATGGGCCAGTCCTCGCACACGGTCCTCCGCGACACGGGCCAGTCCTCGCACACGGTCCTCTGCGACACGGGCCGGCCAGCAGAGAGGCGGAACAATCCGCGGGGGGCGGGAGGCGCGGCTTCAACACGAAGCCTGCTTTTGGCAGAAGGAGGAATACATACGCCCGGAGGTCTCGCTCACCGCCCACCGGATGCCCGACCCGCGCCAGGCCCGTGACCTTGTTTCCAGCCACACCAGGCCCAAGTCTGCGCGACCGCGGGGACATCTGAGACAAAACAATGAAGACCGCGTCTAGAGGCGGGTCACCCCGCTCTGGTGGCCACCCTCACACTCTGCCTCTTAGCTTGGTGCATCTAGACGCTGAACAACGTCGTCGTTCCCCAGGCCTTGGAGACACCCAGAAGGACTTGGACCCTCCCCACTCCCAGTAGCTGCTCTTGGTACAAGAAGGAAGGGGGTCTGTCTGCAGGCTGTCCGGAAGGTCGTCCGTCTGCAGGCCGTCCAGAAGGCTGAGCGGCTCAGAACCCAGTGCGATCCTAGCAGCCGGAACCAGCGTGCCCCTGGTGGGAAATGACCAAACACCACGTGCCTGCCCCCGGCCACACAATCTTATCTCCTCCTCGGCAGTATTTCAATTTCTGTACCATGCACCGAAGAGAATACTGGTAATTCCTAACAAAAGGAGCAAAACGCGGTGTTCTTAAAATGTCTCCCCTGTGGAGCACATCCCCGTCAAATCGGTCTTCCATTAGCTGGACGGCTGTGCGCGAAAGCAGAGAAAGGGGTGCGCAGGCCAGAGGCAGGACACCTGTGCCCAAACCCCGACCTCACACCCCTGAGCAGGGCGTGACCCTGGGTAAGCTGCTGAGATGCCCGAGTGCAATTCCTCGAGCAGCCGTCTACCGCGTCCACCAGCCTTTGTCACCTGTCCTTCTGCTCCCTCCCGCCAGCCGCAGGACGACCGTGTGGCCTTGCTCTGCAGGGGAGGGTCTGGGCTCCTTGCCCCAGCTCTGGTGGGATGCTGCCCCTTCGGGTCACGAGCTTTGCCCTCCGTTGCCTTCCCAGCTTCACCTCAGGAGACCCCGATGGACCTCCCCAGGGTCTGGGGCTCTTTCCTGTGCTTTCCCTGGAGATGCCCCCTTCTTGGTGGCCTCGCCGGTCAGCCAGTGGCCTCAGGGACAGGAGTGTCTATCAGTGTCTACGTTTTGTGCCTGGACCCAGCTGGGGAGGACCTGAGCCTCATCTCAGGTGAGCCCGGACCAGAGGGTTCCATCTTCTCCTGCCTCCCTTCCATCACCCGCTGCTGCTTCATAAGCTCCTCGATGGGTCCCTCCGGCTCGGCTAAAATCGGCAGCACTGGCACACACGTGTACGAATGCTTCTTTCTCCGGCTAAAACCCTCCGCAAAGTCTTTCCACTTATGCTTATTGGAAACCAGAATAGAAACCTTTGCTGCATTCAGCCGAGTGCCACCCGCGACGTTGTCCCAGGGCTCAGCTCACTGATGGGGCTCAGTCGAGTCCCATGAAGCCTTCGGGAGGGAACGCCGACTTCCCTCTGGGCTCAGCCCTCACCAAACCAGAGCCCTGAGTGCAGCCGTGGCTCATGTCTGAAGGGGCTGGTGCGATCTGGACAGACGCCAGGCTAGGAGACAGGAACATGGGTCCTTCTGGCGCTTGGCTAAATGCTTTATTCTGAGGTGCTACGACCCAGCTGCCCTGCTGTGTTAACGAAAATTAAGATTTCTACGACCATTTCCGGACTCTGCTTGCTGCTGTCACTCTACGCAACGACAACGAGAACTCCTTGGGGTGCGTGCCCTTCCCTGAGGGCCAGGCTCCCCGAGTGCTAACGGGGTCCTCGGCCGGACGCCAGGTAGGGACGCTGCCTCCTGGCTTCGGGACACTGGCCTAATCCAGGCCTCGTGAGGGGTCCTGCCGCGGTTCAGAGATGCTGCCACTGGAGGTCATAGGAGAGGGGTCGCCATGGGGCCCAGACGCGTCCCAGCACTCTCGCTGGGAAGGTAAAGGACGTTCTGGCATTTGGGGGTAGACACTGGTGACGCTGCCGCCCACCAGAGTTTCACGGCAGGGGTTTCTGCCTGTCCCATCCTTCCTTACTAAGTACCCAATGTGTGGCCCTCCAGTAAAACCCACGGTCCCAGAGTGGGGAGCGCCGGGTGTGGGGGCAGGGAGGACACACAGCCTGGGGTCCAGAGCGCCCCATCCAGCCCAGGGGATAAACAGTGTACCCCAATTTCTGGGAAATGAGCCACTACTCTGATTGAGTAAAGGAACGGGGATGACCGAGGCACCTGGAGGGGGGGAGGGTAAGGAAAACCAGTGGAAGAACCACACGGTTCTTTAAGGAAAGGTGGGGAGTCAGGGGCAAAGGTGCTCTGGGAAGGGCGCAGCGTGAACACAGGACCAGTAAGCAGCTGGGACAGCAGCTGTCTGGCCTGCACAGAAGGGGCTGGGAAAAGAGAAGGCTGGAGAAACAGGGCACTTGTAGGGCTCCCCACCAGTCACCTGAAGTGGACGCGGTCTCAGCGGGACCTGGGCGCTCTGGCCTTTAGGTTCTTTGTCCCCGCGAGGTGGGAAGAGCAGCCCCGGAAGAGCCCTGCCCCTCTGATCCGGTGCCTTCCCCCCAGGCCAGCGTGGGGACGTGATGACCAGTGTCTGGCTGAGCAGCACGTGCCCCGGCGCTGCTCGGGCGCAGGGGAGCTGCAGAATCCGTGGGGCGGCCTGGGTTTCCATGGGTCTGACAGGCAATGCTGGACTCCTTCACACGGAGTCCAGGTTCCCCTGGGGTCACCAACTGTCGCCCCCAGAACACAATTCCTTCTAAAAACACCTTTGGGATTCTAGAGCTTTCACCAAGAAGGCTGGGGGTGGGGACACATCTTGCAACAGTGGCTAACGTCCAAGGAGCCAACTGTCCTCTCTTCGGGAAACCCCCCAGACTCTCTCTGCGAGCAGTGAGGTGACGGGCACACGGAGTTCCGGAACTCTAGACCTCGTTCAGCCACACCGGCTCCTTTGTCAAAATGCACTGAATTCCTCATTGCAAAGCAGAATTTTGAAAACCTCAAACTGGACCCCCCACCCCCAGAGGGACACACCAAGGATGGGAGCTCAGGGACAGGCCAGGGGCATGCAAGAGGATGAGGAGGGGAAGGAAAGGCGAGTTCCAGTGTGCAGGGGAGCCTCTGTGGGCAGAGGTGGGAAGCCCAGGGGATGTGCAGGCCTGTGGAGGGGGAGTGGGGGAGCCCTCCTATTCCGCATCCTATAAACGACAGATGACTGCTCCTCTTGGAGCACGGGGACACTGGTCTTCCTGGACAAAATGGCTCAGAGAGAAAGACCACCACGGCAGCGGCCCCGGGCTGCTCCCCTTGGAAGGTCTTGGAACCACTGCCGTAGACTCCCATAGGAGCTGGACACCGAGCTTCTACAGGACGCATAGTGGGGCTGGGGCGACTGGGCTCGGCGGTGTGGAAGTGGGTCTGGGCTGGGTGCGCAGAACCCAGAACCTGCTGGTAACGTCAGCCAAGGGCACTGGGGCAGAAAGCAGGACAGGCATCCCCAGGGTCCTGCTCAAGGCGGTGGCGGCTCACCCATGGGAGGGCCTCCTCTGGGCTGGGTGCCGATGGCCCAGCGCTAGGGCACGCGGAGGGGAGCTGCCTGCCCGCCCCCAGTGTCTGGAGAACCGTACTCCAACAGGGACGAGAGCAGGTGTGCTGGGGGACAGGCCTGTCTGACGCCTCGGGGGGACCTGGGCACGAGAGGTGGCTATGAGAGGCACAGGGGCTCAGGACAGTATCACACAGAAAGGGTGGCTCTATGACCAGGGGCCTCAGTCCAAACCCCAGCTCCTTGTTACTGCCCTCTGCCCCAACATGGGACCCGTTCCAGGGCGCTGGAAACCTTGTTCTCCTCATCTGTGAACTGGGGACATTGTCAGTGTCCCCTTCCAGCAGGGCCGTCTCTGTGGTCCCATAATAGGCACAGAGGGCAATCTGGGCATCAGCGATCCCTGAAACTGCATTAGCTGTTTTTGTCACCCCATTGCCTCTTCCTCCAGGAAGCCATCCATACTCTCATCCAGACTCTACAGTCTGTTGGGATTTAGTGTCCCTTTATGGGGACTTCAGCCCCACCCCTGCCCTCCCACAGGCATAGACCTTCTCCATCAGCAGGGAACCTAGGACACAGAGTCCTGTTCCCGCTGACCCCAGGAGTCTTGCCTGGGGCCTCCATCAGGAGCATGGTCTTGGTGGGAGGAGAACGGCATGGTGTGGCAAAAAGCCAAACCCAGACCAAGAGGCTAAGGGGTCAGGGAAGAGGGGAGGAGGCCACGCAGGCTTTGGGAAGCAGGACGGAGCGGCAAAGCCAGGGGTTCCGGGGCCCAGCTCACCTCTCTGGGGCCCACACCGGGGCACAGCTGCAGATGGAAGAAAGTGTGGGCAGGGTCGGGGGGAAGTCTGGGGAGCCCGGGGGGAGGAGCAGGCCACCAGGGATGGGTACCCCAGCCAACGGCAGAAGGGGCACAACTCCCATGCAGCATGCCTCTGGAGGGGGGTGCACGCAGACATGGCAGAGGGCCCCGGCGGGAGTCAGAGGCACACGGGTCAGAGCCGAGCCGTCGGAAATAACCCTCAGGGCCCGGAGCCTTTGTTTACTGCCCAGCGAGAACCGGGGAGCATGGGAGGAGCCCAGCAGCGGGCACTTGGGGTCAGGGAGGAGCTTCCCGCTTAGGGCCAGGCATAGGCCCAGTTCCTACAGGATGGGGGTCCTCCCAGGGGTCTCCGGGGACTCGTCCGGTCCGCCAGACGCTCACGCAGACATAAGGCCTGTTCATAGGGCACACTAGCTCCTCTGAGGGGCTCCCACATGCGAACACTTGGGTGGTTTTCACACTTGCCGGGCTTAGTGGGAGCGCGGCCTCACCCACGAGAGAAAGCACGCCTCGCGTTTTCTCCGCAACGTCACCCAGACATCTCCCCACCTCAGGATGCCCACTCGCGGGAGCACAGACCACGGGGCTGCCCCCTCCGCTCTGCCTTACGCCCCTCTTGCAAGACGCTGGAGTGTCACGCCGATTTCTACAAGTGATGCGGGCGTGTTAGATCACATCATCTACAAATGTCCCGCGATGAGACGTGACACTCGCTAGCGGAGGGGCTGGAGGCCTGATGTGGTCAGGAGCCAGGGGACGAGGCTGTGCTGACACGGAGAGGGATTTTTTAGTACCTCTGTGGCTGAGGGCCTGGGGCTCCCACCCTGCTTCTGGGGTGGATGGGGAAGGGCTCTGCCCTAGGGACCCAAGCTGCCCCTGGCTAGGCGGTAAAGAACCAGGAGAGGCTCAGGTTTGGGGAAGAGTCCAACCCAGGGGATGGGAAGGGGCGGACGCATGGGCAGGTGGGAGGATCTGCTGGGGCCTCTCGTGGGACACACTCTCCTGCAGCCACACCTGTCCACTGCGTGTGGGACAGCACAGCCAGGGCCTCTGCGGGCAGCAACGACGGCAGGACCCAGCCCCGGGCCCGGCCTCCTGCGGGCCCCATTCCGAGGCCCGCAGCATTCCTGAGCTGGCCAAGAACCTGCTGGGGGCAGGGGGATGCAGGTGAGCCCCAGGACGGCCCACGGGCCACAAAGACAGCACACGGGGAAACACGCAGGCCACAGGACATCAAGGCTTTGCACCACTGTGGCACCTCTCCAGGACAAAGACAAGTGTCCCTGGGCTCCAGGAGAATACAGCCTTTGGGACAGACCGGAGGCCAGTGGACGCCCACGTCCACTTCCCCGGACAGTGGTACCAAAAGTTGGCCACAGGAAAAACCCCATCCCAGCAGAACCCACAGGCAACTTGTGGCTGTCCCCAACAGGGTGTCCCCTTAGTGCGTGTCCTGGCCCATCCGCTCCGTGTCGGGATCTGGGGATAACACTTCTCGCGGGAGAGGCGCACAGTGGAGTGGGGCAGGGGAGGGGGGAGTACTGCAGCGGCAAGCCCTGCACCGCAAGAAGGGAGGGACAGCCATCAGCCTGGAGCAAGACCCATGTGGCCCACAGCTCCGGTGTCAGGAGGGAGTCCCGATGACACACGCTGTGTGGCCGCTCCCTCGGCCCCACGGAGGCCAGAGACACAGGAACAGAGTCAGCGTGGCGGGTGACGGCAGCCGGGAGCTCACGTCTGCTTAGGCCACACTCTGCTGGGGCTTCACCGTGTCTCCCTCCCTCCGCACCTTGCTCTGGGGATCCAGACAACTGTGGGATCGCCCCCCGATTCTAGCTCACACAGCAGCCTGGCTTCCTGGAGAAGGCTCTCCCTGCAGCCAGTAATGGGGAGACTCGGCACAGCCGACCCCAGCCTACCCGATCTGGGATTTTCCCCAGGACCCGGCCTCACGGGCAAACACAGAGGGGCCCCTGTGTCTCATTCACGGTAAGTGGCACATTTTACAGTCATGATGCTTCTTTCGAATCAGATCTGGTTTATTTCACAGCAGGTGAGATCTGCCGAAGGGGCTATTATTATTTTTTTAAATAAAAGATCCGCGTGGGTTTTACATCCTCTCACAACACCCCCCCAACGAATATTACATTCAGAAATCTGTTTGAAAACAGCCCCCAGCCGCCCATCACTGATGCATGTCAGCAGCGCAAGCACGGGCACGCGGTCTCGAAACCTAGCAACGGTAACCAAGTCGTCCTGCGTCGGCTCGCCAGACACACAGACGCACACACCAGCTCCCTGTGCCTGCTCTCGAGAAACAGAACCCCCTCGCTTCTCTCTCCGTAGCTGCGGAAGGACAAGATGAATGAAAACAAACCTTGCTCAGCAGAAGAGGAACAACCCATGCTATGCAGCGCACCAGACAGAGCCTCTCCCCGCAAAGCCGGACAGAACACAAAACCGCCAACCCTGGGAAAGATAGGTTGTCCCAGTGCAAAGCTTCTCAGCTGCCACACGCTTAATGCTGGCACGACCGTTTCGGACACCAGCTCCCCAGCTCCCCGGCAGCCTTGCCACGGGGACCACCGTCCCACAGAAGCCATCGCGCCCGCCGCGCTGGCCAAGCCTGGAAGACCCCGGTGGGCTCGCAGGCTCAATGGCAGGGATTAACTTTGCTGCTTGCGGTGGCTGGGAGACCCTCACTTTCTGGGCGCCAGCAAATAACACCACCAAATGGAGGTCGCATTTAATTTTTTTAAAAGAGGAAGAGAGTTCAGAAAGAAAGGAAAAACAAAAGAGCCACAGCCATCCGCTGAGAGCAGCGTGCACGCCGGCCGGGCCACGAGCAGGTTTCCCGACAAGATGCGATCTCCCCTTTAAAGGGACAGACTTGCACCCACAGGCATTCTGGATCCATTTCCGGATGCTACCGACCTCGGAGGGCCCGTTGGTCACCTCACTGCTTTTCAACCTGTTTCCGGTCTTCCCTGAAAGCCGCATCAGAGTGTCCCAAGTGCCCTGCTATCTTGGTGGCATCCGGAAAACAAAGGATCTGCCGCTCTCAGTCTGCGGCTACGTGATGGTTTAAAGGGGCTTTTTGAGGAAGGCCTCGCCGACCAGGCAAGTCAGGAAAATGTTTTGTGCTGCAGTTTGCTCTCTCCGCAGCGTCGAAGGCGACCTTACACCCTCCCCTCCCCCTGACCCCAGCTTGGAATTTGGGGATCCTTCCACCATATTTCCCTTCTGACAAGCAGCCCAACATGGAGCACACAAAGGGGAGGCTTACCCTCATCTCCTCCGTCCGGAGTCCTGACCCGTGGGGCTGGTGCTCCTAAGTGGTGTCCCAGCCCCACAAAATGTCTGATCAACAAAACTCTGCGCGTTAGCATTGCCGGTGGGTCCTGACCCAGAGGTGAGGGCTGCCAGCCCCAGGTTTAGGACACATATCCCCATCTTCCAATGTTTCTCTCACACCATGGGGTAGCTTATAAATCAAGATTTAATGCAGATCACAAAGGGGAAACACAGCCCCGTCCTGTTCTCTCCAGCACCCCCACCACGTTTCTGGAGGCGGACAGGAATAAATGAAGGGCACGTAGGGACAGGCTGAAGCCCTCAGGCGTGGGACACCTGCCACCGCAGAGACCAGGAGCAGACAGAAGGGTGGCCTTGACCTGGACAAACTGGCAGCACCCTCACAGGTCTTGAGGATGGGGGTCGGGGAGCCGAGCCACAGAAGCTGGAACCGGAGACCACGTGGCCACAGGACCTCACCAGCAGTACACCAGGGACCCCCAGCCCAGCATGGCTCTAGAACGACCCGGTGAAAGGACTGAGAACACTGCCCTGGGCAAGCCTCTGCCCACACCTCTGCCCGTGCCGAGGGCTCTGCCATGCACGGGAGGGAGCAAACGTTACAACACGCAGGCAAACATCCGGTTCAGGAGCTCGTGGGCCTGTACCATGTGCTCTGCTCCCAGACACCTGTGACCAGCTGCCGGGAAAGCAGGTTTTTATTTCAAGAAGAGACGCGGAGGAGAGGAGCTTGGAACGGGGACACGGGCAGTGAGGGGCCATTCACTCAACAGGCACTTACTAAAGCCCTACTACGTGCCGGCGCCGCGGGGAAGGCCGACGCCACCCGGGTTTGCAGAGGACACAGCCTCGAGAGACCGTCATGTGGCCACATGAGTGCCCTTGACGGTGGCTGACGTGGTCCCAAAGATACATCTTCATCCTAATCCCTGGATCAATCTGACGATCTCAAGTCAAGAGCATCCTGGATTTAGGGCAGGCTCTTGAGGCTAGGGTAGCCCAGTACCTTCTCTGAGAAAGGAGAGGGGGTCTGAGACGCAGACAGCGGGCCACGTGCAGCCGCCCCAGGACGGGAGCCACACGGGCAAGGCCAGGCTACCACCAGAGCCGGCGGGAGGCAAGGACAGGCCAACCCTGCCGTCACCTCGACTCTGCACGTCTGGCCTCTGGCGCGGAAGCAGAACACACCTTGTTTCCGTGCCACCCAGCGGGGGCGGGCATCTCTTGACGGTGGCCCCAAGACACCAGCCTGTGGCCCATCCTCACGTTCTGAATCAGCCCGCAGGGATGAGGCATCCTGGGAAGCAGAGGAGGGGCGGTGCTTGGATGCCCAACCTCAGCAGGCTGCAGGGATATGAGACGGTGCCCGCAGAGGCCACCCTGGGTCCCGGAGTTGGGCTCCCTGAGGGGAGACTCTGGACCTCTGCCCTCCACAAGGCTGGGCACCTGCGGCTGGGTGCCGGGGAACCCCGAAGCTTTGGCTGATGACTCGTCAGGAACAGGAATGGGGTGGTCCTAAGCTCTGTCCTGGGGATGGGCTGCCAGCAGCCCGGAAGACGCACTGGGGGGTGGGGGACGAAGCAGCAGCCAGGGTGGCACAGGGCCAGGACACGGAGGAGCGGGCGGATGCAACAATCCCAGAGGGGAAGTCTGCTCTTCCGAAGTCCCGCGCCTTCTCCCATGAGGAGGCCGCTGGCTGGTAGCCTGTCCCGCCCTGGAAGGGGCCACGGGGTCTGTAGGGGACATTCGCTTGGGAACCCGGGCCGGGGGTCCACACCTAACAGGCCAGCCTCGGACGGACCAAGGTCTCTCCATCCCCAGACTGGCCCAGGGAGAAGGTGCCCGATGGAGTCATCGTGGGAAGAAGTGACCGAGGGGTGACAAGGGGGGCATCTCGGGGACCGGCCGGTTCAGGCACCGCAGGGACGTTCTCAGGAGGCTCGAGCACAGCACAGCGTGTGAAACCGCAGAGGGAAAAGGAAGCCCTCCTGCAGCAGGAAGCAGATGGCTTTCTTCGGGACGCAGGACGTCCTCAGCCGGGAAGGCACCAGGGCCCCTCTCGGGCCTCAGAGCCTGGCCTCCCCCAGGGCGACCTCGTGGAGGTGACTCTGCACCCCGCATGCCCTCTGTCCCTCCTGCCCCGGGCCCCTGCCCCCAAAAGCTGCTACCCGAGCTCTCCCCACAATCCTGGGGCTCAGGAGCTCTGGCAGTGGACAGAGTGAGGTGTCAGGGCAGACTGCGGACGTCGAGGAGGGCTCAGGATGTGGGGAGGAAACCATCAGGTTCTCAGGTGGGCGCTTGTTCTGGGCGGTAGGTGAGGACAGGGGCCTGCAGGAACTCCGCCTAAAACAGGACGTCCGCCCTCTGAGTGGGGGGGCGGGGGGGCAGCTTGCATACCCTGAGCGGCAAGCCTTCCCGGGCACGTCCCCTCCGCTTGGCGCAGGGCACTGTCCCTCCTAGACCCCAGCACACGCGGCATCTACCCTCCCGCACGGGATCCTACATTCCCCCGCGGGATCCGCCCTCCCACATGGGACCCACCGTCCCCCGCAGGACCCCCCCCCCCCCCCCCCGCATGGGATCTGCCCTCCGGCGGGCATGAGGTTCTGACCTGCCCAGACTCCCCACACACGGCATCTGCGCCCCTCTAGGAGCGGGGGCAGCCCCAGGGCAGAGGGTCAGTGAACACAGGGCTGAATCGGGGCTCGAGGACAGACGGACGGGCTCTAGGAATCAGTGCGTGAGGGTGTCCCTGTGCACATTCGTGTGTTGCGGGGCCAGTCTGCTGGGTCAGCGAGACCCTTCGTCAGGACATTCAGAGGACCAGAGCCTCCTTCGTCCCCCCCTGGAGGTCCTGGAGGGTCCTGCGAAGCACACACCTCTTTGGGCCACACAGCAGAAAGGCCTGCAAGGCAGGTCGAGGGGCGCCCAGTCCTGCCTCGGTGGACCGTAGCAGCTGGTCCCGCATCTTCACGGGCCCCCGAGGTGGTCTTGGGAAGGTACAGACTGTGGTCCTGGCCCCATGAGACAGGGAAGCCGCACGGCGGCCAGTGCCCCCACGACTCAGGAGGGGCCGCCCTTTGTAGTTAAAGTCACAGGTCCGAACGGCTGAGCAGCGATTAAAACGTGTTCACTCGACCCACGGGTGCTCCGTTTGTGATAAGAGAGAAAAAACCCTCCGTCAGTCCAGAGCCGCCTGCATCCCGTACAGGAAAGCTCAGGGTACCTCAGACCAGACGACACAGTCGGCGATCTCCCTCCTCTTTGTATGAGCAGCTTGGTCTCTCCAGCCACCTCCCCACGCCCCCTTCCACCGTGCAGCCCCATCGAGGCCCGTGCTCAGAGCAGCAAGGAGGGCAGCCCTGGGCTCGCTACCACCCCAGACGGCTCGGCTCCGGAGGCTGGGAGGGCCCCCCGAAATCCCTGTGGTGGCGGCGCGGGGCCTGCACACGCTCCCTGCCCCTCCTGGGCCGCGGGCCCAGCAACTGAGACTCTCAGACCTCAAGCCAACCCCACTGCACCGCGCCGGCCTCTTGCAGTGGGAACATGGCGGAAGGGAGCTGTGGGCACCGTGCGGGCTCGGCCCTGTCCCTACAAGGCATGGCAGGCATGACATCATCAGTCTTTACGATGCGCTCACAGAGCAGCTGGTGTGGCCAGGGTTGAGGCCCGGGTCTCAGGGCAACGCCACGGTTTGCCCTGGCTCACAGGAGGGACCGTGTCGGCATGGGGCGGGCCGTTGGGAGGCCCGGGTGCCCCGCTCGGGGCACTGGAGGACGCAAGCGAAGCATCTGGTTCCACGCCCTTGTGCGGGTCTCAGACTCCGGGCAGGAACCAGCCACACACCGAACACGGCAAAGACTCGACAGCCAGACATGTGGTCACCCTCGCCGCCAGCAGCCAACACGGGGTGAGGGGCACAGGCATAAGACACAGATGCCATCGGCCGCCTCTCCAATGGGCGGATTGGCGCCGAGTCCGAAAGCTCACCACTGCTGGTCCACTGGGACTGCTCCCCGCTGCAGGTCCTGTGCAAGCCTGGCGCCGGCAGAAACAGGCCGGCGGGCTCTTCGGAGATGCAGGGCTGCGCCCAGCCGCCAGGTGGGCGATGGGGCAGAGGCGGAGCCCCGGACACAGCCCTCCTGGTTGGCACAAGGGGTACTAGAAAGGGGAAGGCTCATGAGCACCACCGCGGGGCAGAGGAATGGCTCAGAGATGGGGGTGTCTCCGCTGCACCTCGTCTAGCTCCTGTCTCTTAGCTTAAATGGGACAGAACCTTCCAGCCAACCCACGGACACAAGCCGCAGATTCGTCTGACTGAGCAGGTACACAGCAGTGCCTGCGTGGGCCGCGTGCTGTGAGTGACGGCTACGTGAGAACGGACATGGCCAAGTGGCCAGGGCCACACTCTTGGTCGGGTTTTGCTAACCGCGGACCCCAAGCCAGCGGCGTGAGGATTACAGAAGGTGGGGGACGTCTCCCTTCCAGGCGGAGCCCGTCCTCCCCAAGCCCACTCACCGATGTCGGTCTCCTTGTGGTTCTTGATGTACTCCGCCAGCTCGAAGTTGCCCGCGATGATCGCCACCTGTAAGAGAAGATATGGCGTTCACACGTCAGGGGCAGAGCCGGGCCGTTCGCATGTCCCCACCACTGACAGCCTCGCCGCGTGCACACACAGCCCCCGCCGCCCCCGGTTTTAAAGCAAGAGGCGTCCGTCTCCCTTCAGCTGTATTCAGCTCTAACAGACATACAACCCTGTGGGAGTTTAAGGGGCTCGACAGAATAATGACTCGTCGTACGCAGATGGTGGGAAGATCACCACGAGGTCAGTCAGCATCTGTCACCTTGGATGGTGACAAAAATCTTCTTTCCCCGTGATGAGGGCTTTTGGGATCTCCTCTTGTGGCAACTCGCCAGCGCACCGTACGGCAGGCACTGGGCCAAACGCCACGCCTCCACGACCGGTTCCCCATCTGCCTCGGCCCCCCGACCCTGGGAACCACGAGTCTGACCTCTCTTCCTGTGGGTTTGGGCTTCCAGATTCCACACGTGGGTGAGATCACACGGCTTGTCTCCCTGTGTGACTTCCTCTGCTTAGCTAGATGTCCTCGGCCCCCCGCCTCCGTGGCCACAAATGGGATCAGTCACGACTCTTAAAACAGCAGCCCCAGCACCCATGGGCCCCTAGACCCTCAGAATCAACCACCACGCTCGCCCCCTGAGCCCCTGGCCGTGTCACAAGATGAGGCTCATGTCCCGGGAGAACCCACAGGGGAGCGTGCCTCAGCCCAGAAGTCCCCACAGGGACCACCAGCACAGCCGCGGGGTGCTCGGTGAGCTGGCGCCTGGAGCCCCCCAGCCGCATGTCCTGTGTTCCCATCAGGCACGCTTGGGAGCCCCATCCTTCTGATTAGACACAAGCCGCACCCCAGAAGCAAGGGGAAGTGACACCTCCAAAAAGTGCATACAGCTCTTCACCAGACTTCAGGTGGGCAGGAAAAATTCCAGCCTGCCAGGATCAACACCTATGGGGGATGGTCCCAGTGCAGGCCCTACAGATCAGCGGGCTCAAGTGAAAAGGCCAGGCAGGAGGTCCCTGGGAAGACCTGGGTCAGAACCAGGTGGGCAGAGCTGCCAGCACCCCACATGGGAGGCCTGGGGCTCAGAGGCGACGGTCCACACCCCCAGGAGCAGCCCGCCCCCCCGGAATCTGCAGAGACAGACATAGGGCTGGAAGCTTCAGGGAGGACAATGCTCTTCCAGGGACCGCCCATCTGGGACCCCGGCTTCCAAGCGTGGACCAAGGACAAGGACAGGGACAGAGGGGCGGAGCCCAGGTGGGAGGTCCACATGGCGCCCTGAGGAGCTGGGGGCCAAGCCTGCTGGCTCTGAGGGGTGCAGACAGAAGGGCCTGCCAGGCAACATGGAGCCTATGACCCAGTGTCACTTAGGTGACAGCTGGGCACGCTCATTCTGTGGGTTCCAGCCCAACCCTCAGGGGCACACTGCTGTCACGCCCGTCAGCGGGCCTGCCATCGGCAATCAGAGACAAGTAAGAGCTGGCGGGATGTGGGGACCACGGCAGGCTGAGTGCTGCTGCCAGGAGCGTCCGCTGGCACAGCCGCAGTGGGAGAAGGTTCCAAGCGCCTTAGGACAGAGCTACCATCCTGTCCAGGAGTCCACTTCTGGCTCTAGACCAGAGGGCCTGAAAGCAGGTACAATGGTTAATTTTAGGTGTCATCTGGATGGAGCCACAAGGGCCCACACATCTGCCCCCAAAGTACTTGGGGGTGTCTGTGAGGGTGTTTCTGCATGATCTGTGGACTCTCGGTCATGCAGCTCGGGTGGGCCTCATCTAATCAGTTGAAGCCTGCATGGACCAAAGAAGCTGATTGGGAGGGACAACTCCTGCCCGCCTGCTGTGCCGGCACAGAAAGGTCTTCCGACCTCTAGACCTCAGGCCTGCTGGCTCCCAGACGGAGACCTACACCCCCTCTGTCCGGGGGTTCAACATCTAGAAGTTTGCGATCCAATCAGTAGGAAAAGTCAGACTAGGACGATCCAGCTGGTCTACCTCCATCTGCGTTGCTCAGCCCCAGCCGTGGAATCCCCAGCCGCGTGAACAACCTCCTGGCTCCGTGGGGACGGGGGCATGACCCTCCCCACCCCGCCCCAACCCCTCTTATGCAGAAAAATCTTCTGCACAGCATTACGCAGCCCAATGTATATAAAATATTTACGGTTGTCAAGGCGAGAAAAAGCCATTAAAAAAACATCTGAGAGAGGCATAAAAGTTTAGCGTTGCACACAAAAGAACGGGAGATAATTATTTCACATCGACCGAATGCATCCTCCCCCCTCCCAGATGGATTTGCCAATAAAATGCAAATTTCTCCTCTGAAATAGCACCGGCTTTGAAGGACACTATTTGCTCCCGGAAATCTTGATAAAGAGCAAACGGTTTTTCTATGTTTGCAGAGAACCAGCCTTTAAGAGCAGCTCGAGTCAGGACCGTCAGGTGGAGAGGGGATGAGCACACGGGGGTGGGGAGAGGCTTCTCCACGCCCCTCAGTCCTGCTCGCCCAGGGCCGAGACTCCGTCACAGGGATTATGGACACTGGGAGGCTGGCTTCCACCATGGGGTAATAAAAATGCCCATCGTGCTCGAGCTCACAGCCGGGACGGCGCCTGGCTCAGCACCCAGGCTCCCCAGGCATCGAGACGCAGCATCTGACGGCATCCTCGTGGCACAGCTGCGTAGCGTCGCCGTGATTCCTGCCTCCCAGACGAGGAGGCGGGCGGTAAGAGCTCAAGGGCGTTGAATTTCTACCTTACATACAGGCAGGCCCCAAACCTTGGAACCCAAAGCCTCGGGGCTCGCAGCCAGGTGCCACATGTGGCCTCCCGTGGCTCTGACCACAGGCGATCCCTGGCACCCCAGTGTAGGCACAGCACCCTTGCTTGCAAAGAGGCGTGTAAGAGAGATTAATAATGAGATGCGATTTGGAAGCAGAAAGTCAGCACCATCTTCTGCAGGACAGCGACCAGAGAGGGGACGGCTGGGGCCACCGCACACTCCTGCAGGAGCCGACTCAGGTCACCACAGCAAACACTGCTGACGGGGCAGCGTGGACTGTACGACTGTATAGTCTCGGGGTCCCAGAGGCTGGAAGTCAGCAGGGCAGCCCCCCGCCCCAAGGCCTCTGTCCTCATGTGCGGATGGCCATGTTCTCCCTGTGTCCCCACGGGGTTGCCCCTCAGTGTGTGTCTGTGTCCTGATCCCCTCTTCTCGTAAGGACCCCGGTCACCCTGGGTCAGGGCCACCCCGGTGACCCGATTTCACCTTAATCGCCTCTTTGAAGCCCCATCTCCAGACGCAGACCCATCGTGAGGTATGGGGGTTGGAGCTCCAATGCAGGGATTCTGGGGACAGAGCTCAGCCCAGGAGACCTTGAGCAGAGAGTGTGTCTTCACCTTCCTCACGGACACGTGCCATCTTCCAGCAAACATCCAGACACGCACGATGACTTGAGAACCTGTCCTGCCCACGTGGCCTGGCTACCGAGCTCACGAGGTGGAGGCCGGGGCCCTCGGGGACGTAATCGTCAGGGACGGAGCTGCAGGAACTGCTTCCCGAGTCTTGTTCACACACAGAGCCTTCGTCTCCTCCACCCCCAAGATTTTGTTATGAACATTCATTCGCAAGCACGCCCCTGAAACTGAAAGGCCAGAGCAACGGCCTTGACCTTGATTGCACGTCATTTCCGTGCCGCTTGGGCGGTGTGTGGCTGTGCACCTGCTAGACCCTCGTGCCACTTCCTGAGTATCAGCATCCAGAGGAAAGAAGGACTTGCTCCCACACACCAGGACAAGGCCAGAGCCGCGTTTGTCCCCACACAGCCTCTCGTCCCCTCCCCAAGTGCCTCTCCTGCCCTCCAAGTTGTTGCACTGTTTTTGTCTAAGTAACAGTACGTACGATGACATGCACAGACTAGACGTTCCCGGCTTATGAGCGTGCGGTCTCCACCCATGCTGCGTCACTCCAACCAGGAACCGGAGCCTCGCTCCTGCCCCTGCTGGACAGTGTCCTCCTGCCCTCCTCCCAGCCTCAAGAAGGCCCAGGCTCCTCACCGTACTCAGAGATGGGAAGACAACGTAGCAAATTGAATGACGTGCATGAAAACTTGTGTGGAGCCATGAAACCGGGAGCCGGCTGAGTGTTCCTACAGAACTTTCTTAGATGAGCTTTCACGAGAAACCAAATCGCACTGGCATTAAAATTGCCGGGGAACGATTTCTGAGAGACAGACAGGAGCTGTCTCGTCAAAAAGCAAGGTCCCCTGCAGACCCAGTCCCACGGGGTTCCCGGCCGCCCAGCATCGCCTCCCAGTGTGGGGATGAGCCACGGACCCGCCTGAGCCCGGTGAGGACACCGCCCACGGTCCCCGCTTCTCTCTGGGAGGAAAAAGGAAGAGAAAATGCAGAACCCTCTCCCCTCCTCTCCCTGTCCTAGCACCAACCTCCTAGTGTGCTTATAAATAAATTCAGGCTAGGTCGTGTCCTTTAGAAGAAAAAAAGACATACAGCTTGTAATTAATCCCAGTGTTGCAGAAGAAACTTATTATATACAGAGAATTTTCTTCCTTCTCTTTCCTTTATGCACATTAAATCACAGACCCTATTGTGGGAACGGTGACCACTCAGGAAACAAGCTGAACACCCAGCGGGTTCCAGCTGCGAAAATGGCAGGGAGGTATGTGAATTAAGTTCAACACAATGAAATAACATAAAATTGCATTTTAATACCTTGAGAAATTAAAAAAAAAAAAATCCAAAGACATTTACTTTCTTAGGAAAAACCCAGGGAGAGAGACTTGGGCTCTCTGTAGAGCCCTTGGCACCAAGAGGAGCCCCTTAAAAACCAAGAAGGGTTTTTAAGATCCTGGAAATGATTCAAAACCACTAAAACTCTAAGCCAAGAGCTCAGAGTGCCTTCCTTGGGGTCTGGGGGCTGAAAGAGAGCATCTGGCACTTAGATACCAGCTCTAAAACCTGCCCCGGACCCCACGCTGAACAGAAGGGGCGGCAGAGCGCTCTAGTCCCGGGAAAGGGGCATTTTCCGCGCGGGACCCCGGCCCAGCTGCTGCACGTGTTCCGGCGGAGCTGCTCCCCTCCCTCCCATCCCGCAAAGGCGGCTCCGTGTAACTACAATCCCCCGACCGCTTGGGGAACGCGTACCGCTCTCCACCAGGGAAAACAGTGTCCGTCCTGATGCAGTCATTAGAGCAACTACTGCTCTTAAATTAATCCACTCTTTGGTTTCCTGCATTTACCCCGGCACAGCCCGCAGGGGGCAGGGAGCCCTGGCCGTGGAGGGTTTACGCTGGGGGCCGTGAGACCTCCGAGGGAGTGACCGCCCGTGCTGGGAAGCCCCCTTTTCCAGGACCCCGAGAAGGCCAGGTGCGTGTCAGACGGCAGCCCTGGGTCGGCTGTGGGGGGCTCGCTGGGAGCCACAGGAACCAGGCTCCCTGCTTCCGCTCAGACTCGGCTCCCCCCAAACCCGCCACTTTTCTCCTTTGTCACCTGGAGGAAGAACAGCTCTCGGGCTTGGGGGGCCTGGGGGGCAACACCAGCCCCCGCGCACCTGCGAGTCCGGGCAGTCGCGGGCAGGGCTCCAGGGAAGCCCTCAGAGGACTGAGAGCTCCAAACGGGCAGGCAGAGGCCCTTCAGAGAAACCACATCTTGGAAGCACGTGTGAGGTGCCGAGTCCCAAGCGCGAGACGGCTCCCTCGTTCCAAGCCTCTGACTGTGACCCTGAGGAACCTCCTGGGCAATGGCAAGGTTCACTGGAAATGCCCTCTCTTCACTGCAAGGCTGCATGTCGGCTTCTGTCACCCCCACCCCGGTCTCGACAGTGCCCCTCGAGGGTTAAACGGACCGTCATTAGCTTTCCGATGATTTCTGGGTGTCGCCTGCTTGCATGACAAGTTTGTCCTTGGTCCTGATATTAGAGATCAAAACACCAATGTCTTCTTTTAACATGGTCCCTCAGAACATGGTCCCTCAGAGACGCCCACGGCCCCCGGGACTCTCGTCTCGGCTGTGAGTGGTGGCTGTTCTGAGACCTGCCAGCACGCGAGAGCGCACGGTACACACCCCCAGAATCCCTTAGCAACTGTGCCCTGGTGCCGAGCATTTTAATTCTTCCGGTTAGGATTCACGGGGCCGTCTATGGACAGATAATGAGAGACAATCATCCCCAAATAACCATACTCAGCAGAGCCTGGCTGCGTCCCACTTACAGGATGGCCCTCGGCCCTGCCAGGACACCCCCTGGGACCCCGCAAGGGGGACAAAGAGAGAATGCACAGGGAGATGCCCCCCTCCCCAGGCAGGCTGCCACCACTGTCCTCTTGGGGAAGGAGGCAGGGGTGTGGCCCCAGAAAGGAAGATGCATCTTTTGGTTATAAAATCAAGGTCATGCTTTGTAGCCATCTGGGCTCTTGGACTAAAATACAGTTAAGTAAACACTGATTTCTACAAATGCACTCCATTGACACACATGGACACCTGAGTGTGTGTCTGTGTGTTTTGTGGGCCTCACTGCCACGCTGTCCCCCAGGCAGTGCCGCCCTCTCCCCTGCACCAGGGGGGCTCCCTGTTCTCTGCAGCAGAGGGTCAAAGAGAAAGCAACATGCCCGCGTCCTCAGTCCGTGTTGGCCTGAAGCCAGTGAGCGGGGTCAGGGGCCTCCGGGAGCCCTGCAGGTGAGGGCAGGTGAGCCTGCGGGCAGCCGCTGCACCTTGGGTGGGGGGAAGACCAGAGCTAGGCAAGCCTGGGGGCTGGTACTCAGGGGTGCTCCTCGGGGTCAGGTCAGGGGGCGCAGAAACAACCCAGAAAGGGTGGTGGGAGCCTAAGCCGAGGAACCCTGCTGGCCTATCACATGGTGAGAGCGGACGGAGGAAGAAAATCCCTGGTGCTTCCAGAATGCAAAGCTGGCAGAGACCAGGACTGGTAAATCCCGCCTCAGCTGCACACACACACACACACACACACACACACACACACATGCACACACCCTGCTGCTCCGCCCCTCCCAGGCCAGCGTTCCGAGGGGGCACAGCAGGCCGCAGACACAACCTACGGAATTCTAAGCGGCTGACGATACAGTGATCTGCCTGTCGCTGACACGGCTCACGGTCCCCCACGCTTCCTGTGACGGCCACCCCGTCAGGCAGCTCCTGCCGTGGGAATAGCGGTGTGGCCGTGCTGCCCTCCAAGCCCACCCGGGTGCTGGCTCAGGGACGGCAGTGGGGGTGAGGTATGCAGGACCCGCAGGGAAGGGGCCCGCCGAGCAGGGGGGCGTACGGCCGCACGCTGGCTCCCTCAGCGGCAGACGTTCCATGTCCACGGTGAAAGCTCACGGCCCCTGGCGCGCCCGGGGCTGAGGGCGAGAGCGGCGTGCGAGGCTGGGGCAGCCACGCTCCGGATGTTGGGTATGAGTTACTTTGGGTCACTTTGCTTCATTTTTGTTAGGAAACAGAAACTGGGAGATTGAGGGGAGGGCGGTGATGGAGAAAGGCTGCCATGCAGCTGTGTCCTGGGCGAGGGAGCAGGCCACCTCTCTGTCCCACACAGGTTCTGCTGGCCCCCTGTGCTGCCAATGACATGGGTGCTCAGGCGGCCCCAGGTATCAGAAAGCAGCCCGGGGAGCGGCTCCAACACAGCTTCAGCCACTGCTCTGGGGGTGGGGAGGGCTCCAGGCCAGAAGGGTGCCAGCACCTCCCCTCCCCTCCCCGCAGGGGCCCCCAAACCGGCTCTGGGGACGAGCGTCAGACGCTGCTCCTAATGTGCGCTCTGCCCTGTGCCGAGGGGCCGGTCCCACGGGGACCGTCGTGCCCCGAGTCACAAGGCCACCGCCCATGTCTCGTGCAAGCCACGGGCAGACCGGGCGGCTCCACCAGCTCAGGAGGGAGCCGTGACGACGTGCGGAGGTCTATGTGGGTGTTGCTAAACGTGTCCATCTGAACAGCCGCCAGCACCCGGTGCCTGACAGAGTGTGAAGCTACAGAGACCGCGGCGCGGCTGAGCTCCGCGTGCTCCACGCTGCGCGGCTCCGGCTCTGTGCCTTCCCGCTCTGAGCCTCCACGTCCTCATGGCAGCCGGGCTCACAGACCCTTCCTCACGGGGGACCTGGCAGTGCAGTGAGCTTGTGAGTGCGGAGTCATTACAGCCCTCGAGGGATGGAGGGTCTAGGAGGAAAGTGGGTGTTTTGAGAAGCACTTTATAAACAGGGGGAGAGCGTGTTTAAAAACATTAGTACCTAAGGGGAGGAAAGAGGAGACTAAGGGGGCGCCTGGGTGGGTTTGTCGGTCCAGCATCTGACTCCTGGTTTTGGTTCAGGTCATGATCTCAGGGTCATGGGGTCAAGCCTGCACCAGGCTCCACACCCAGCAGGGAGTCTGCTTGGGTCTCTCTCTCCTTCTGCCCCTCCCCTGGCTCACTCACATGCTCTCTCTCTCTCTCTCTGTCTCTCAAAACAAAAAACAAAAAAACCTTTAAAGGAAAAAAAAAAAAAGGAAAGAAGAGACCGGGAAGGAGAGGGAGAAATGGTGACTTCTTCCTGTTTCCCTTGTTTTCCAGATTTGCCTCTAGAATGATGTGGATCTTTTACATATCCATAAATATGTTAAAAATGTTAATGTTAAAAATCAGAAGTAACGTTAAACAAAATGAACATAGACGCACACAGAGCTAATGGCATAAATAGAGAAAAGTGATTCCAAAGGACCTTCAAGCACAGACTTCACTGCGCATCCCGAAGGGATCTGCTCCAGTGACAAATGCCCCTCGATCGTCTGAGCGCTGCTGGTGGAGGGGTTGGCACGATTGCAGGAGAATTTCGCATGTGTGCAAGAGAATAAGCCAGGAGAACCACAGCACGGCTGACAGAGACCGGAGGGTTCAGCATGTTTGGAAGGAGAAACAGATGCAAGGTCAAAGGTGGGCAGAAACCTTGTCCTGAATGAGTCCAGGCAATGCCAAGATGACTTACAGTGCACATTCTCTTTAAAATAAGCCTCTTTCCGCTTAGAACACGGATCTTAAACATTACTTGGTACGAGAGGGAATGAGGCTTCTCTGGAAAAATGGTGGCTTCCAAGTCTGAGCAAGAAATTTGCTCCAGGAACATGCAAACTCTTGTTGTGCCAGAAAATATGGAAGAAATCAATGACGATGAGGTCATGCTCAAAAGGCTTATTAGGAAATGATCTAAAAAAGCCTCCACTGAGCACAGATAGGTGTGAGGAAGTGGCTAGAGGCAGGTGATCGTGTCCCCAAGAAGAACAGAGTAGGATGAACAAAGACGATGCAACAGGTAGCTCTGCTGAGCTTAGCTGCCACTAAGACCCACTGTGTGGGGCCACAGTGAAGACAGGGGCTCGCATCCCACTGCTGTTCTCCGCTAGAAGCATGAACACATCTCCAGCTCACGGAAAGGGCTGGGAACCCGTGGCTGCTCTCTGCTGAGTGCAGAGAAATCAGCGGGAGTGTTTAGCATCGGGCAGGGCTAGTGAACAGCCAGAGTCTAGGTGAGTCTGGGTGGGAAGGAAGAGTGGAACACTGAATGAGACACTGAGCTGCTTTTCCCTTCAAGACAAACATTCTTAGGGGACTCTGAACCTGGGAGGGATGGAAGGCTAAGGAGCAAGGCATGAGGACTGGAGTGTAGGGTCCACCAGGCAGAGGGGCACAGTGAGCACGGCAGGGGCCCAGCAGAGAGTATCTCAGGGCCACACTATGGGAGAAAGAGCAAGCTGGGCTCAAATGAATCCTTGCAAAATCAACCCAGCCTTGGCTCAGCCCCGACTGCGACCGAATGAGGGTGAGAAGCCCCCGTGCTGTCTACCTCGTGAAAGACAGGATGACCCTCTCTGAAAGCAAAGAACATTATCTGGAGTGTCTGTAGTTTTGTAAATCCATGCCATGCCTGGCATTCTATGAACAATCAATCACTAATCATCCCCAGGGACAGTGCCCGGTGTTGGAAAACAAAGAGAAAACCCAGTCAACAGAAGCAGACCCATGGGTGGTGCAGACACGTGCATGAGGGGCTGAGAACTCGATGATAATTAATACCTTCCAGAAAATAAAGGAAAAACAAGAGAAAATATCTGAAAAGATGAATAATTCCATCAGAGAATTAGACCCCCTAAAAAAGAATCAATTCAAGACCAAATGTGAGGCCTGAAACCACAAAAATCCTAAGAGAAAATGTTGCCTGTAATCTCTTGGATGTCAGGCTTAGCAACACATTTATGGATCTGTCCCCCAAGGCAAGGGAAACAAAAGCAAAAAATAAAGTGTTGGGACCACAGAGAAATGAGAAGCTCTTCACAGAGAAGGAACTCATCAACCAAACAAAAAGACAAGGTATGGAATGGACAAAGATATTTGCAAGGATGTAATTGATAAAGGGCTGATATTCTAAAAATACAAAGAACTTAAATGAACACCAACCCCCCCCCCAAAATAATTGGGTCAAAATGGCAGAGGACCCAGATAGCCATTTCTCTAGAGAAGACATCCAGATGGCCAGCAGACACAGGAGAAGATGCTCTTATCAAGGAAGTAGAAATCAAAGCCACAATGAGATTCCACTTGACACTGTCAGAATGGCTAGAATCAGAAAGATAAGAAACAACAGGTGTTGGCGAGGATGTGGAGGAAGGGGAACCTTGTGCACCACTGGTGGGAGGGCGAGCTGGGGCAGCCACTCAGGAGAACAGTATGGAGGTTCCTCAAAAATTTTTGAAAAGAAATACCCTATGATCCAGTCATCACACTCCTGGGCATTTACCCAAAGAAAATGAAAACACGAATCTGAAAAGACCTATGCACGTCTATGTTTATTGGAGCATTATTTTAAATAGGCAAGACGTGGAAGCAACTCTGCGTCCACTGATGGATAAATGAACACAGACACACACACACACACACGACTATTACTCAGCCATAAAAAAGGAGGCGATCTTGCCATTTGCAAGGGGGAACCAGAGGAGCCAGTGATGGAGGGCATTGATGCGTGTGGGTATAAATTTCTAAATGTGTCACTGAAGCCGGGAGATGAAGAAGAGAAAGCAGAGCTCGTGACATAAAAATAAGCGAATTACAATAAAATCTTCCTAGGCTTTCACAATTATAAGCCAAAGTAAAAGAAAGGATGAATTCGAAAAATAAACCTATATGCTACGGCTGCTAAGAGCTACAATATGTATCGTAGTCGCATAAACTGATCATAAGGGGACCCAGTCCCCAAAAGAGGCAAAACACAACAGGCAATCTTCAAACTAATGGGTCAACAGGTGCCAACGGGTGGTAAGAGCCATCAGATGTCGGAGGAGAAAGGCGGCAGGAGGGGCTGAGAATCCCCCAAACTCCCGGGAAAAGGTTGTGGGTTTGACAGTGAGGATGTATCAGGTTTTGGTGTGTTTCTCCCACTCGGGTGAATACCCGGATCCCCGATGTTCACGCCCATCCTTGAGCTCCTGGATCATCGTGTTTGAACCCCGACTGGCTTCTCTCGGAGGTTCCTTTCCTTCCAGCCTTGGGCACCCAGCCTACGAGGGGGCAGACCCATCTGTCACTGGCCAGTGGGCATTCAGCAGGACCCGAGACGCAGCCGTGAGCCCTGTGTCCACCCGCAGGGGGGCTGCTGGCTACTTAGACGCCGCTGTCACCACGGGGAAGGAACGCCAGGTCTGGGGTGCTGCTTCCAGGGGTGCTCAGTCCAGCACCCCTCCCATTCCCACCCCCGACTTCACAGCTGAAGCATTTTCTAACCACCCAGAGGCCTCAGTGGGTGGCCAGGCCAGGAAGCTACAGCTGAGTTGGTACCGATACAGACCAGCTCTCCCTTTTTGGGATTCTGCTGAGGACACCGGACACCACGTCTCTTTCATGGTTTTCTCTCCTTCTGGATGGAGGCCTCAGGTGGGACTGCCTTACGAGGAGGCCACGGTCTCCTTCGAAACATGGCACCGTAACTAGCAACTTGGAGCCTGGCTTACGTCTCCCCCAAATTTCAGGGCTTTGAGGACACAGAGACGGTGTCTTCTGTGGTTTCAGGGCATCGCCAGTCCCCAATCCTACAAGGTCAGCTGGACCTTCCGCCTGCCCCCGCCCACCACCCCGGCACACAGGAGGGCAGCTTCTCGGCACAAGGAACCAAACGCCCCGCCCACTCCAGCGGTTCCTCTCAGCTCCGCGCCGCCAGCCGGCAAGGAAGTGGGCAAAGCCCACTCCAGAATGACGGTCTGCGCCACAGAGGGAAGGTGTGTGGGGTTTCGCAGCGGCCCACTATTTTTATCTGCATGAATCAGCAGCCTTAAGCTGTTTCTGTCAAAGAAGCCAATGGGCAAATACCATGACACATTTCATCAGTGACTTTATGGATAAATATTTCAAAGGTATCCTGCGACACGGACGCTGCGCTGGGAAACACACGCGTTTTATCAAAGACCGCCCACCTGACGCAAGAACAGCCTTCTAGAGCTTGTAGATGAGATGCCTGATAGCTGTGGGAGCCCCCTGGAGATCTTCAAGGTGCCCGCTAAGGAATGTGCAGATTCATAAAATGTGTCTTTGGGTCTCTTCGGGGGTCCGAGCCCCACCCCGTGCACCTGCTGTCAACACCAGCAGAAACCTTGAAATGTCCTTTGCTAGGGCCAGAGACTTAAAACCTGGTCGGAAAAAAAAACCCCGAGGCAGGTCGTTTCTCCCTCAGAGTGTCATGCCCGTGTTAGAGTTCAAGGAGAAAAGCAAACCCATCATCTGAGGGGCGCCTGGGAGGCTCCGTCGATTAAGCATCCGACTCTGGGTTTTGGCTCAGGTCGTGATCTTGAGGTCGTGAGATCGAGCCATGCGTCTGGCTGTGCGTTCAGCACGGAGTCTGCTTGGGACTCTCGCTCTCCCTCTGTCCTTCCCGCTTGTGCACTCGCTCACTCCCTCTCTCCTCTCCTTGTTCGCAGGAACTTTGTCCTGTAAAGTCACGGTGATTTAGAGAATACTGAACAGGTGTTCCTAGGGTCCGCACAGGGCTAGGTCCTGGTGCCTCTGTTCACAGTTCACGTCACAGGACTGGCTTGACGGGTGTTCCCGTGTAAGGACACCAGGTTTGATGCACACGGCTTGCTCACCGACACGGACCTCATGGAAGCAGGCTGCAGCTCGGGCCTGCATGGAGCTTCGCGGGCGCGCGCGTTTCTGCCGTAAGCACCTTCCTGTGCTCAGCATCTCTACACGGCTGGGGAGCACGACGCCTCAGGGCTGTTTTATGCAGTTAAACATCAACAAAGAACAGAGAAATGCAAAAAAAAAAAAAAAAAAAAGGAAAGGAAAGAAACACGCTGCAGGATTTTATTTTGGGGTTACAAATAAATCTGAGCAGGAAATTCACAAATGCGGCACCTACAAATAAGGAGACGGGCAGGAGGGGGCTGCAGTATCCCCTTCTCAAGCCTCACTGACAAGACGGGGGGGATCCTCACTTCCTACCCGTCATCACCAGTCCCTGGTCTGTCTCCTGGGGGGTCCGTCCCCACCTGCAGGAGACAGAAAGGTGAACCAGCGGCTGGAATCTTCCGTGGCTGGCACACATCACATGCTTATTAAGACATCTCAGTATGTTAGCTTCTCCGTTTAAAAAAAAAAAAAAAAAAAAAAAGAGCCCAGAATCCAAAACAGACTCAGAAGAAACACATGGGAACAAAAGAGTCTGTACGGATTTTATAAACTGTGATACTTCCCACAGTGTTAAAATGAATAAGAATCCCGGAGCACTGACTCTGAGTCCCATTGAAATATTCATGAAGATTCTGAACTCCATCTTCAGAAGAGGTCGCACCATTACGTGACCCGTGGAGCCCGTGCCGGCCTCCCTCCTGACCTGTGCCCTGGGTCATTTCAGTGGCTGGCTTGAGCGCGGTCTGGCCGCAGGGATTGGGCCTGTCCTGTGGGACAGATGGATGTGGGCCGGAATGGGAGGGCTGAGGCCACCAGAGGGGGAAGCACGTAAGCCAGCGCAAGCTAAAGCACTTGAGACAGCATACTACCCCGGGGGGGGTGACGAGTTCCCCATCTCTGAAGGGGTTCAAACAAGGGAAGCTGAGGTCGTGAGGACATGACAATCGCCGCAGGCAGGGTCCAGGCGACCTTTGAGAACCTACAGCACCACGAGTCACGTGTCCAGACTCCCAGATGTCACAAAACCCGCTCTCCCCTATGAGGACGGCTCGGGCTCCACAATCCCTTCGTCACTTAGGAGAGACCCCAGGAATCACAGAACTCTCCCTTCCGCCCTGGGGCCCAAAGATGTCTAGAAGGCCGGGCCGGTCCCCTTGAAGGGAGAGGTCTGACAGCTGGGCGACAGCCGGAAGCCCATTCCGTGGAGCAGCAGCTCTCGGGCTGACCAGGCACGGAACACGGGCTTGAACTCGGTACATTTGCGGAGATGGGAAACGGAGTGCGGTTGTCAGGGCAACGTCACCCCGAAAAGGGCCTTCCTGCTGAACGATCCTGCATGCTCTCCTGCTGGCTTCCATCCGGACCGTGAGATCGGGTCCCAGAGCTCAGAACGGAGAAGACGGTACACGGTGTACAGGGAGGGCTTTGGTTTTGAGGCCGGTCGCCGTGACGGCGGGGCATCTGAGGCGCTCTTTTCTCCAGGAGGAACCAGGTGCCCCCAGCAAGCCCTCATGGGGCAGAATCGGGACCAGAGAAGGAGCACGTCACAGGACTGGTAAGACAGGTGCATGCCCAAGGTGGGTAGTGCTGGAGGGCGTGGTGCAGCCCACGACCCTGAGCCCAGACTGGCAGCAGGTCCACCTTCCAGCCCCCACCACGCCTGTGCCGGAGGAAGGGGGGGAAAGATGGGCTGATGGGCGGTGAGGGTGACCGAGAGCGACAGCCTATACCTCCCGGGTGGGCTGGCGGGTGTGCGCAAGGACGGAGTCTGGCAGGACTCCGGGGCTGACCCAGACCTGCAGAGTGAGAGTGCCAATGAAGCTTCTAGAATAGCAGGTACGAGGGACACCCACAAGAATGCGGTGCCCGAGACCCGCCACTTCTTTCATCTCTGTGTGACTTCCCGCATTTGCACCCACGCTCGTGAGCGTGTATCGTAATAAGCAAGTATGTTTCTGTGGAAAAGTCTGAGAGCATCACGGGAGGCAGGACGCTGGCGCTCACGCTGGGCTTGGCCCTAAGTAGGGTGCTCAGTGTCGCTGAGACACGGTAAGGACAGGCTTTGTCTCGGAGCTCCCGTGAGGACTCGGCGTGGGGACAGGAGTACGAGTGTCCCGGGACTGCTGTAATGAGGGACAGACACAGCAGCTTATGATGCACGTTTCATATCTGGTGGTTCCAGAGCCAGGAGTCCCCACATCAAGGCGACATTAGGGCTGGTTTCCCCGTGAAGCTAGGAGAGTCTGTTTCAGGGCCTTGTCCAACCTCCCACGGCCCGGCGCTCCTGAGCGCAACAGCCCCTCCTCCGTCCACGAGCCCAGCGGCCCCGCAGCGTCCATCAGCCCTTCTGACCTGTGCTTCCTCCCATGCTTCCTCTTGCTCTGCCCCTCCTGCCTTCCCTTCCGAGGCCACTTCTGATGACACGAGACCACCTAAGGAGCCCAGGACCGTCTCCCATTTCAAGACCCTCAGCTGAATCACACCTGAGAAGTGCCTCCTGCCACGACAGGGAGCACACTCAAGGGCTTGGGCGAGCAGGATGTAGACATCGTTGGGCGGGAGGGGGAGGCTCTCCTTGGCCTCCCGACACAAAGAAGGCCGTGGACCCTGCTCCCTACGGAGGAGCTGTCCGTGCCACCCGACAGGCACTGGGATGAGGACGGTGACAAGGACGCTGGTGGGGAGGGGGAGCGGAGGGGAGCACCAGAGTCAAGATCTTCGGCATCATGGGCCACACAGTCTGTAAGGCGTCAACCCCGCTGCTGTCTCGCGAGAGCAACCATGGAGAAAACACAAGGAAGTGGGTGCAGCCGTGATCCAATAAAACGTTATTTACAGAGAGAAGGCAATGGGCCAGATGTGTCCAGATCTGCCAGCCCCTATGTCAGGTCTTCCAGGTTGCAGTCTTCCACCGCCGCCCGGACGAGGCTTAGACAGCCCTGCTCACCCCTCTGAGCAGTAGGGCCTCCCGGTGCAAGGGAAGCGGGTCCTTCCTTGCCCCGCAGACTCTGGCTCTGCCTCTTCTCTGCCATCTCAGCCAAAAGAAGAGCCAGGTCTCCTTAGCCTGGATCCTGCGACAGAGATGAAACTGGGGCCCATTTTTCTGGTGTTGTCACGGGACGGTTGGAAGGGAAGCCACTGAAAGGGTTGAGATATTTGTTACCACCCGTAACTGAGTCTGAGCTGACCAATGCACATACTGAGGGCTAGTCATTGTTACTGCATGTTATTCTCGCTCTTTCCCAGGTACCCACCCTGGCTAGTGTGGGATGCCCAACGGGAACCCCCACATCACCACCACGCCAGGGAAGAGATGACTGGCTGCGGGGGCTGATTCTGCGATTCTTAGTGCGTCCAAAACAGCCAGGATGCGCAGAAGCCATCCACTGACTCCCCACGATGAAGTCATACTCCATCATGGTAAGGCATGAAGCACAGACACTTGCCACCGTGTAGACAAGTCCCGAATGCAGTATGCTGAGCGAGAGAAGCCAGCCCCAGAAGGCCACGTAGTATAGACTCCATGGATATGAGGGAGAGAGACCCACAGAGAAAGGAAGCAGGGAGGTGGATGTCAGGCCCTGGGGTGAGGGGAGGATGGTGGGAAGGGTTTCTTTTGGGGGGTGCAAGTGTTCTCACGTTCCTGGTGGCAGTGGTGGCTTGTATCTGTGACTAACGCCCCCAAACAGCCAACTGTACACATTCCATGGGGCGGGGGGCTTGCACAGCTGTTGAATCGGTCTCAGTAAGGCTGTTTCAAAGAGACACGTAAGCACCGAGCCCTGGGAAATCGAGGCCCGGAGCCACTGCCATTCCCCTCCCACCGCTCAGAGGGACAGTGTATGGGCTGCCTGGACCTCAGCCAGAGCTGGGCAGCTTGGCCACGGCAAGTCGGGACAAGGGGATGGAGATGCAGAATGATTATCTGGTTGGTGGGTTTTTTCCAGGTGGTGACATTGTCCCCAGTGACCAGGGGCAGTGTTTCTGGGCCATCTCTAACCTCACCTAGCCCTGTTCAAAGAAAATAAGGTGTCCTGACACGCCCCTATATTAGGGGTCAGCTGCTGGCCCGTGGGGGCTCTCAGAGTGTCACTGTGTGGGTCCCTGATTTTGAGAACCACTGTCTGATCCAGCCCCGCATCGGGCTCTCTGCTCCGCGGGGAGCCTGCTTTTCCCTCTCCCACTCCCCCTGCTTGTGTTCCCTCTCTCGCTGTTTCTGTCAAATAAATAAAATCTTAAAAAAAAATAAAATAAAGGATGAAAAACCTCATCCATTTTCCTGAGTATAAACCCTGGGGAGTCAAACTTAGCATAACAAATACTGCTTTTTTAAAAACTTTGAGTCTTTCCGTGGGCAATATTTATTTGCCATTTCCATAAGCCCACCTGGAACTTCTTAGAATTACCATAATCTGTCTGACTCCGTATCTTCCGCTGAAAACGTCTTCTTCGAGCGGAAACTGTGATGTTCTCAGAAGCACAGAAAGCATTTTGGGGACATCCGGTTCTGAGCAAACGCGCTGGTTCTGGCTTGCCGATGGATATCTTCCCGACGAGGACTAAGTTTCTTTGAGGAAACAGAGTCATTGTCTCTCGCGAGGGTCACAGCAAAACCTCATTTCCAGACGTACCAGTTCTCTCAAACCGTGGCCTGTAGGACACGAGGCCTCACCTCAGACTCTCCAGAAATGGGACGAATAAGGACTCTTCCAACTCAATTAGCGACAGAAACAACAGGGGCCTGCTGGGTCCCACGGCTGTGCTGTCCCGGCCAAGGGGCCACGGATGTAGAGATCGCACCCCATGGCAGGCGGGCCCCCTATTGCTGACTCTGGGCCCATTTCCAGGAAACCAGTTCTATTTCCCACTAATTAGAGCCACTTGCCCCAGCCAGACCCTCCAAGACCCCACGTGGAGGCCACCCGCTAGAGAGGTGGGTGCCCGTGCTCCCCTGACATGCTGTCCCGGCGGGTGCCACACAGACAAAACTATCTGAACATACAGAGGACGTCATCTCACACCCGCGAGGAAGGCGACCATATAAACCAAAGAAGAAACAAGGGCTGGTGAGGACGGGGAGAGCCCCCGAGGACGGGGACGTGGCGTGGTGCAGCCGCCACGGAAGAGGCTGCATGGTCCCTCAGAAAACAAACCACAGACTCGCCACGGGGCCCAGCAAGCCCACGGCTGGGGTGTCCACCGGCAGCGAAGTCAGGGCTTGGAGAACCTCCTCCTACCCGTGTCCACAGCAGCGTAGTTCACAACAGCCAAGCGGTGGGAGTGCCCGATGGTCTGGCCTTGGACAAATGGAACCGTGAGACGTGGCCCGTCCACACACCATCACTCGGCCTTAGAAAGTACAGACATTCGACACCTGGTCCGGTGTGGACGGACTCTGGGGACATGATGCTCAGCGAATAAGGCGGACATGAAAGGCCAAATACTGTAAGATCCCATGCATATGGGGTCTCTCAAGTCTCCAGATTCACAGGGACGGAGAGTGGACGGTGGGCACCGGGGCTGGGAGAGGGATGGGGGTCAGGGTCTCAGGGGGATGGAGGGTGGATGGTGGGCACCGGGGCCTGGGGAGGGATGGGAGTTGGTATCTCACGGGAACAGAGAGTGGACGGTGGGTGCTGGGGCAGGGGTAGGGATGAGGGTTGGTGTCTCAGGGGGACAGAGAGTGGACGGTGGGTGCTGGGGCTGGATGGGAGTCAATGTCTCAGGGGGACAGGGAGTGGACAGTGGGCACTGGTGCCGTGGGAGGGACAGGGGTCAGGGTCTCAGGGGGACAGAGGTTCCATTTGGGATGGTGGAAAGTTCTGGAGACACACAGCGGGGACGGCTGCACCACAGTGTGAATGCACTTAGTGCCCCTGAACTCTGCATCTAAAAATAGCTAAGGTGGTGATTTCCACATTATGTAAATTTTACCACAATTGAAAGGAATATCTAAGTTCTCTTGAAAGCAAGAAGATCTGGCGACATCGTGTGTGTGTTTTACCACGAGTTCTGAAAAGCACACGTGAAGTAGCAAACATACACCCCAGATACTCACTTCTTCGTGTAGATCCAGAGTCTGTCCGTAGCCCCCCTGCTGCACGTCGCAGGGGCCAAGTGCGTCCCCTCCCCCTGCTCGCTCTGCCCCCCGCCCCACCTGCTCGCTGTGCCACCACCGTCCCAGGCTTCCCAGCCCGAGAAGTGACCCTTTCCACCCACTTTCGTGCGTCGGAGTGAAGTCACTCGGCATCCAGACGTCAGATGAGGTGTGCTCCCAGGGAAGCCTGCTGCGCCCCAGACGACAGGACCCCCAGACGGCCTCACCTGGAGCTGTGCACCCCCACCACCACCGTATTTTATCAAACACAGATGACACGGTGCCTGACGCTCACTTCCAACGACGGACGAGGCCGCCCATACGCCTTCCCCAGCACGACTGGTTTCAAACACCACGGATAACACGGTGACAGGGGAGCAGGGAGCCCCTGAGGACAGGTGAGACACAGCCGTCAACAAGTGGTTGGCAGCATGACCTACCGAGGGAGCAGGGGCCGGTCCTGTGGCGCGTCCCCGGGTCTTGCAGACACGCGGGAGGCTTCGGCTAAGTATTTGTTGAGCCTGAGATGGACCTGGAACCTCAGGTGAGTGTCAGGGGCCAGCTGGCTGGAAGGGGAACCCTCATAGGTCCCACCCACGTAAAAGCCAGTTCCCCAGCGGTAAGAACCTCAAGGTGGGGCCCCCTGCCAGGGGACACACGGCATCTGCGGGAAGTCTGTGTCGCACGGGTGGGCACCAAGCAGTCTCCTGTGCTTCCCAGAGAGCCCCGGGGGTCCCACGAGAGCCCGCCAGCTCTAGAGAACCAGGAGTGGAGACGGGGCTCAGCTCCCGGCAAAGCGGATATAATCTACCCTAAACGCCGATGGGTAAGTATTCTGCAGGGACACAGGACATCCCCATGATGGGCAGAGCCGTCCCCAGATGAGCAGTGTGAGGTTTGGAGAGGCGAGGTCACTCAGGAGACAAGACCAGTCATTTGAGCCAGCAGGCTTAACTTCTAGAACTTTCCGTTCTTAAGCTGCCTGCATCTTGCCGGGGACTGGGCTGCAGAACAGAGAAGCAGAGCCCCTCCCAGACCTGGGAGAGGCTTGGGCAGCCTGCGCCGGTCACCCTATCACCTTCCCCCGTGTCCTCCCAGCCCAACGGCTGGGCTTACGGTCCCATTTCGCAGATGGAGGAACGGAGCCTCACATGAGTGTGCGGCCCCACAAACGTGGTCAGCCAGGAGCCAGAGGGAGAACCTCAGCCAGGCCCCTGGGCTCGGGGCCCCACGGGGCCATCCAGAGTCCATCCCAGAAGGTCGCCCATGTTTCCAACACCCTAAAACCTACGGCCGTGACCGGCTCTGTTCCATCCGGCCGTGAGGACGCAAACTTAGTCTTCAGTCTTTCACGTCACCGACGAGCACACGTCTCTGCCTGAGCTGGGCGCTCGGCTTCAACGGAGACACGAGTCACAGACACTGCCCCAGGCAGCGCTCGTCCAAGACGAGAACGCTCGGGGAGCCCGAGTCCTGGAGCGCACTGCATCCTCGTCCCGAGGTCTCTCTTCAGGACGCCGGTGGGCGTCTTCAGCCGGACCCCACATTGTGCGTTGCTCTCAGTAAAGCTTGGACTTAGAGCCCCCACCATGCAAAGCCTGGGGGTCCCACCGGGGCCCGCACCCCATCCCAGCGGCACCGGTGGACCCACACGTGGGCCTTGCTCCAGGACCCCAAGGGGTGACGTCTTGCACTAAGGGAGCCCAGTGTGGCCTCACTAACGTCAGCACGGGTGGGACAGCTCCCTCGTGCGTGAAGGGCATTCTTGAAATGCCAGGTCTCTGGAGCTCATTCCTAAATGTTACACAAACAAACAAAAAATCCAACAGAGAAGAATCCCCGTCCTAACACCAACCTGAGGGCCTCCACCTGCCGTTAAAGCCACGGACGACAGGAGTAGGGCCGCCGCACGCTTCGCTGTCGATTTCTCTATGTTGTTGGCAATCCCGGGGCTTCTGGGGACCACGCCGGCGGGTGGAAGCCCCAGGGGAAACCGTTCTCAGCACAGAGGGAGACAGCGAGAGCCGGCCAGGTCAGCGATGGCCGGGCATCACCCCTCCGTGGACCTACCTGCCCCCGACACGCAACCCTACAGAAGAGGGGGCAGACGCTGTGAGCAAATGAACTCTGTGAAGACCCCAAATGGCCAGGAAATCATAGTGGCGCCCCGGTGGTCCCCAACAGGACCCAGCCGGCGCGGAACCTCACAGAACCTCACTGAAGGAAAGTCATTCCTCATTTGCAAGCTGCTCCTCGGGCTCCTGTCCCCTCCCTGGGATTTCTCGACTGGCCTGGCCTGTCTGGAAATGCTGCCGGTAGCTACAGCGTCTCAGTCTGTAGCAGGAGACTAGCGCCCCGTGCCGCCCAAACCCCGGTTCTCCGCTCAGCGCTGGGACATGACCGCGGGCAGCCCCGGACAGGCTGCAACACTGTGTGGAGGGACTCTGGGCTTCATCAAGATCATGGGGTCGATGCCGCTTATGCCCAGAAGGAAAGCTGAAAATCACCCAATAGCAGACCCCCGGAGGCATCCACAAGGAGAGAACCAGGGATGGAGAGCGCAGACGTCGCCTACAAGTCCCTAAGCCGAGTGGCAACGAGAAAACATGCCCCCAAAACCAGAACTGGGAACCCCCAGCTTTTCACTGAGATCTGCGGACCGGCTCTACAGAGGACCCACCCGGGCAGACCCTCAGGTCCCGAATGAGGCTCACCTCCCACCCAGAGGGGCTTCAGATGGGGGACGGGAGGCCATGTCATCATCAGTCCCCTGCTGTATCCCCAACCCTATATAATGTCCTTAGCGCCCAGGGAGCTGGGGCGGCCGGCTGCCGTGGACGACCAGGCACCAGCACGTTTTTGAAAACGGTTTTCTTCTGGGCACATGGACCCAGTCCTGGGACTGGGTGTGACTGTGACCCTGGCCTGTGACCCAAGTTCTGTGCCCGGGCCGTGCGTGGGGACAGTAGGGACCCTCGGCCATGGCGAGCCTGGTGCTGGGAGCTGCTCGGAGGACGCCCGTGTCTCCCCTGTGGGCCCCCAAGAGGCGGGCAAGCGTGACGGGGAAGGCAGGGCTTGGGGAAACCACGTCTGGGCCGAGACACAGGGTTGTCCCTGTTTGACTCAGGAGCTATTTCAGGAACACAAAACCACTTGTTGGGTCAACCAAAACGCAGTTTTGGGGAGACAATCTCACGAAAACCTCATGCAGGGTGTATGGCCCAGGGCCTGTGGCAGCCACACTTTATGTTGGCGTACGCGTGCGTGTGTGTGTGTTCACACACGCGTGCACACGCATGTGAGCGTATGTCTGCCCCTCCATGTCCTGGTGCACATCACCTCCTCACTCCTCCATTCAACGTGCCCCGCCCTGGCCCCCTTGTGCTCCCCCAGGTCCGGGTTGCTAGAAGGTTCTTTCTGACCCCGCTGGAAGACCCTGGCTCAGGCTCAGATAGAGGGACTCAGGGCATGAGGACGGCAGGGTCCCCACAAGCGGGGTCACACAGGCCTACCAGTGCTCCCAGTTACAGCCCCATCTGCATCCTCAACACAGCGGAGCCTTCACGAGATCTCGCTGGCCCCCAGCGCTTTCCACTGCAGGCAGGTACGGGGGAGTTTCCCCACGCTGTCAGGACAGTTGTCACAGGCCCACCTGCTTCTGGGTTCCCTAATTCTCTGGACTTGTCTTCTCCCTTCCTGGTGCTGAGGACTGCTGGCCATGACTCCCGCGAGGTCACAATCCAGGGGAAGGTGCTCACGATCCTTCCGGACCCTCACACGCATCCGCCTGGGGGGCTAGCGGGCTTTGCTCAGCTCAGGGAGAGCAGCGGCAGCAGAAAGACCCTTCTGGGCCCCACCCTGGCCCTGCCCCCTTCTCCCCTGCCTGGCGCCCGTGGTGCATTCTCGGGGGCACCCTTGGGGCTCCAGGAGTCTGACCTCAAGCAGCTCTTTCCCAGCCTTGCTCCCCATCATCACGATCCCTTCCGCCATCTTGCTCAATTAATCAGTTAATCAGGAAACTCTCCATCCTGGCCCCAAACAGGTCCCAGTCACAGAGCACCCTTCCCCCACACTCCCACTCGCGCCACCGCACCCCGTGGAGCAGACGTAAAGAAACAAGGCTGACCAGCCAGGCTGACCAGCCATCACTTCCAGAACAGTGTGGTTCCACACGGCAGGCGCCGAGCCCCTGGAGAACAAGGGACCAAACCTAAATTTTATTGGATTGTAATTAAATTTAAGGAGCTGCATGCGTGCTGTGGCCACCATACAGGTAGTGCAGCTCTGGACTATTTTGCTGAATCCAGAACTCTCGCTAACACTCTGAGATTTCCTCTACATTGCTCACCTCCCGATGGCAACATCCGATTGTCACGTGGGATGGTGACTGCTGTAGGACAGGTTAGTGTTGACGTTACAGTCTCCTTCCGCGGTTGCCTCCGCACATCTGACTCAAACCCCAGGTCCGGGCGTGTCGCGTGCCCGCTCTTGAGTCTGACTTCCTGGCTTGGGCGCTGGTCTCTGCCCAGCCCTGACTCCTGGCTCACTGGCTTCCTTGCTGCTCTTAAATAGACCAGGTGCACTGTGACCCCAGGGCCTTTGCATGTGCTGGTTCCAGACCCTGGAAGGCTCCCCCACAGGGACGTTGAATGGCCCACTTTCCCCCTGCCTCTTTCTCAGTCTCTGCTCACTGTCCAAGGCCACGCGAGGTGCCAGGCATGAAAGACCCTCCCCCATGTCTCTCCTTACTTCAATGTTCTTCACGTTATTCACCAACCCGGACGTGTTGTGTGTTTCTCCCTTTCCCTGTGAATCACCGGTCTGGTCGGCGTGTACCCCTGACAACAGGGGTGTTGTTTTGCTCACCGGCGTGTTTCCTCAGCACCCAGAACAGAGTGTGGGAACTCTGTGCTGCCTGAAATAATGAACTGGAAACCCGATTATTCTCGTCACAGAGATGCCGTGTTCCAGCCCAAACATTTCCACTCACCCAGGTCTCCAGACCCGAATCTAGAAATACAATTCCCACGTGCTTATTTCTATGGAACACAGAGTCTGAATCCCAGATAAAATTTCCAGAAAAACTGGAAAGAAAATGTGTAACAATGAATGGCCTGCCCAACTGCTCGCCCTATGCAGGGGTGATGGGCTGCAGGGCGTGGAGGGGGCCCGGCCAGGCCACAGAGTGGACGAGGTGGGCCGCGGTGAGCAGGGGGGTGTGGGGGAGTGCCGTGGCAGCTGGAGGGCCCGCACCTTCCCAAGGGGCAGGGGTCCCCAGCTCCAGCCAGATGCCAACTCACGCAAAGTCTGCCTTTCCTAATTTTTCAAGGGAAGCTGGAAGTCTGAATTTTTATACAAAATTCCTGGATATTTAAATGTTGTCAAAGGATTTCATTCTTTTTAAAAACTCTGAGCAGGCCGTCGTCAGACACTCTGGGGTGGATTCACCCTCTGGACAGCACGTGGTTAACAGTCCAGGAACAGCGGGTTCCAGCCACAGGGCAAGTGAGAGCAGGTGCCGTGTGCCCTCCACACGGTGCGTGGGGTCCCAAGCTGTGAGGCAGGCACCCACGGCGCCCAGGTCCCGCCTCGGTGAGCTGCTGCTGAACATGCCAGACAGACACACCACCAGAAGAAAAGAGAAATGAAAACAGTATTTGGTTGGACAGAAAAAATAGCTTTTTGTCATTTACCATGGCCAGGGCCGAGCTGAAACCAACGAAACCTCCATCATCTGCAAGGGTCCTGGGGCCACTTCTCTCAGAACACGCGTGGTGGGGAGTGAGGAATGAGGGGGAAGCCTCCAGCCTCTGACGTCCCCAGGCGTGGCCTCCCCTGGCATGTGTCCTGGTACCCTCAGCTGTGGCTCCAGCTCCCCACCCCGGGGGGCCAGCCTGCTCCCAACAGGGGACTGCTGAAGACAGCAGGCCACACCCATAGCACCCTCAGATCTCCCCCTGCGGAGTGCCACTCCTCACCCCTACCCCCCTTAACTGTTGTATTTATCCCAGACGAGTGGCTCACAACAGTGGGAACTGGTCCTCCCCCAACCTGGAGGCCAGAAGTCTAAAACCCAGGTGTGGGCAGGGCCAAGCTCCCTCCAGAGGCACTGGGGGAGGCTCCTTCCTGTTCCTCCAGCTGCTGGGGCTCCAGGCATCCCCAGCTGTGTCTGGGTCCCCTCAGCATGGCCTCTGTGGTCACGTAGCCCCTCCTCCGTGCGTCTGTGTGTCTGCGCGTTTAATGCCGCCTTCCCCTAACTGGGTAATTTCCCAGTGTCCACTCCCATCACCTGCGGCATGAAAGACGGCATGACGGGGGAGGTCCTGTGCTTGATGTCAGCATGGAGCATGAGGTCACGGGGAGACAGAACTGTCCCGACCGTGCTCTGAAACCCGCGTGGACTTCCACGCCATGAGCTACTCGTGAGCAGGTTGGGCTCTGAGTCACTAAACAAAGAAACAGATCAGAAACGTGCCCAGAGGGTCAGGAAGAGAGGTGCCCACTGAGTGCATTTATTCAGCTTCCCAGAAAACGTGTAACAGTGGACCAGACGTCCCTCCAGGGTCAGACCGCCTTTGTCACGGGCCTGGCCTCCCGCCCGGGGCAGCTGCTTCATGAGAGCACGATTAGCACAGAGAGCACGCGGTCCCCGGCAGGGCGCCCAGCGCACTGGCTCGGATCATGCGCGACTGGGAGGAGGGGTCCTCCCCTGTCTACACCACGGAATGAGTGAGTGCGACGTGAGCTCCATGCCAAGTGCACGAGACGTGGGGCCTGAAGGGCGACAGTCTCGGCTTCAGAAAAGACACAGGTCACTTTGGTGAGCTCAGGGCTCCCCTGGGGGACGTGCAAGGCCAGGAACCATCGGGGGATTCACGGAGTGCAGAGCTTGGAGACACAGAACCATCGTGAGACAGAATTTGCAGGCGTCTGCGTGTGGGGCAGCCACACCCTGGGATTTAAAACTCAGTTCCTCGTTTTCTGCTATGGCCTCTCTCCGGCTCGTACGTCGAGTGCAGTGGTCAAGGACGATCACAGGGTCTGGCGGGAGCACGAGGCGAGGGAGGAGCCCCAGGAGGTAGGCTCCGTGGCAGGCGGGGCAGAGAACTGTGCCCACTGGAAGGCAGGCCACGCCACGGCCACTCTGCTCCCCTGCACCAGAGGACTCCACGCCACGGCCTCTGTCCTTCCCGCCCGCCTGCCCTCACGCTTCCCGCCTGCGTGAGCATCAGACGCTGGACCTCCGAAGGCCTCGCCGTCCATGTCCCCAGCTAAATGTTCCCCGCGCTTCTCTGCAGCTGGATGTCCGAGCGGCAGCTGCTGAACGCAGCCAGGACAAGAGAACCGCGACACACACCAGGGAGAAAGGCCGCCCCTCCCCATCTGCACACCGGGTGCTGGGAGCAAAGCTGGGGAACACCCCGGGAGCCCCTTTCGGGAGGGAGGGAGGGAGGATTCATCCGTCCCCCCGTGTGTCAGCCCGAGTCCTGCAGGGAACAGAGCAGGAGGACATGCGCATGTGCACGTGTGTACACAAAATTAAGAGATTATTTTAAGGAACTGGAGAGTGTGAATATGGAGGCTGGAAGTTCAGGGCTTGTAGGACAGGCCGGCAAGCTGGGAACTCAGGCAGGCTTTTGTGACATCTTGAGGACGAGTTTTATCTTCTCCGGGAAACCTGTTTGTTGTTCCCGTGAAGGCTTCCGGCCGATCAGAGGCCGCCCACGCACACGAAGGAGGGTTCATCTCCTTTACTGTAACTCCGCTGGCTGCAGACGTTAAGTTAACCACAGCAACAAAACACGGTCACAGCCACACCTGCACGAGGGTTTGATCGGACGGCTGGGGGCGCCTCGCCGAGAGCTCGCCCCGCACACCGGCCGCCGCGGCTGCCCCTGCTCTCCCTGGCTGCCCGCACTCCCCCCTCTCGCGGACCTTCTCCGTCTTCAGACTTCTTTCCATTCTGTTTTCAGAATCAAGATCCGTTTGGTTTTTTGCTTTGTTCCCTTAGACTAATGACCCAAAGCACAAAGGATCCCTGATGTTCCCTCCATGCCGGGACACAAGATACGCCACATGCGGAGGGAGGGGTCCCCTTCACCCCGGATGCCAGAGCGCCGGACTGGAGGTCAGGAGGCTGGAGACCACGGACGCGGCCGCTCACTTCATTTGCATTCCCATGCCTCCATCCCTGCAGAACTCCATTTTGCCTATAAATTAGGAATAAATATTCCTACCCCATCAGGTTGTTGAATATCAAATGAGAACATCCAGAAGAGCATTCGTGAGTTTTAAACTTCTGGGCAACAGGAAGGATTCGTCATCATCGCTGCCATCACCGCCACCATCACCATCGTCATCATCAACATCATCACTTCGTAGTGAATTTTCTCCCCACGAAATTCAATCCGTGGGATCTTAACCCCCAGTATGTCGGTATCTGGAGACAGGGCGTTTTGGGTGGTGATTAGGGTTAAGTGTGGTCGTAAGGGTGGGGCCCCACCAGACGGAACTGTTTCCACGAGGAGGGGATGAGACGGCAGGAAGCCCCCCACACGCGTGGAGGAAAGAAAGGCCAGTGACCGCTCGCCATCTGTTAGCCATGACGAGAGGCCTCATCGGAAGCTACATTTGTTGGCGCCTGGACCTTAGACTTCTAGCCTCCAAAACGTCAAGAAATAAATGTCTGTCGCTTACGCCGCACAGCCTGTGTTCTGCTGTGGCCGCTCGAGCTGACCAAGGCACCCATCGCCATCGGGATCACTGCCTAATACACAGTGTAGGAGCCTCTCCTCTTCCTTCTCCTTACAAAATCATCTCTCTTGGGATTCTCCAACACCCGCAGGCCCCAGGATTCCTAGAGGGCTTCTCAGAACCCAGAGCACAAAGCCCTGCCCTTGACTTTCTGACTCGGTTGGGCTGGGAGGCTGGGGTTGCATATCAGCATTTTCTCTCTGGTCCTGAAGTGTTGTTGATGCTGCTGCTCAGCGTTTGGGTGAAACCATTAAGCAAATGCTTGGCCACATGAACTCGTGAGATGGTCCCAGATTTCTTAGAACGGCAGCCGAGGAGCCCAAGCGTTTTGCACGGAGCCGTCTGACGCTCTTCATCAACGCGGCGAGCCAGCATTCCCGCACACTCGACAGGGAGGGACTCCTGTTCCGAATCGGGGAAGCGGGCACCGTGAATGGGGAGAGCCGGGCACAGCACAGGCGGGGATCCGCGGGCTGGATCCCATCTCCAGATCACTGCAGCACAGGAAGGCAGGAGACACGGGCGACGGAACCAGGCCCCCGCATCCGAGCAGGCGGGCAGGCTTGGACATCGCCTGTGACATGAGCACACCTCGCAGGCCACAAGGTCCCATCGTTCAGCCGCGCTGTGCGTCACTGCCTTCCAGAACCATCTGGGCGCTTGAGCAATGATCCCAATACAGACGGACAGTCTCGCGCTGGAGCGGGTGCGGCACCCCCGCTGGGAGCGTGAAGACCTCCCACAGAAGGGGGCCCCCGGCGAGGCGGTCACTGCCTGGGGTGATGGTTTAGCCGGGGCACCAACGGGGAAGGCCACCTATGTGCCGTCTATCCCGGGCACCCTGCGTGGCTGCTTCCATGGAGCGTCAAGTGGGGGCCACAGGGCATTGCCCCAGAGGGTCAGAAACGGCCCTTCTGTATGACCCAAGAGCTTCCCGTGGGTCAAAGGGCATTAGCTGTCCTTTTTAAGCAATTTCAACAATGTTTTCACTTAAAAATAAAAGAGGACCAAAGAAATGTATGATTTAGTGGCAAAAAAATACTTAAACCAAGACTACCATTGAGCCATAGCAAAGCCCGAAGGGGTAGACGTGGCCATAAAGAAGTAGCAGGCGCCTCTAATCACTGCTGGCCCAGGGGACATGTCCCTGGAGAGTAACCGCAGACTTTCCAGACCCATGAATAAACCAGAAAGTCATGACTATGAGCCATTTTGCTCTAACTGCCTGAAACTCATGAGATTCGAAACCACAGTCCAGGCCACCGTGACGGCGAACCAAAGAAACGTTGAACGGTGGTTATGAGACGTTTGGCCCGTTCTCAAGACATCGGACCCGTACTTGTTAGTAATGCCTCAGAAGCATATTAGGAAAACCATCCATGCATGTCAGCTCTAAATCAAAGACCCCTCTTGGCTCAAGAAGATGCAAAAATTACTTCCAAATAGAAATGACACTTGGATTCTCGGTCAAGTGGAAATACTGGACAGTCCGGAGGGTCAGAGAGCGTTGCCATAACTTTAACACATTAGCCAAAGAAATTCGTTTCTACCCTAAACCATGGGGTCACCTGCATCGAAATCAGATGAGCCCCGTGTCCCCATGATGGGACCCGGACTCTACCACAATTCAAATACAACTAGGACGGCGGCTTCGCACTGTACAGTGGGGCGCCGTGCCGACGCTGGGCTGGAGCTGCTCCCTGGCACTCGGGGACCGCAGGCTCCGTGTGGGTGCCAGGTGACCACAGGCTGCCTCCCAAGACAGAGTCATGAAGGCCTTTCCGGAGCCGCCTCCTCCAAGCTCCCACCAAGACGAAACGACATGGCAAACAGCAGACTGAGACGTGTCCACAGCTCCAGCGCGAAGAAGGGACGACGGTGCCACGGGCACAGGTGCCATCCCCAGCGAGCCAGGCCCCCCTCGCACCCAGCACCCAGTCCGTGCGGAACCCTGCAGCCCCGGGGGGTGCCGGCTCCGAGAGTCCCCTTACCTGGAATGGGGTCTGGCTGTTGTAGTTCTTCTGCTCTTTGTTCCCGCCCCGGAAGAGCAGCACTCGGGCACAGCTGTCCTGCGGACGGAAGAGAGAAACCTGTTTGCGGGTCAGGGCACAGACGGGCTCCACCAGACCGGCTCAGAGGCCCAGCGCCCAGGGAACTGGGGACGTGCCCATGTGAGGTCCCCAGGGGCACTTCTGGTCATCGGGGCGGCGAGGAGGAGGGCAAAGGGCCCTGCTCCCTACCGGGTGAGGTTTAACTCTCGCAAACTCTCTGGACGACCTGGCGGAATCCATGCGCACGTCTAACCCGGGCACCCGGCTCTGTAAGACCGTGGGCCACAGAACGATGTCTTGTGCTTGTGAGAAGATATACGATGGGAAATACCGGAAGGAAAACCCAACAAGAAAGAGAAAACCTGGAGGCAGCATTAATGTTCTGACAGGACAGGGGGAATGCATTCTAGAACATTCTTCGTCTAGAAGGCTGTAGGGAAAAACAAGGGAGATCCACAAAGCTGCAAAGAAATACAAGAACTTCCAAGCAGGAAACACAGACTTTCCAAGTAGAAAGTCTCAGAACAATAATAAAGCATAACTTCGCTTATGTTTAAAAGCCTCACGGGGGTGAGCAAGCAGCCGCTAAGGCCCCCAGCTGCCATTCCAAGCGGAAGTGGCCCGGCCACTTGGAACCAGGGCCCCAGAGCTCCGCAGGAACCCGCTTCTGCAAGCCCTTACTGTATAGCCCAGTGATGACGCCCGCCAGAAAGTCCCATCTGAAGCGCAAGAATAAATCCTCGCCAGGCGCCGCCACTCCTGCCCTCCCGGGTGGGTCCCAAGCCGGGGCCCTCCCCGCAGGGGAGGACGGTCTACACGGCCGGGACACGGTCCGTCACTCTCAGAATTACCAGACTCCACGTGCGATCACTTCCCAGAGCTGTCTCAAAATTAAAGGCGATGGTTTGCTTGGCTTGGTAACAATTATACCTTGTGTGGGCGCACATGCGTTTGCAAGTGTGTGTGTGTGTGTGTGTGTGCATGCACGTGTGCATGCAGAAGTGTGTATAGGTCCTTGTGTATAGGAATGTATGTACCCATGTGTGCGGGTGTGTGTGTAGCCCTGTGAGTATGTATGTTTGGGGGCGGGTGTGGGTAGGCATGTGTGGGCACACATGTGTGTAGGTGTGTATGTACACACTTGTGTATGCAGGCATGTGTGTATCCACATGTGTGGGGTGGGTGGGCGTGGGTGCACATGTATGCAGGGATGGGTGTACAGGTGTGCCTGCGCATGTGTCTGTGGGCGTGTGTGCAGGCACGTGTATGCAGGCATGTGTGTCTGCAGACGTGTGTGCAGGCATGTGTGCACACGTGTGTATGAGCGCAGGCATGTGTGCGCTGCCATCCAGCGTTCCCACTAGGAGGGGACAGGAGGCCCATTCTGCAGACGAGGCAGCGGAGCTCCAGAAAGATTACTTGGAAAACCACGGCTTCGGAAAGGGAGCACGAGACAACACTGTGACCCCAGAGCAGTGGCCACGGGAGCGCTGGCTGTGCCCGGTGTGGCTGCCAGCCACCGAGATGCTCCTGGAGAAGACTCGTCTGTGACACACCGAGCTGCGTCTCCAACCGCTTACACAAGCCAGTCGAGTATAGATGGAGAGATTCTGCACTTTCCGTTTTGAGAGCCAAAGCGTCAGGAAGAGTACCGTTCCCGCTGCCAATTATCTTCTTGGCAACATTTCCAGAGACGTTAAGAGAACTACCCCAGCCTCCCGCTCCACGAGGATCTCCAGGCTTGCCCCGGGCCCCAGCCAGGCGGCCATGCCACTGGGTCACCACCTCCTGCAGGAGCCCAGACGCACCACATTCACTGTACACGCGAAGACGTAGACCAGAAAGCACATTCATTCACGCACACGGCTAGTCGGTACGCAGCGAGAGCCAGGCCGGGTACCACTCTGGCCCCAGGGACGCCGAGCCAACATGTGCCAGAGAGTAAGGGCAGGTGGTCAGGGGAGCCCCCACTCCCCCAGGAGCGGGTCCAGAAGCCTGCCCAAGCCGGGTGACAACTAGAGGACGTGTTCCCAGCAGAGGGAACAGCCAGGGCCCTGGTGCAGGCTGCAGGCGGCAGGGGTGAGGCGGCAGGGGCCTGCGGAGCGGTGTGGGGGTGCTCCCATCTGCAGGGTGCAACGTCACTCTGGGGTCTGCAGAAGACGCATCAGAGAGAGGCAAGCCGGAGGGACGGCCAGTCAGGGGTGAGGGTAGCAGTGTGTGGCCCTGGAAAGGGCGGGAGGGGCAGGGGGAGCTGGGATCCCTGGGACGGAGGGACTGTGAGGAGCAGAACGGGAGCCTGGACTCCAGGAAGCTGCGGAGGGAAGGGGGCTACTCACAGGGTCTGGGGGAGCCTCCTACGTGGTTTCTACAAGGCCTGTTGGCCGGGCAGGGGCCCCACTGGCAAAGCTCAGAGCAGAGGTGTTTCCTAGAAGGTGCCAAGGCCACAGACAGACCTGCCTGAGGTCACCATGGGAGAGAATGTGGACTGTGGGGGTGGCTGGCTGCCCCAAGCAGGAGGGATGGAAGCCTGACGGGGTGACAGGTGGGGAAAGCTTGCGGAAGGCCCCAGGGGAGGTCAGCAGGGTTGGACACAAGCGAATGGGCAGACAGAGGAGGAGACAGGAGATGCGGGAGAACAGATGAGGGTTATGGGCGTGCCCTGAACAGCCCCATCACCGACAGAGCCCAGGTTTTCATGCTGGATGTCCATGTCCCACCCGGGGCTCTCATCTCCATGGCACGGAGGTGACGCCCCAACACGATTTACCAAATACTCCCAATTAGTTGGGATCTCGTTTCCAGTTTGCACTGTCCCGACACGCGCCTGTGTGGCAGATAGAAATCTACGGAGAGGTGACATACCGCCATCGGTGAAGAGGCAAGGCAGGGGCGGGAAGACGGACGTCACCGGAGCGGCCGGAAGCCGGCACATGGAGGAGCTGCCCCTGAAGGCCACACCCGACGGCACTCTGGACCACGGCGCCTGTGCCTAACCTGCGCCCATGGGAGCCCCGTCCCCACCCCAGCCAAGGGTCATGGAATGTGTCCCCACAGCCTCAGGGCAAAGACACAGGGCAGGCTGGAAGCCCAGCCTCCACCTCCTGACCCACAGGAGAGAATGTCAACCAACAGCAGCCACCGAAGGCTCCCCGGGGATCTACAGGGAAAGACCATGTGGACGCCCTCCTTCCACGAGACACACCCCCAAGTGCTCCCAAGGATGATGACCCCTGATCGCCCTGGGGAGGCAGCCCCCATGCTGACAGGTGCTCCACCGACACCAGAAGGGCCACAGCGACACAGCCTGTCTCTTCTTACCTTGGGCCTCACTGGAACCAGGAGAAGGGTTTGTTTCTCATCCTCCCCACAAACCGGCCAGGCCCACTAACCTTTGAGATGTAAGACTCCCTCCCCTCCTTCATTATCCAAGCCAGAAAAAAAACACCGGGCTGCCTCCCTCCCTCTGGGCCTCCAGAAAAGCCAGAGAGAGGATGAGGGGCCTGGCAGATTAAGACACAATTTGCTGCTTACAATCAAAGCCCTAATTAGCGGGTTTCATAAGAGAAGGGAATATTCTGGTCTGTGTATTTTATTAGAAATGTGCAGATGAGGCCTGCCTAAAACTAATAAAACACACACGCATCAAATCCATAAACCTGGCTGCTTTTAGATTTAACAAGGAGAGGTGTGGCAAGGTAAATTAGCAGAAGCAAGACCATCAGCACCAGCACCATCAGCACCGTCGTCATCACTGCCACCACCAACATCAGCACCATCAGTACCATCACCACCGCCATCATCACCACCATCACCACCAGCACCATGACCATCACCACCATCAGCACCAGCACCATCACTGCCATCACCAACATCAGCACCATCATCACCTCACCACCACCACCGCCATCATCATCACCATCACCACCTCCATCATCATCATCATCAACACCAACATGACCATCACTACCATCACCACCAACACCATCAGCACCAGCACCATCATCACCATCATCACTGCCATCAGCAATATCAGCACCATCAGTAACATCACCACCACCACCATCAACACCACCATGACCATCACCACCATCACCATCACCACCATCGTCACCATGACCATCACCACCAGCACCATCCTACCATCATCATCACCAGCACCACCATTATCACTACCACCATGACCACCATTACTGCTACCCTTTACCAAGCATGCACTGTGTGGCAGACACACCGTATGTTTGTTTTCTATTTTAAGCCTCTTAGCAACCCTGGCAGTTAGGTAGAATTATGCCTACAGTATAGATGGGAGAATTCACTGTCCCAGAGTTTGCCGCAGACAACACAGCAATGTCACGGTCTCAGCCATGTGGAGCCCGGACTGCCATGCATCCCTGCGCTGCAAGCCCACCTCCCTGCTGCTGTTCCTTCCCCCGAATCTTGTTCTGACTTCACCGCACTGCATCCCCACCCCTGGGGCAGTGCCTTTCTCACGAGGATCTCACAGAGTGCCCTGTATGTGTGCCTTCTGACAGCCCTTCCTCTGGAAGTTACAAAGGGATTCCTCCGGTCAGCGCGGAGCCTGGCCTGCTGCCGCCGCGTGACGCACACATGCACAAAAGAGGAGCTCCACCCATGGGTGACGTGGGAGGACAGGGCTCTGGCTAGGGACAATGGGCAGTGTGTGCTGGACGTGGAGAGGACAGGGCTCCCTGTGGCCTAGACCCCGACCTTACTGTGTTGTTCACCATGCTGCAGAGGACGGTCACACAGCCCAGAGAAGCAGCAGGCAGATCCCGGGACCCTGGAGAGAGGGGACAGCTCTGCCCTGCCTACCCGAGCTCGCTGGCACACGGGGAGCAAGTTGCCCAGCCGTGGAGTGGGGAGTCTGTCCCCACGTGTCCAGGATGGATGCAGACATGGCCTTCCCCACCCAATATGTATGTCCCGCAGCTTAACTCAGCTCGCTGCCTGCTTTACAGATACAGTCCTGTTGGCACACGGCCACTCTCACTCACCTCGGTGCTGTCTGTGGCTGAGCTCACGCTGCAACGGCAGAGCGGCGTGGCCCTGACAAGCCCACGTGGCCCACAAAGTCAAAAACAATACGCGTCCTTTACAGGAAATGTCTGCTCCGGGAAGAAAATACCGAGGAGGAAATACTGCACGGCACATGGGGGAGGGTGTTCCCGAAGCCGCCAGCCGAGGGCGGGGGACAGGACAGGCGACAGGCGCACCCTGCCCGTCACACCGGCCGTCACCAAGCCAGAATACGGACTACCGGGTGGTCTGAACCTTCCTTAACAAAATAATCCCACCAACGCTCACAAAGACCGTCTTGTCCACAATTATTTCAAGTGACAGGAAACATTCTTTCCTGGTTTTTTTTCTTTCATTCATGATAAATTATGCTTGAAATCTACTGGGGAAAATTAAGGAACGTTCCTCCCTCTAAGACAGCAATTAAGAAGCGCCTGTCGGCACAGATGTTTTTCCAGCCAAAGCCAAGTCTCACGATGCGTGTTTTCCGAATGAAGCCCAGCTAGGTCTCTCCAAGCTCAAAAAACCACCAAAATACAACCAAAACGCCATGCAGCTCCCACTGCCCCAGCTGCACACAAATCCCACCGATACACTCGCATTAAGGAGGAAGCCGGGAGCCCTGCTGAAACGCTCCCCCAACCCCCTCGGGCTGAGCGGCTCTGCTGTGCCAGCCCCAGAAGAGACCCTAAGAGATGGCAATCTAGGCCTCTGAGAAGCCAGGTCTGGGGGACAGGGTGCCCGCAGGGAAAACAGACACGGCCTAATGACGGCAGTTCGCCCTGGTTATCTTGCGAAGGGCTGCAGAGCTAACCATATAGCTAATGCTCTCGGGAGCTCATCCAGAGAAGGCTTGACTAAGGGTGGGATATCCGAGTTGGGTCTTGAAGGATGCACAGGAGTTTTCTATGGCAAAGAATTTACGGCAAAGAGGGTTTCATGGCTGGAAGGATCCAGTCTGGGAAGGGCCAGGGAAAGGACTCAGGTACAGACAAAGGCTGAAGATTTCACCCAAAAAGACAGCATCAGCGCTTTGTTCTGGGAAGAGGATGCCGACTGCAGAGAAGACAGGCAAAGTGCACATGGCTTGGGGACCCCCGGGAAGATCTCCCCTCTGTTCCTCCAGTTAGGGGAGCCCCCCACCTTCTGCTCAGCTGCTCAGTATAGTGTTCAGATCCCACCACCCTCCAGACTCCTTGAAATCAGAGAGACAAGAAGAAAAGAAAGTTGGAGCAGAGAACACCTTTGATATTGGCCTCTGGGAGTTATCTTGACCTGGAGCCTCAAGGACGCTGACCCTCCCTTCTCCCCGCCCCCGCCCCAAACGGATTCTGAAACCCACCACCTCCAGGGAGCCCCGGGCCCTTCCCACAGCCTCCATGAGCCTCCCCACCGTCCTCTGCCCCACCGCTGTGCCTCTTGGTGGGACCAGCAGGGTGCTCACGCCGTGCTCCCCAGCCATTGGGGATTCACACTCCTGGAGGCCGGGGCGGGGGGCGGGTGTCATATCCCACCCCTCAGGGCACACCAAACACGCTCATCTACAGATTGCCTTGGCACAAAAGGACAAATGCCACAGGAACCCACTCAGATGTGATCCCTAGATGGGGACAGAAGGTGGACAGCAGGGGCCAGGGGCTCGAGGGGGAAAGGAGTCCATGTTTCTCAGGACAGTGTCCACTGGGAAGATGGAAAGTCCTAGAAGGAAAGCACCGCTGGTCGCAAAGCAACACGAATGTGCTTCATGGCAGTGAACTACCTTGTGAAAGTGGTTAAAATCATTTGTGCTTCTGTCGTGTGTCACCGCAGCTAAGGGGAAAAGCCCGTTGGGAGCGTGTCTGCACACGCAATGGTGGCAATTTGCCTCTGCCGCACGCTGGTCCTGGGCAAGGCTGGCGAGGTGCCAGAACCCTCCCGGGGGCTCGTCGGCCACGCCCGTGCCCCTCTGCCCTGCACATCCCCGTACACACCCACTCTGGGGCAGACAGAGTTTACCTGTGCAGCGGGGGATGGCGGGAACGAGGGGACCCCCAGCTCCCCAGCTCGCTTCTGGGGGTGGACAGCGTGGTGGGGTGGCCCAGGAGGGGAGCAGACCAGGGTCTCCAGCCCAGCTCTGGCTCTGGGACGGCTCCCTTCTCTTCCCCGCGACTCGGCTTCCTCTCTGCTACAACAGGGTAACCATTCTCGAGGAAGCAGCTGAAGATGGCAGCTTGCTAGGGGCTGGAGGTGGCCCCCGAGATTCCCGTGGGAGGGCTGAACCCCCAAGGCAAGCGATTTTGGAAATGGGCCTTGAGGAGGGGTTGAGGGTCCAGTGAGGTCGTGAGGGTGGGGCCCTGACCTGACGGGACAGCGCCCTTGTCAGAAGAGACTGGACGGTGCTGTCGGTCTCACCATGGCAAGCAAGGACATGGACAGAAGGCGCCATCCACAGCCGGGAAAGAGCTTTCCCTGGGAGCAGAACCTGCCTGCACCCTGACCTTGGCCTCCAGCCTCTGGGACCGTCTGTGGGGGCTCTGTGAGGGCACCTGTGCTGACCCAGACAGCACCCAGCAGGACCCTCGGCACAGTCCCAGCCCTGGCACCCACGTGGCCAGGCAGGGTGTTGGGGGAGCGCGCCCACCCGCGTGCCCCCACTGACCTGGTTGTAGAGGGCGCAGATGTGCAGGGCTGTGTTCCCCGAGGCGTTCTGGGCCGCCATGTCCGCCCCGTAGAAGAGCAGGTGCTCCAGGTGCTGCACGTGGCCGTACCTGCAGGCCTGGAACGAGAGTCCACGCGGTCAGCGGGCAGCACACACGAGTCTCCAAGCTCCACGTGCGCTCAGCCGCTTCCCCAGAACCCACAGAGGCCGAGCCCAGCCCACCCCCGTGTCGGACCAGGCCCCATGTCAGACCACCCCCGTGTCGGACGCGCCCACAGCGTCCTGAGTCTTGGGGGGCCGCCGGGGCGGGACCGAGGACTTAGTCTGGGCTCCTGGACAGCAGGTCTGCGAAGGGCCCCCGTGCTCCTTTTGTTTGCATCTGGGGACCCAATGCTCAGGGACACACGTGTTGGCTTCCCCCTGGTCTCTGTGGCCAATCCCACCAAACGTAAACCAGGATGCTCCCTCCCTGGCCCCACTTATTGAAACTCCTCCCCCTGGGGGTGGGGCATGAAAACAGCCAGAAGGGGCGCATATGGCCTCTGCGGTGGCCAGGGAAGGGAGCCCAAGCCTGGCCTCCAGGCGAGGGCCAGGCCCCACTGGTGCTACGAAAGGTAAACCGGCCCCTCAGGAGCGCTCAGGAGGTGGGGGGCAGGCAGCCCCACAGTGAGAGGTCTCCCTCCCTGAGGCCCTCAAGGGGGTCACGTGTGCTGTTCCTGAACAGGCAGGTCTCTGGGATCAAGTAGACATCTGCACCCAAGTCATGGACCTTCCGTTTTCCAGAACGTTCCCCCGTGAGCCCATGTCTTCCATGTGTAGACAAAAACCCCACGTTAGTGTGAGAGTCACGTAGAATAAGGGACCCCAAAAGGCCCACATGATGCCCGGCACCAGGCCAGCCCCGCCGACGGCAGCTCTCCGGGAGCCAGGAGGCCCCGTGCTATGACCGCTCCAGCCGGGGTCCAGGGCACACTGTGCGGTTACCAGAGCAGCCCAGGACCCGGGACGGGCAGTCAGTTCCAAGCAGCCCCTGACCTCGGGAAAGGCCAGCATGCGGCCAGCGATGGGCAGCACTGACAGTGTGAGGGCCACGGTCCCTGGGAGTGGTGACAACGTGGATGGGAGATGGGCAGGCCAGGGAGTGGGTCCTGACCCACAGGCCGGGGCTGACCGCTGAGGCCCATGGCGGCCACTGAGGCCCACGGCAGAAAGGGAACGAGCCAGCTGGCGCAGGGCGGGCAGCTCTCACGACCACGCCTTCTGGATAACGGGGGCGGGCCGTGGCACCTCACCAAGGGAAGATGGCCGGGAAGATGCCAGAACCGTCACTATGGAGCAGGCGCACTCGATCTCGAAGCCAGTGGTTCCCCGGATACGGATGCTTTCGCCCACCGGCCCTCCCCCTCCCGTGGCAGCAGGGCCTGCACCTCCTGTGGGGCCCCCAACCCACTCTCAGAGGTCGGGGGGCTGCCCCGCCCCACTGCTTCCACAGGCACAGCCCACGGGCCTCTGCCACCGGTGGCAGGCCACAGGCTGGGGGCCCGCGGGGGTTCCCCCAAGGCCCTGAGGCTGCAACACCAGTTGGAACTGCTCACAGCTCCCTCTCTTCGAGGACAGCTGGCGGAAAACCCGCAGAGCGGCTGGAGCAGAGGAGCAGGGGCACAGGGGAGAGAAAGGGAGGTTGGGAGGACAGACACCGAGCCAAGGACCAACACACACACAGCCCATGACAGGGCTCTCCGAGCTCCAGCCATGCCTGGAGTCCTCAGGACACAAAGCCTGGGCAGAACTTTTATTTCCCCTTATACCAGATTGAGTTGAGATTTCTGTTCCTGAAATCAAAGGAGCCTGGACTCATCGGCTCTCCCCAGAAGATAGGGGCAGAAGAAACCCCCCATTTCTGCAGCAGGAAACACCAGTGGGGGGCAGGCCCACCCATGAACGGAAATGAGGAAAGGGACTTAACAGCCTCAGAGACCCCACAGAATCCCAATTACAGAAGGAAAGACAGAAGCCTGGCAGACTGCACCTGGCCAGCCCATCAGAGTGAACATCACTGGTAACAGGTGGGGGTCACCACGTGCCCCCCAACAGGATGCCAGGAATGTGATATTCCTACGTGATCACTCCAACAATATTCCTACCAAAATGCACACTCCAGACCTCATCATGAAGAAATACTGACCCAGCCCAAATTGAGAGACAATCTCCAAGCTCATTGCCCCATAGTCTTTGCAGGGGTCCCCAGTGGAAGGTTTCGGTGTAGGGTCCTGGACGGGATCCTTTCAGTATAAGGGACGTTATTGGGATGAGGGACAAAACTTGAATGTGGTCTCTGAGTGAAGGTATGTGGGGTTCTCTGGTGTTCCAGCAAATTCCTGAGTTTAAAATTGATAGAGTCCTGTACAACATAGAGAAACTAGTCCTCGTTTGACACAAAGACCTCAAAGCTCACCAAAGTAAGAAATTTGTCCAGCCCCAAGATAAGCTATGCTAACCATTTCCCCTTGAAATGGGGGCTGGGGATCCTGGCCTTCGAGAGAGACAGCTTGGAAGGGCTGCCAGAGGCCGGAGAGCCGAGACCGGACACACAGCACCCCTTATACTTCTGTCTCTTGACCATCTCGATGAGGGACTCCTGGAGACATGCATGAATGGGAGGCTCCACTCCACACCTATTGCCTGCAAATCTCCTGGGCGTACATGTTTGGAGAAATTTCCCAGTGAGACCTGGGGCTCATCCCAGCTATGCTAAACACCGGCCATCAGGAGCCAACCCCGTAATTTGGTGGAAATGAGGGAAAAGCAAACGCTTTCCTTCCAGCACGTTACTGCCACCTGCTGGACACCTGCCGGGACACACGTACTACCCTAAGGAGGCAGCAAGCTCAGAGGTGCCCCAGGTTGTGCAAGGCACTTGGGACAACGTGGAATGCACAGCACGGCAGACAGCAGCACATGCTTCTGCTTGGCTCCATGCCACCAACAAATTATTTAAACCCACACCTCGCTTGGGCAGGTCTCCTGAAGCATGCGCTGATGATGGGATCGGGAGACAACGATTTGAAAACAATACGTCGTAACAATACATCCTTTCAGCCCCTCCTGGTCGGGAAGTGAGGTGCCCAGCAGCACAGAGACACTCTCGCCCAAACACACGCACACACAGCTTGGTTGACTCGAGCCACTGGCCACCGCATGACACTGGGTTCCACGGTTTTCAAAGGCCAGTCGTGGTCTTGCTGCCCGCCCAAAGGGGAGTCAGGGAAATGTGCAAGTGAGTGTGCAGAGGACAGGTCAACTGGGAAGTGGCCAGATTTCTGCTGGCCAAGGTTGGGAGCTGCACGATGTCCTCCCAAATTCCTGTGTTGGAGCCCTGACTCCTACCCCTCCCCCAAGGATGGTGGACTGGGGTATCTGGAATGGGGGCCTTGAAAAGATGATTAACATAACATGAGGTCACCAGGGTGGCCCTGATCCAGGGTGAGCGGTGTCCTTACAGAAGAGGACATCAGGACATAGACACGCACGGGGGGGACGACCCCATGGGGACACAGGGAGAGCACGACCGTCCACACATGAGGAGAGAGGTCTCTGGAGGACCTCCCTGCCCGCCCCTGCATCTCAGACTTTAGCCTCCAGGACCAGGGGAGAGTTCTTATCTGCTGTGTGAGCCCCATGACTGTGGGATTTTGTCAAAACTGCCCAAACAGACCAATAGGATCAGTTCAGATCAACCAGATTGTACATTTCAGCCTGAAATGACACAAAAAACGTGTCATGCTACGAATTCCAAAAGGAGAGATGTCTTTGGACATCTGTGACAGCTGCCACTTACCCCACGGAGCCCACTGCTTTTATAACCTGACTTCTGGACCTACGATGTCTCCTGTAGACTTCATGGGCATTGCTGAGGTACAACACAGGCCCCAACCATGGAGAGAAGGTGGTATGACCGCCATCCCGGCCTGGGGTCTTCACCCCTCCCCTCCCCTCCCGGAGCCTCCTCTCCTCTCAGCCCCGAGAATCAGGGCTGCTCAGAAAGACGATGGCTCGGTGGGCCTCAATCCCGCCGCAGGCCCGGGCAAAAGGATGCACTGATTACCTCCCTGAAGGACTCCTGGCTCATCTGGGCGGGGCAGGGGCAGGGGCATGGGGTACGGATCCGCCGCCCCAGGTCAGTATGGAGTGGGAGCCGGAGGCAGGTGTGCCGGCAAGCTCTGACCCCTCCACCTGGCGGCTGGGGGACCCCAGACTCTCCGACCCGGGGGAGGGGGGCTCATCTGTAAAGATGCGGTAACCGTGGCTTCTGCATCCGGGGACAGGCTCAGCCAAGGTTCTGCGGTTCCCACGCCGATGGCCGCAGACTGTGCTGTGCTGCGTCCAAGCACCATAGGCATGCTGGCCCCAGGCGCACATGTGACGGCCCCACCCCACGAGGCCAGCAACACCATCATTCTTGACCTGAGACAGCACGAGCCTCTCGTGGCAGCCAGGCCTCAATGCTTCACTCTGCATGAAGCCTCCCCTGCTCTGGTTAGAACTGCCCCTCCCTGAGGAGGCTCCCCCTTCACACCTGTGCTCACGGGAGTCCCAGGCTCCCCTGGACAGGGTGCGCATCTCGGGGCACTGGGGAGACCCTGACTTTGAGCCCAGGGTCCATGCCATCTAAAAGCTAACACCTGCAGCCAACCGTGTTCAGGAGCATGTATGACATGTGGGCTCCCTGCTCAGCGGGGAGTCTGCTTCTCCCTCTACCCCTCAACCCTGCTCATGATCTCACGCTCTCAAATAAATAAACCAAACCTTTAAAAGAACAAAAAAAGGAATTCTTGAGGAAATTAGATGAGACCTATAGGAAGGTCTGTGAGCAAAGTGAAGGGCTGTCACGTGTCATTTCTGTGACGATGACAGCCACGACTAAGTAGACGGGGACTAAGACAGTGATTGGGGCACAGCTGGGCGAGGATGACTGTGACCGGGGCGTGGCCAGGAGAGGAGGGGGCAGAGGTGTGGCCAGGCGAGGGGGAGGGCGGCAGGGGCATGGCTAAGTCACAGGCCAAGAACACTGGACTGACAACAGGAGGGGGGAACACCCCCTCCCCGAAACACAGTCAGAGGAGTTCAGAGAGGGAGGGAAGGAGGGATCGAGGTGCCCCAGAGCTGGTCACACAGCACGACCTGCATGAGGGCGCGTGGGACCCCAGGGCAGTTCCTCCACAGAGCAGCTGTCCCCAGACTGCGGGCAGCCACCCTCTCCAGAGCGCTCAGCCTCCCATAACCGAACACAGCCAAACCCGCAGGCACGCAGGGTGCACGCAGGCCGCATAGGAGAGCATGAGCCATCCTCCCCTTCCCCTGATGTTCTCGGGTTGTGGGACTGTGTCTGGGTGTTTGTCACTTTCTCCTGTTTCCTCAAATTTCCCACTGCGGCCGAGCTGAGTAGTTAGGGTCACAGTCCGTGGGGAGCTGCCTACAAAAACACGCGCTTCCAGAGTCGGCCTGCAGGGGCGGGTGTCCCCAGGCGCTGCGCGGCAGGTGCGGGATCAGGACAGCCTCCCGGCACCCCGTACCTGGCCTGGCCTCGGCGGGGAAGCGGACAAAACCACCTCCAGACCGTGAGCAGGCCTGGCTGCGGGTGCACAGGACTCCTCCAAGGGCGCGGAGCCAGGCGGTTGGGACGGAGCCGTGCCCATGCCAGGGCGTGAGGCTGAGGGACAGACCTGAGGCGGAGAACCACACACCCCAGAGCTCCACGGTGCTTCTCCCGCTCGCTCTGGCAAAACCTGCCTGTTTCCTCCCCCTGCAACGTGTGTCCCATCGGGGGCGGCTTCCGCTCACAAGCTGGGAGGCGGTGGTGAGGGCGGGGTGGGGGTGGACTCCGCTGCGGCCTTGGGCAGATTACCCCGCCCCCCGCCCCCGCTCTGGGCCCATCACCTGGTCTGAGTCCCGGCGGCCCACAGGTGTCCGCTGCGGAGGCTCCAGGTGTGAAAGATGGGGCCAATAAGGCCGATCAGGACAGCAGGGACTGACTGGGTGTCGAGAATCTCGGAGGAGGACGGTCTAGTCTGCTGACCTCTGCATAGCGCCCACCTCCACCACCTCACAGCCAGTCTCGGCCACAGCAGACCAGGCAGCGGGGCTGGGGGGGTGGGGGCAGGGACCACCCAGATAATCGAGACCCTCTGGTAGGGAGGGAACCGGCCTCCCAGGACGTGGTGGAAAAGAAACCACCGGGGGGCAGGGCATGACCCCGATGGGCGCAACGGTTAGAGGATGCTCAGCCCTAGGAACCCCCCCCCCACCATGGCCTCCAAGCTGAAACTCAGCACCAGGGGGCTGGGGCCCCGGGATCAAGAGGTCTGGTGGCCTCAGTGCCCACATGCTCAGAAGCCGTGCTCGGGGTCTCAGGCATGGAACCGGCTCACGCGGGGACCAGAAATCACGGCTGGAGCCCACATCGTGGGCGGTGACCACCAGGAACCCCCCAACCCCCAGCACACCAATGCTTCATCTCACGGCAGCCAGGGGCCAGACCATCGCAGGCACCAGACAGGAAAGGGACTCTGGCGGGCGGCCTCCGCTGGTGGAGGGTGGGAGGAGGGCGAACCAAGCTCGGAGAACTCTCCAAAGCTGGGCCCTGACGCCGGGTTAAATCTCTAGCAAGCCCGCGTTCCTATCTTCCGTATTTCTGACACCCTGGCGTCTGGGGCCTTGCCGACGCCTGGACTTCTGCCCCTCCCCGGGCAAGTCACTTCCGACAGCACAGGACTGGCCCAGAGGACAACTCTCAGATGCAAACCAGCTCACAAAGAGCCCTCACCCCTGCCTGCCTTCCCGGGCTCTCGCTCTCCGGCCGTGACCCACCTGCCCTGGCCAGCCCAGGGACAGCCCCGGAGCCCCAGTGTCCCTGACATTATCCAAACTAGCCACACATCAGCCGGTCCCATCCCACAAAAATCACGGGGAAGGCTCTTGGCCCCATTCCCCCCAGGGTCTGCTGCCTCCCGACCCAGCCGGGGGCGTCCCCCATGGCCCGTGTGTCCACCTCCCAGGATCTGTAACATACCCTCTTTCCAGCGGCTGCCGCCTCCACTGTCCCTGCATTGTATTAAAACTACATTTTAAAACAAGGTTTGGGACAGGCCAGGAAACGACCCTGGAAGGACCCGGAAGCACACGGAGGTGCGGCCGCGGGAGACAGAGTGAGAAGGAAGGACGCGCAGAGGCGTCTCAGCCCTGCACTTACAGGAGGGCCTTCCCAGGGCCCGAGGGCGCCGCAGGCCCAGACACCCACTCCAGGGGGAACGAATGGGGACCCCCCAGGGCACTGGTCGCTCCTCACTCCTCCGAGGGTCCCACCGTGGCTGTGGGCTGGGCGCCGCCAGGAGCTCACCCAGCAGGGCGGAAGCGGTCGCCCCTCCAGGCCGCAGGGCTGCTGACGGGTCAGGGCGGACCCAGCACGCAGAAGGCCAAGCGGGGAGGGCCTGCCTGCACCCCACGACCGCCTGCGACCCCTCCGCGCGGCTGCGCCCGCCGACCACAACAGGTGGGGGACGCCCCCTCCCAGACCGGGTGAGCGCGGGAGGCCACAGTGGCCGAGGGAAGTGGACCGGCGGCCGGAGAGCCGGGAGTGTCACTGCCCACCCGGAGAACAGTTCAGAGCCTCCGCCTGCCTGCTCCAGCCCTTTCCCCCTCGCCTTCTGGGACCCACACCCCAGTCTGCTCGCCCGCCCTCCCGCCACCCTCCTCTGCCCGGAGACCCTGACCCGGCCTCCCGCGCCACCGGGCTCCCTGGTTGGCTGGCTCACACACGGCTCAGCCAATAGGACGGCAGGACAGGAGAGAGGCGGGGCACTTCCTGCCCGCGGCCCCGCCCACCGCAGCTGTGCCTGCTTCTGGGACCACAACAGCCTCCCCTGCTGGGGGTGCATTAAGGACGCTTCACCTGAGCCCGCAGGTGGGTCCTTTCTTTAAAGGGCAGCAGCTGACACTCCCCCGACCCCACCGGTACCAGGTGGGATCAGGGAAACCTGTGTCCTGTGCGTGGAAATTGGGCACCACACTGATACCACTGGTTTCAGAAATCGGGCACACAGCTGGTCACCTGTGCTCAGAAGGCAGGCATCACCCCGGTCACCTGTGTGCACAAAGCACCCAAGCTCTGCTGGCCCCGGAGATGCTGGACGCGCAGTGAGCGCCCAGGTCCCACGAAGGGCACACCCACCCCACAACTCCAGATGATTACTACCCTACAGAAATGCAACAGGATGCCTGACTTTTCAATGTCTTCATAAGGTCAGAAACGTGTACTTCTAGGTAAATATCCCTGCTTTTAAATGCTGGCGATGAATCCCAGTGTTTCAGAAGCCGCGTGGCCAAACAGAAGGCTGGACCGGCGGGTGTGGGCTGCGGGGAAGGGTTAAGGGAGGCGTGCATCGGCTGCGTGCGCACCTGGTGGATCTCGTGCCAGCCGTTCTCGTCCCTGCAGCACACGGCGGCGTGCTCGTGGAGCAGCAGCTCGCAGCAGTAGGGGTCCCCGCCCACGATCGCGGTGTGGTACAGCGGTGTGAGGCCGTAGCTGTCTTTGTAATCGGGGGATGCTCCCAGCTCCAAAAGGGTCTGGAAAACAAGAGCGCTGGACATGGGTCTCATGACCCCTTTTGCAAAGTGCATCAAGAATGAAGCGTGGGGGTTGGGGTCACACTCCTGCAGGCGGAGGCTGATTAGGCCCTTGCTGCCGCAGGTTTCCTGGGCCTCCTGGAGTGAGGCAGATGCCAGCATCCGGTGGTGAGGTTTCTGGCTCTGAAGAAGGACATGGCGCCTAGGCAAGCGGGATGCGCGTGCATTGGGGGGGTCAGGAGATGGGTCTGCAGACATGTGCTGGGGCACATGGGGACCTGCTGTGCCTTGCTGACCCCCACGTACTGGTGGAGAGCTACAAAGGCAGGGCGGCATTTGCAGCAAAGGGAAAAGGGGTACTACCCAACCTGAAAACAGCATAAAACCATCTCAGCGTGCATCCTGAGGGAAGCACAACGGGAACGCTGTCACCAACACTGGATTTTGGACGGAACCAGCGGACAACGGGCAGCTGATGGGAACTCGAGAAATCCAAGACTTCTGAGAGCAGCATTGCCTGGGGGATCAGCCCCCAACAGCAGGTTCCCCTCCCTCCCTGCCAGGGCTCTTGGGGGCCCCCCACACGTGGGGCCAGGACAGGTAAAGTATGCAGATGGGTCATGGGGAGGATGAGGGGTGAAAGCACGCCCCGATGGGCTTCCAGAGACCCGACGAGGGGCATGCTGGCGGCAGCGAGGCTGGCTCTGGGTTTGCAGCCTCCTCCCGGGGAAGTGGGGGAGTGCCTTTCAGCACTGCCCTTCCTGGCCCCAAACACAAGCCTCTGACCGAGCCAGATGGACAGACGACCTTTTATAAACATCAAATTCAAGATTCCCCAGAAGACAGGGTCGGGGGCCCCCCCTGGATGTCCAAACCCCAGTGGGAACACAATTCAGGGTCAGCTTGGGTAGCCATCGTGGGACGGGGACAGGGAACAGGCACGGATGCCGGGGATTGGACAGGGAGCCCCCCCGGGGGGGCCCCCCCCCCCCCCCCCCCCCCAGTGAACAGGCTGCGGAATGTACCTTCAGGGCTACTTGGTTCCTGGTTCGGGCGGCCTTGTGCAGGGCGGTCATCCCATCTCTGGCGCGGAAGTCCAGGTGGGCGCCGCCGTTTCTGAGAGCTTTGATCACCTCCGCAGGCTCGTCCAGCTGAGCGGCTAAGGTCAGCGGAGTCTCTGTGGGACCCAAACACATGCAAGATCAGGATGTGCACCAGGGGAGATGGCCAAGGCACACAGCTCACGACGAGGTCAAGTGCAAAGTCTGAGTGACATTGAAGAACCAACGCCAGTATCCACGCGGGTAGCATGGCCTCAACGTGGTGACCCTCAGGGTCACGTGCAAATCAAAATGGGGGCAGAGACTGAGTTTCCACATTATTGCTTTGTTGGCAGTGGGTCTGGTAAACTGTCCTCGTTGCCCTCATCCCAAAGACACAGAATCCCACAACGCCATCCATAGGCTTCCCGGCGGGAACAGTGACCACTAGGGCTGCAGTTAAAGGCCTGAAAGGCAGATGCCCGCCTTTCCGTATCTCAGTGTCACAACGTTTACTGGGCATCTTGGAGGACGGCCAGACTTAGGCTGCAGGCACACGGAATAAGGGAGGCGTGGAGTCTATGCCCCATGGAGGTTGGGGTCTGGGTGGGTGGACCTGAATGGGGTCAGCACAATAAATGACCAGCAGAGGGCTGGGCCAGAAGCCCTGGAGACAGAATGATGGGGCCCGCCCCCATGGGGACAAGGTTACAAGTTACAAAGGGTCCCCCGCCACCCTGGGCAGCCGACTCAGAACCAGTCTGTCGCTGGCCATGATGGGGACGGCGATATTGGGTTAAACCACCTTCTCTTCTGCTCATTCTCCCTACCATCGCCACTGCCAAGCAAGGCACATGGCCCGGACGTGCTCAATCGGAGAGGCTTTTACCTACTAGAAGAGTGCCGTGAGCGCCAGGACAACGTGCATGTCCCCAGGACCCAGAGACACTCCTGGCTGATGATGAGTCATTCTGACTTTAAGCGCATTTAGAGAATAGAAGAACTGGGGCATCTGATCTGGGGTTGAATTCCCTTGTGACCTCACCTCGGTCATGTCCCCGGCTGTCCCCAGGAAGGGCAGCCGCATCCTGAGTTCAACTCTGCCACCCCCGTCTTGCCCTAATCCCCAGCCGTATTTACCCACGAATGAGCACTGTTCTGAGGGCTCTCTAAACTCGTCAGGGGAATCACCCCGCACTGAAGGTGTCACAAGGGGTGCGGGGGTGTCGGGGGTTGAGACGGTGTGCAGCAGGGCGGGAGCCCCACGTGGGGCAGACGTGCAGAGAGATGCAAACTCAGTGAGAGACCCCAGCCCAGTAGAGGGGGGAAAAAGGGAGCTGCCCGGGCTTCACTGCCTCAGGCCCAGCGGCATCCTGGACACAGGTGTGGGACGGCATCGGCGTGGGCTCGGTCCCTTGGGGGGCAGCGGAAGTGCGTGGAAGGCCCCGTCCTCTGGAGCCACCAGCATGTCCACCTCAAAGTCAAATTTCTTACAGCGACTTGGGGAAGCTGGTCCCTCAGCATGAGGTCAGTTTAGGCCTGATGCACATGTGGGGCGGTCAGCCCTCAAAACTATTAGGATTCTTTATTTTGCTGTCTATCCACGGTCAATGCAAGTGGGACCCAGGCTGCAGTCCTACCTCTGGCTCCAGACCACAGACCCCTTCGGCAGAGCCAGGCCCTGGGACGGTGCTGGGCACCTAAGAGCCGCTGAATAGGGAACTAGGCACCCTGTTAATGGTAGGAGATCTTGCATACTTGAGGGGACCTCCAGCCCTTGGACGATACCCATGACAAGAGGTAACTTCCTCCAACAGCCCTGCCTGAATGACGCACTGCAGACTAGCCACGTTCAAACCTGACCAGGACCCACCCCGGCGAGGCCGGGAGAGCCCCCCAGCTGACACCCCAGCAAGGTCAAGAGAGCCCCCAGCTGGCACACGCTTTGGGAAGGGCGTCCAGTGAGACCTGGTATGGTGCTGACGGACCCACCCCCACAAGACGCCATCCCACCTGCCAATGTGTGGCCATCAGGGGCTTGCATGGTCTGCGTGACTGACGGCCACGTGCCCGCGCCACCTGCACCACAGTTCCCTGAAAATGTTCCACTTTGAAGTTACATCAGTTACAGTAAATGCACTAGAACCTCAACAAGGCCCCCGTGTCTCTCAATGGCACCACCCAATGGGGCAGAAACTGCTCTCCTCTTCCCAGTCGTGAATACCTACTACCTCTTGCCTAGACTGGCCTGGCTGCCTCTAGAGGCACCAGCAGGAGGGTCTGCAGGGGTGAGAGGTGCGAGGAAGCTGAAGGCACAGTGTAAAGGCGCCAGTGGCTGGCTTCCAACCTTCCAGACTCGGAGGCAAGGTGGGGGGTGGGGGGGCCGTGCACTGCAGGCTGCAGTGTGCACCCCGGACCCAGGGGTGCTTCTGGGAGCATCAAAGTGCCAGACAAAGACCTCGGAAGCCAAGCGTATGGGTGAGCAGCTCCTCCTGGAGGAACAGGGCCCAGTGGCAGCAAAACCCAGCTCCGCTCCGGGAAGGCTGGATGGCCTGAGCAGGTGTCCCAGACCCTCTGGGTGTCTCCTCCCCTGCAACGCAAGGGTAAAAGGCTGACCCCCACCTCATGGGGACCTGTGAGGCTGGAATGCGTGTGTCACCCACTGGATGGTGCCCACCCCCAGGTGTGCCCTCCGAGACCGCCAGCCGGAGCAGTTCGTCTCGCGAAGACACACAAATCTTGCTCTGTTACGGCTTTTTCCCCGTATTTTTCCAAGCCTGTGCAAGGACTTCATGATTTTACGTAACGAAAACGGTAATTTCTCAAATGAACCGTGAAGCCAATGCTTGGCAGCATTCCCACCCCACCATGGCCTGGTCACAGTCGCATGTGACTTTCTCAGCAAGGGACAGTCCCAATGCTCCCAGAACATGGAGCAGAGGAAACAAACATTCCCACACCTACTCAGTGCTGTGTGGCCGCCCCAGGAGGACAGTGAGTACAGTATCCCCGAGCTTCTGTAAGATGGGCGAATAAATAGGTAAGAGATCGCTGGATGAGGGGCTGGGTAGATACTTGGATAAGCAGATGGACGGACAGACGGTCAGATGAGTGCACGGACTCATGGGTGGGTGGGTGGGTGGATGGATGGATGGATGGATGGGATGGGCAGGTAGATGGACGGATGGATGGACAGACAGAGGAACAGATGGGTGGGTGGATAGATGGGTAGATGGACAGGTTGTTGGATAACTGGGTGGATGGATGAGTGGGTGGGTAGATATAGGGAAGGAGAGAGGGAGGGAGAAAGGGAGAGGAAGAGATGGGTGAGTGAACAAAGATGGGCAGGAGGGATGTACATGAGGTCCTACATATGCACAGGCAGTTAAAAAAGAGTAAATCAGAAGATTAGTACTTGGGCTCACAAGCGACAGAGGGCGTACAATTTGTGCATTCAATTATCTTAGTGTTGCTTTCTAATATAAAACTCATTATTAAATTACCTACAGTTGAGAGATCACACACCCCCTTCCCTATGCCTGCATGCCTCCTGCAGAATGTCCCAAGCAGGAAACACCAGGCTTTGCATCTGGACCCTTTGTGCTCCAGGCTGGACTCAGCTGTGACGTGGCTGGACACCTCGAACCCCACAGGGCCTGGATCCCCTTCTACGCTGCAGAGACCACCCTGTCCCGCCCACAGTGCATGGCAACAGGGAGTCACAGCTTGGAAAGTGCTTCATAATGAAAAAGCTCGCAGCAGCTCGAAGAAAACAGATCTACAGAAACAGCCCAGGTAGGACTCGCTGCACCTGCTTGACACGGAGACAGACGCCCCACAAGACGTAAGAGGCACAACGTCCCGGTGGAGTCTGGCTTCTGCCTTCACTCACATTCATCCTCCCTTTCCTAAAGCGACCGGTTTTAGGAAAACGCATCTCTCTAAAACAGGACACGCCCCTTCTGTGTCAGACAGACGTTTTGCCATCCAAAATGCAACCCTGGGGACAATGACCAGGAAACACTCCTGACCAGGATTTTTCAGAAAAAGCCGTGTGCAGCTGTGTTTGCTAACCCTCTAGGGGAGAAGCGGCCTCCCGCTGGAATGTTCCAAAAGTCCACACAAGGGCGATGTCTCCTTTTCAGGGGACACCCGAGAAGTGGAAGCAAAGCCAGAGAAGTGGGGCTACGCACCTGCCTATCCTCGGCCCCTCTCTCCTCTGGGTCAGCAGAAATCTGACATGTCCCCAGATGTCACAGCCTTGATGGCAAGAAGGCTTCCTACAGCACCGATGTGGGCTCATCTCCATCTCTGTGACAAATCCAGGGGCCTGAGGCCACACCTCAAAGTTCCCAAGAACCAGAGAGGAGACTGAGGGATTCCATCCTCGTTAGCTGGACCTGTGGTTCTCAGACATGGGCAGGAATTAAGAACCCTCCAAAGAGCTTGTTAATACAAAGAATGTGGACCTGCACCTCTGATGGGCCGGTGATCCCAGGACATGCTCGGTGGGAGAACGCGGGTTCGCAAACCTGACTGCAGTGACTCCAGCTAGTCCCACACCCAGATACTGCTTTAATTGGTGCGGCTGTGAGCCCAATAGATTAGGACTGGTAAAACCTCCTTGCGTGGTTTTCAACATGGGAACCACTGCTCTGAACACCTGGGAAATCCAGTGAGTTCCATGGACACAGCCCAGGAGCTGGTTAGACATGCAAAATCTCAGGGCGCCTGGCGGGGGCTCAATCGGTGAAGTGTCTGCCTTGGGCTCAGGTCATGATCCTAGGGTCCTGGGATCGAGTCCCACATCGGGCTCCTTGCTCAGCGGGGAGTCTGCTTCTCCCTCTGCCCCCCGACTTGTGTGCTCTCTCTCCCTCTCATGCTCTCAAATAAATAAAATCTTAAAAAAAAAAAAAGAAGGATGCCTGGGTGGCTCAGCCTCTGCCTTTGGGTTGGGTCATGATCCCAAGGTCATGGGATCGAGTCCTGCATTGGTCTCCTCGCTCGACGGGGCACCTGCTTCTCTCTCTCTTCCTCTGCCTGCCTCTCTGCCTGCTTGTGCTCTCTCCCTCTGTGTCAAATAAATAAATAAAATCTTTAAAAAAAAAAAAAAAGAAAAAGAAATGTAAAATCTCATTAAAAGGAAAGGAAAAGAAAGGAAAATAAAAAAATCTCTGGTTCCAGCTCAGCTCTTCAGAATGAAAACTGACATTTTAGCAAGATTCCCAGGTCACATACATCAAGTCTGCACGGGCCTGCAGCACCATTCTCCCACCATTTGTTGAAAAAATAAGCAAACCCAGAAAAACGGTGCTGTCCCTCACATGGGTTTACCCCTTTATTTACAAATACACGTGACCACTGGGAAAGTTGTCAGCTGCTTAACAAATGGTCTGGAAGAGCTGGATTTCCACGTGGGAGCCCTACATCATGCCAGATGCACGTCACTCAGAATGGCTCCCAAATGGAAGAGCAACAGCTCTGAAACTGTAGGAAAGACCACAGGAGTAAATCTTTGTAACCCTGAGGTAGGCATGATTTCTATTTTAATTGAAAAAAATCACAAACAACAAAAGAAAGAAGAAACACACCGGACTTTATAAAATTAAAGACTTTTGTGCATTAAAGGATAGCACCAAGGTGGTGAAAAGACAACCCACAGACTGCAAGAAGGTATTTGCAACCACATATCTGATTAAGGATTTGTATCCAGAATATATAAAGAACTTCCACTACTCAACAAGAGCACACAACCCAATCGAAATGGGGGCAAAGGATCCGGATAGACACTCCCAAAGATATGCAAATGGTCAGTAAGCACGGGGAAAGATGCTAGGCATCATGGGTCATCAGGGAAATGCAAATAAAACCACGGGGACATGGGACGTCCACAACAACGGCTGTAATGAACGAGACAGGTGGTGGAGCGTCGGCAAGGCTGCCGGGACTAGAACCTCCCAGGCACTGTGGCTGAGATGCCAGAGGGTACAGCCACATTGGAAACCAATCCGGCAGCTTCTCAAAAGCTTCCACATGGAGCTACCCCGTGGCCCAGCGGTCCCCCGGGTCCGTGCATGAGATGGATAAAAACGTGTCCACATACTCCACACAAGAGTGTCCATGGCAGCCAAGAAGTGTGAATGACCCCTGCGGCCCCAACTGATGAGTGGGGGAACAAAAGTGGCCCATCCAACGAATGTCACTTGGGACCTCGTAGTGTGCAACTCTGTCTCCCACAGAGACAGGAAGCAGACAGGTGGCTGCCGGGGGCCAGGGGCGCGGCGTGACCACACTAGGGCACAAGGTCTCCTGCCTGGGTGTCCTAAAGGCAGCGGCGATGGTGTGACTCAGCATATATTTAAAAACCACTGAACTGTACACTTCTGATGGCTAAATCCAGTGGCACGTGAAATGTATCTCGATAAAGCCTTATAAAACACAAAGACCGAATCACACGTAAGTTATATCTTAATAATGTTTTTAATGCAAAAGATTAGACACACCTCGTGGTACGAACATATTGAATGTATTACACAATAGACACAGCTGAATGTTTTTAGAAGGGAGACAAGGTTTGGGGTTTCCGCCCCGCCTGGCGGACCACCGGCACGTCCTCCGTGTGATAAAAGGACTGTGGTGTCCTCCAGGTTAAGGGAATATTCACGCATCCTGGGATTGAACAACGAGACAAAGAGATGACAGAGAGTGGCCACCAGGCCTCTCACTATCAGTGGGGAGGTGACGGCGTAGCCAGGGAAGGGGCGGCACTGGTCTGTGTGGCCGAGGATCGGATTGGAGACCTAGGTGTGAGCTCATGTTGTCTGAATACAGATACAGATGGCTACACACAGAAGGATTTGTAGATATGCACACATTCACGAGTACACACACACGCATGCACACACACACAGGTTGTTGTGCTGGGAGCACGTGCTGTCCAGCGGCAATGAGCACACACAGCACCCAGATTCTGGTTCCTATGACCATTCTCCATCCATTCTCCTGGACGACTGGCGGGCTCCGGGTCTGGGCAGGAAATGCACAGGATGAGCCTGGGGCATCTTCTAGTACCAGATAGTAAGCAAGGGGCCAAACACTAAGGACCCACATTGATGGGGTCTGTCCAAGAGCCTCAGGAGCTGCCTGAAAGAGCTCCCAGGGGGCAGAGCTAGAGCACTGGGTCCTGACCTAGATGATGAATTCAACACCCAGCCGTCCACACTGATAGGGATAACCAAGAGAGAATGAATGAATGCAGGAGAAAAGACACACCTGCATGCAGAATTCCATCACTTATGTGGATACTGTCCTCAAGGACGGGGCATGTAACTCCCCATGCTTAGCTGTGGGCTGCGCTGAGTGGCTTCCTTCCAAAGAGGACAGTCCATAAAGGGGAAGAGAGAGGGAGCGTACAGCCAAGACCTGACACGCACCCCTGCCAGGTGAGCAGGGCCAGCATCACAGGGACGAGTCAGGTGTGGAGCACGAGCCCAGATGTGACGGGAAAGGGCCCTTCACCCTGGGGGCTTCCTCCCAAACCCACAGCCCAGTCTGACTGTGACGCACACACTAGACAACCCTGACAAGGGGGACGTTCCACAAAATGCCCAACCGGCTCCCAAAATGGCTGAGGTCAGCAAAACCAAGGAGAGCCCTAGAAACTGTCACAACGAAGAGGGTCCCACGGCGGCAAGACAGCCACGTGCCATGAGGCTCCTGGGGCGGAAAAGGGACATTAACCAACTGCGGATGGGAAATGAACCAGGAAGAAAACACGCACTTTGGTTAACAGCAACCTATCCGGATTGGCTCGTTAATTATAAAATGCATCCTGCTCTGGTAAGACAGGAGCAGGGCAGATGGGCTACGGTGCAGCTGGAATATTCTGGAATATCTTCATAACTCTGTAAACCTCACGCTGCTCTGACAGAGTCACTGCCCTGTGTAGGCAATGAAGGGACAGGCCCAAGGCTCATGCTGCAGGTGACAGTTTGATGGGATGAGGCTGCTGCTGACCCGTCCCCAGCCGGCCCTCTGAGGAGACACTCCTGACCACGGGGCCTTTGCTCATGACCGTGTGTGCACGTTGTGACATGGGTCGCTATGAGAAGCACCAGATTGACCTCCTCTCCCCCTGGCCAGCAGCCCTGGCGGATGTCTCAATGCCAAGGGCCCCTCCTGCGGGCACCCATGCCTGTGCCCACCCCAATCCCTTGCTTGCCTGACAGGGGTCCAACCTCCCTGGTCCCATGCACCTTAGGAGTCACCTATGACCCTTGCTGAAACAGGACCCTGAACTAACTGGATGTTCCACCCGAGCTCCCGTTTCCAGATGGATCTCTCGGGACCAGGCAGCACATCTGACCAGCCCAGCGCACCCCAGACCCCCAGCCCGCGAGCGGCACAGTCTTCCCGCAGACTTCCAGGCGCCTCCCACCCTCTGCCTGCTGACATTTACGAGGTTCCAGAACCGCGTCTGCTCAGACTGCCCCCCTCCCGTTTACCCAATGCAATGATTTCTGGAGAATTCCATTCCGGAGTTTGTGCAGGGGCTACGGGAGCTGGGCTGCGGTGACACGCGGTGGGGCCGGGCACCTCTCGGCACAGGTGACAAACAGGAGCCCGACCGGGGGATGAGCCGTCACCGCCCCGGAAACTAACCTCGCAGCTGGCTCTCCCGAGTGCAGTCCGGACCCATCGCAGGTGCCCGGCGAAACGCACCCCGCCCGTGAAAATTCCACTCTTACTCCTCCATACATTTCAGGAGTTGAAAGACGGCTCCTGGCTTTAATACCCCGCGGCTGTCATGCCCGGGATTCCTGCCGGCTCCGGAGCACGGCGGGACATAAAAGCACTACGCTAAGTTTTGCTCAGATTATTACTTTGGTTTCCTTCCTCAGGGCTTAGAATGCCATGAACCTTATCCCAGAGGTTCTAACCAAAGCAGGAGATGCGCCCAGGACCCCAGTGGGCGAGGCTTTATGTCTTCACAGGACTGTTGCCGTGACGCAGGAACATTTCCACTAGACGAGGCACCCGACGGTTGGCTGTAATGCCAGCTGCTGTTCTCATGAGTGGGCCACTGCACGGAGATTTCGTCCTTTCCTGTGATCTCTCCAGCCAGAGGGGGGCTTCCCCAACCTCTGGCCCCCGCGTGCAGCCCAGATGCGTCCAAGAACTACACGTGGCCCATGTCTGAACATGGTGTTTCCTGCACATGGGAAGCAAGCTGCTTTCACCTCTCTGCACAGGGGAGGGTGAGGAAGACTGCTTTCTCGCCAGGTGGCTTTCAAGGTCACCCAGCTCAGCGTGGAGTTGCTGGAACACCAGAAGAGGCCACAGGGGTCAGAGCCAATGAGGACAACAGTGTGGCGTCTAGGGTAAGAGGGGACATGAGGCAGCACAAAGAGGGCCAGCTTCACTGGATGCACGAGGATTGAGGGAAACGAGGCTTCCCGTGCCTTTGCCACCTCACTCGCCTGTAATCATGTGACTACAGCTGCATCATTAAGTGCCATGGTCACACTTGGGGTGACTGACTGTGCCGGTTTGTCTAGGACTAAGGGGATTCCCGAACGTGAGCCATCCCAGGAGAATCGGGACAGGTTGGTCACATGACCTGTTGTCTGAAGGCAGCCCGTGACAGCCATCCCGAGTCTTCCCTGTGGCTTTCAGACAAGGAGAAAACAACACCTGGAGTTTTTGCTGTACCACTAACATGACAGGACCTTTCCAGAGACCCCACTGTGGACGACACACCACACGTGAGACACGAAACACCGCAGTGGGTGCTCTGATGTCCCCGCCCCGTAGGTACCGTCATCGATGGAACACCTCAGGCCACCGTGTCTCCCCGACTCTCCACGGCCAGGGCACCTCCCCGGGCGGCCCCCCCGCAGGACTCGCCTCCCGCGGTCACTGTCGCACACAGGCAGCTCTCTCAGAAGGGTCAAGGCTTCTCAGCATGCTGGCTTCGGGCGGGAGGACAAGTGGTCCCCGATGCTCCACGTTGCCCACAAATGTTTGTAGCAGCTTTTCTGACAACTGCTGAGACCTGGAAGCAGCCGGATGTCCTGCAGCCGGTGGACGGACAAATAAACCGGGGTCCATCCAGACAGTGGGACATGGCTCAGCACTACCGAGAAGGGAGCTCCCGGACCGAAAAGTCATGGAGGAAACACAGCATCTTCCTCAGTGAAAGAAGCTGATTTGAAAAGGCCACATACCGTATGGTTTCGACGCTACAATGTTCTGGAAAAAAGCAAAACCGTGGAGACAGTGAAGAGATCAGCGCTGCCATGTGTTAGCAGGGCTGGAGGGTGAACGGGTAAGCACAGACGACGTCAAGGGCAGAGAGGCTGCTCTGTGTCGCTGTGGTGAGGGACAGCTGTCGTGGCCGTTGGTTGAAATGCAGGATGCTGGGAACAGAGGGGCTGGAGGTTACCAGGGACTCCCACAGAGCCTCCAGCTTTCCACTCACTTCCTTGTAAACCTAAACCTGCTCTAACAAATAAAGTCCACTAATTAAAAAAAAAAAAAAATGGGCAAAGAGGAGACAGGGAAGCTTCTGCTTTCTCGGGGAGCGTTAGGCACGACCAGGACAGATCTGCGCGTGGTCCATGATGATCTGGCGGCTGCCACGTGTCGGCGTCTCTGCTTGACATGTTACACTTGAAAATAAATAACCGTTTCTAGTCTATCTGTCCAGACAAGAAAATAATTAGGAAAACACACACAACACCCAGCGGGACACAGTGCTCAATGGCGCAAGCTGCTGGCCAAGAGTGGAGATGGGGGCCACCGGAGAGAAAGAAGCCGGCCCGGGCTGCCAGTGGTGTCAAGCTGCAGGCAGGGCCATGGGAGACGGTGCGGACCTCTGTCTGGAAATAACTCGGGGTCTGTGCTGTGCGGTTCTAGAAGCTAGGAGAGGGTCTGCCCTGCAGGATGTGTCGCTACAAGCCCAGAATCTGGAAGATGCCAGTTCCAGGAAATGAGGCCACGGAAAGGGGGTCATGTGGGAAGAAGAGCAGCCTGCGGCAGACCCCTGGGCTCCCTGACTGCCTGCCCTCCCTCGTGGAATCATCTGGAAACAGCCAGGGATGAGGCCAGGCTGGTGGACATCCAGGTAAAAGGCTGGCCCAAGGAGGGAACCACAGACACTTCACTTCTCTACGTGTGCCTTCCACGTTTTACCTCCATGGTCCAGCCACGTGTGCCATCCAAACCCCCACCCCCCAAGTCCCATCTTCTGGCATCTCAGGTACCACAGCTGTGGTCAGAAGTTTAATTGAGGAGACAGACAAGTCAGCAGTGATCACGGATCACAGCACTGCAGCCTGGGCTGGGCGGGGACGGGCACCGCCAGATGGGCCCAGGGGGGTCTTGCCCCAGCTGCAGGGGTCAGAGGAGCCCCGAGCGTTGATGAGAATTCTCCATCCTTGAGCTGACATCTGCACCTGCAGTGGGCTCGGTACCTGAGCCACAGGGCAGGACACATGTAGGTAACAGTGGCCCAGGTGGAGGGCTGGCCGGTCCCCAGTGGCGGGGAAAGGGACCCTGCAGGGACGAGTCCAGGAGGAACACTACCAACCAACAGCGACAAATGCCCCCAGATGCCACGAAGTCTGTCTGAGCCCTCTCTCGGCCAGCCCAGCTCAGCGTGTCCCACTGCACAGGCTCTCACCCAGTGATTGTGCTCTGCTCCAGGGGACACGGGCCAGTGTCTGCACACAGCCTGGTTGTCACAGCCTGGACTGCGACTGGGGCGGAGGCCGGCGAGGCTGCAAACATCCCACAGCCCAGGACACAGCCTCCCCCACAAACAGCCATCCGGGCCCACAAAGGAGTTTGATCCCACCACAAAAAGGAAGGCAATGCAGGAGGACAGCATGGATGGGCCTTGAGGGCACCGTGCTACGTGAACGACGTCGGGTACCGTACGATGCCACTTCCACGCCAAAACTGAAAGTCCCCGCCCCCAAACAGAGCAGAGTGCCAGCTGCCAGAGGCAGGTGGGGATGGCACAGGTGGCCAATGGTAGGAATCCCCAGTTACGAGCTGTAGGAGTCCTGGTAGAGCACAGGACGACAGCTAATGAGTTCTCTGTACTCAGAACAGTAACATGTCCTCTGTACCCCATAACAAGTTAACCAGACCTGTGGTCCTCAGGACACAATGTATCCAATTATCCAATCCAGAGCCTAGCCTGAAACTAACAAGATTAGGGATGCAGGGCATCTCAATAATGGGGGGGCGGGGCAGAGAGATGAAATAGAGGTCATTGCTCATTTGCAATTGTTTAAAGAAGGAGAAACTGTCCAGCCCCTCAGCCACAGCGTAGAATCTGGGAACCCCCAGGCTCTTCGGACCCACAAAAGATGAGCAGCCCACACGCCAGCAGGGGAGTGAGGTGTGCACGTGTAAGTGTGTCTCCCACAGTGGGCACACAACGGGTCCACGCGCCTTACCATCCTTCCTTCATTCACTCTCCCAACAGCTGTGCACGAGCGCCTACTATGTGCCAGGCTCCGTGCTCGCTACACAGCTCAGCAGGCCCTTCTCATCTGGAACTTAAGCGGGAGCGAGAAAGTACTTTCGAAAACCACGTACAGTGTAGCTGTTGCCCGTGCGTGTGGGATCTGATAACAGAGGCACGTTCTTGGACTGAGTCCACGCTTCCGTGAGGCTTACCGACGTCCTCTCCACCCGGGACCTACCTCCCGTGTCCAGGTCATGGAAATTCGGATCCAGGCCTCGTTCCAGCATTTTGACGATCTTCTCCACCGAACGGTGCTGAATGTGGTCCATGAATTTTTTCAGATTGGTCTAAGGGGAAAAATCAACAAACAGAAATGTCTTCCGGGCCCCGGAAGCATCCTTCCAGGGTGCATTCTGGCCTCCTCTGTGGAAAAGGAGCTGTCCCTTGCACGGGACGCTACAGACCCACCCGGCAGAGGCTCGCGGTGTCTGGAACCCCAAGCGCCAAGCATGGAGCCCAGCATGGGGCAGATGCAAGCAGCCTGCCGGGATGAAAGTTCTAGAAATCTCTCGCCTTTCATGTCCATGCCAAGAGCCACAGGACCTTCCTTCGTGGATGAAAGGATGAGCCACGGGGGCCACTCTGGAAAACTAGCTTCTAGGATCTACCCCCGAGCTTCAGAGTCCCTCTCCTGGGAGCGAGGCCCCAGCACCAACATTTGTGCTTTCAACAGCCGCAGTGGAGGGCAGAGAGGGCAGCCCCTCACTTAGCTAATCCACTTTTCGGTGAACCTTTGACTACGTGGACAGACACAGGGATGTCTCGCCATGAAGCAATTCAAGGTGAAAAGAGATAATCTCTTCTCATGGGGTCAGAATGACCTGGGGGTCAAGCCTGGTGGGGAGGGACGTTTCCCCAGCTTAGCCTGGTCTCATTTGTAACAGAAACCATGATTTCCTGCCACGGAGCAGATGGCCCGGTATCCAATCTGCCTCCACCTGAACAGGTGATCTCCTGTCGCTGGCCCGAGTCTGCACGCCCCCTGCACGCAGCTCCCATGACACGGCGCAGCCGTGTGGGCTCTGGGGCCAGGCTGGATCTCCACCCGCACACTCTACCTACATCCCGGAGCCAAAATTAACAAATGTCCAAAGACAGATACACTTGTGCTCACTTAATGTTTCCACTGCTATGTAGTAATTGCTTTTTTTTTTTAAATCCAAAAAGCACATTTTTATGTATGCATCAGAAGGTCATCAAAAAAAAAACTAGAAGCTTGCAGACCCTGGGGCTGAAAGGCCACCCTTCCGGCGGATTCCAGGGCTGGGCAGGGAGGTGCATGAGGACCCGGACCATTAGCTGGGCCACAAAGCTGTCAGGGCTCAGAGGATGGTGGGGACACGTCAGGGGGAGAGCCAGGCAGAAGGGCCACCACCAGCCACGTCCGGACACTGTGAGCACATCAGTAAGTAATGGTGCGCCACAACCGGTTGAGCACAGTATAAATCCCCATATCTGTTGTGCTACAAATGGGGGATGGAACAAGAGCCAGGGGAGCCCATCGGCTGCAGGTGCCCACGGAGCTCCCAGCACCATGTAAGCTCGCCTGGGCGGCATGAGGGTGGAACACAGGCGGTGTCCAGGCACGTCCCGACGTCCTGGCGCATCTCTTCCTGTGTGCTCCACCCTCGAGCACCCCCAGACACCGGGCATCTTCCTCGCCACGAAGGTGGGTGAGGTCACACTTGAGCCCCTGCACCCTGCGGACATGCACAGCAGCCCCGACAAAGGGGCAGGGGTCCCCGCCGCGAGCCCAGCCAGGCTCCTGACCTCAGCCCCCTCTTCCACACCCCTGCTGGCCACAGGCCAGTCTCACCTCTGTGCGGTTGGGGTCAAGCCCTTTAATTTGCTCTGTGGTCACTGTGTCCTCTCCGTCAGCAGTGGGGACTCAGAGAGAGGGGCTTCCCCTCCTCCCAGAAACACTCAGGGGGGACGTGCATTGAATGGTGACCCACCTGACGCTGTCCCCTTGTGACTTGTCACCCAGCACAGTTTTGTCACAAGGACAGAACGGCTGTGTTCGGGGACCCTGGTGGATGCCCTTCTGGGCACACAGGAGGGCGTGTTCACTCACGTGGTTTAGTCAGGCCCACATGGGCCACACACGCCCGGGCAAGGCGGGGACGTTCGCCACCAGGTGCGTGTCCGATCCCAGCCTGCTCCAGAGCCCCGCCCTTGCGGAAACTTCATAGTCTCCAGCCGGAGCTCCCACCAGCTTTGTGGAGCACCGCTGCCCCCTAGCAGCAGGGCGGGCCTTGGCGTGTGAGCGGGAGAAGCCCCCCAGGGCACCTGCACATCCCGGCCCCGCCCACTGGCAGCTGCAGTGGAGGAGGCTTCCCAGGAAGAGGAACCTGCGGCCCAAGGAGCGCCCCGATCTGCAGAGGCAGTAATACCACGTGTGAGACGCGAGGCCACCATGCGCGTGCCAGCCACCCCCGCCTACCTTCGTGTGCAGCTTGGCCAACTGCTTCTCGTCCAGGTTGGATTGCTTATACACGCGCTTCTTGTATCGGAACTGCACAGAAACGGAAACAGGAGAAGAGGGGGCGCGTGAATACGTCACAAGGCGTTCCAAGGAAACACAGCCTCATGCTGAGCGGGAGGCTGGCGCCCCTGGCAGCAAACTCCTCCCGTGTCGGGTGAACCGACCGCCTTCCTACCACAGACCCCTGACGTCACAGGAATCAGACCTGCGAAGGTCCGTGGACACGTGGCTGGAAAGACACGAGAGCAACTGGGGGCATGGAGGCGTCCTAGCCTCCCACGGAGAAGCCATGGCCGGTGTGCATCTCGTGGGCGGCGATCGTCATCCTCACGGCCATGCGCGTGGTCCCGTCAACAAACCAGGACGTGTCTTCCACACCCAGCCCTCGGAAGCCCGGCCTGGCAAAGCCGGTGTCCCCGCTGCCCTCCCGGGACTCTGGGTGACGTTTGTTCCCTCCAATCCAGCACCTCCTCGGAGCCGGACACGAAGTAGTTCGCTCTGACACGGTCAGCGCCCAAGAGGAACGTCCGGGTGTCAGTGTGCCTGGAAGCCCAGCACCCCCACCTCGTGCCCGGCCCAGGGGCCCCCACCCCTTTGAGGGCCAATGTGCGGGAGCCGCGACGGAAGGCTGGGGAGGGCCAGCAGCTAGGATTCCCGGGGGAGGCACCTGCTCCAAGCCCAGCCCCACCACCGTCCCGCCAGCTGTGGCCGGACACCTTCCCCGTCTGGGACTGGCCTCCTGATCTGTGGGCGGGGAGGCCTGAGGATGGCCCAGGGGCATCCTGACAGACACCAGCTGCTGGAGACTGGACCCCTCCCTCCACGTCCCTCAGCCCCAAGAGTCTGAACGAGCCCAGAGAGAGGGACATGAGGGTGCAGGGCAGCAGGGGACCTATCCTGGCACTGTCTCATCTCACATCCCGGTCCCAAAGCTGCCGCCTTACTCTCCTCTCCTCTCCCCTGCACGTAAAAACAGCAGGTCCACCTCTCCTCTCCCCTGCACGTAAAAACAGCGTGTGCACCACACACAAAATTCCCTGGTCACACAGACTGAAACTTGGTCTTTTTTTTTTCTTTTTTAAGGACCAATAGAAGCCTGTAGCGAAATCGGAAAGTCCTGTGACACTCAGGTGGCTCCCAGTTTCAGGACAACGTGTGCTGACCACAGCCTGCAGGTGTCCCTGGTCCTGAATGGAACTAGCAGGTGGGGACCGAGACCCATTTTAGGATCTGTCACCGGTTCTAGATTCCAGCAGGACAGCGTGTTCTGTGTGCCTGGTGCCCTGGGCCGGGGCAAGCCCCCTGCCATCCCCCAGCAGAACTCTGAGATTTCAGAACCCACTGAGAGAGATATCGGGAGAGGCGGGCGCTCACTAGCTGACAAGGTTAACGGAACTCGAGTCACGGGGACTTCTGGTTATAAAAATACACTCGGGCTGGGGCGCCGGGGTGGCTCATGGGCTAAGCGTCTGTTTTGGCTCAGGTCACGACCCCAGGGTCCTGGGATCGAGTCCCATGTCAGGCTCCTTGCTCAGCAGGAAGCCTGCTTCTCCCTCTCCCTCTGCCTCTCCCTCTCTCTCTGTCTCTCATGAATAACTAAATAAAATCTTTAAAAAAAAAAAAAAAAAAAAAAACTAGGGCTGCTACCATCTCTTGGCAGGACAGGAAGTGCTCAGAGGAATATGTCCATTTCCAGAGTCACCAGCATTTCCAGCTCGTGGCCAAAGAGGGATGCAGCCTCTGGACGGCAAAGCCCTTCCTGCTGTTTCTCAAGCAGCCAAGCATACGCCCCAGAAATCCTCGGCGACAAAGAGCTCACAGCCACGCCCGCCCGACATGGGGAGCGCCAGGCCCGTCTCACTCCGCACCGAGGATGCAGGGGCGGGACTGAGGCTCCAGGAGATGGAAACATGGAGGTGGGACAACTCTCTCACGGCAAGGAGACCGCTGGCTCGCACAAGGAGTGCTCGCTGGAGCCTTGGGCCCCCTGGGCAGGCACGATCCATGTTCCCCCACTTTGAAAGCTGGGGCCCAGAGAGGCTGGGTGGCGGCTTGGGTGCACAGCTCCCAGGAATGGACCAAGCCCCCCATGGGGCAATGCACACGCAGGAGCAGAGACGCTCCCCCCCCAGGCCTCTTCCTTCAGCTCCCGTGACACGAGTCCCAGACGGGACATGGGGGAGGGGAGTGTATGTGTGCGCCTGCCGTTCTACAAACAGCACAACGCCCTGCCCAGCTTACTCTGCATTCCCAAACCCTCTCATTCGGTTCTCGGGAGTGAGCGGGGGACCGCCAGATTCGCCGCCCTCAACAGCCTCTTGGATCAAGAGTAGACCCTGGACGTCCTGGTCTTCTCGCTGGGTTTTCCTGGAAACCACCAGTCCCCGAAATGAACCGCTCGTTCACTGCTTCTGGTCTGTCACCTCCAACTCGGGTGTCAGCCCCATCAGACCAGACCCTGACGGTCTCGGGAACATGGTGAACGTGCCTAGAAAGCGTCTGGTACTTAGTAGGCCCCCAGTAAGGGATTTTTTCCAATGGATACCCATTTTACAGATGAGCAAACTGAGGTCAGAACAGGGAACCACAGGAAGCCAAGTGGCGCCCCAAATTTCCCTCCACCAAAACACCCCCCTACAGTCTGACACAGGCTCTGTCTAAATGGGGTCTTCATAACCTCACCCTCGAAGTCACTCTTGGGCTTTGAAACGTGCGGATGAGGTCCGGCCTTGGTCCATGACCTCTCCGACTTCAGGACGGTCTCATCACCGTGAATGTGATAGAACACACTCAGGCTGCTGGAGGGCCGGCTACGCTTCCACACGCGCAGCCTCTCCCTGTCTGACTGGGCTGAGAGGAGTGTCAACGCCCGCCGCGCCCAGTCCCACTGCGCAACAGGAAGAATGCCGCTTGCCTCACTGTCTCACTCATCACATGAAAAGACCGTGTGTAAACCTGGGGATGGGGCTGGCCAGGGGTCAGAGCGGCAGCAGCCGGCGTCACTCCACGCACGGAGGGCGTCCGGGTGCCCAGCTCACGCACTGCTGTGTCATGCGGCGGGTCCACGGCTGCGGCAGCTCCAGGCCCCCTGGTCATTCCCTGGCAAGAGGCTGGACATCATGCTTCGGGTCACTGCGGGACAGTCCCTGGCCACCGCGCACCCCAGGCAGGAAGACCGAGTCGGGGAGACGGAAGCAAGCCCCATCCTGCACCCCCGGCCCCGCCGGTCCCGGCAACGCGAGCCTGAGTCAGACCCCTCGTGCGTGCGCCCCAAGATCTCTCGCTGACACTCATCCAGTCCACAGTACGGAAGCAAAGGGCTCGAAAACGGCCCCGTTGTCTGAAACTCCCAAAGTTCAGGGCCCCCATAAGACCCCAAGCCCGCTTTTCATGTGAGGGTCATTCCCCATCCAAATCAAGTTTGGAGCGTCGTGACAGTCCTCCCCACACCCCAGGCCCCGCGCCCGGGCCACGAGGCAGCAGCCGGCACCTCCAGGGAGGGGACGCCCTTGCCCACGGGCTGAGGGTACTCGCGTAGCAGCCGCTCCTCGTCCAGGAACTTCCCGTCGCGCCCGTTGCTGGCCGGCTGGAACAGCCCGTAGTTCAGCACGTCCTTCAGGCTCTGGGTCAGGGAGCACAGAATCCGCTGCTTGGCGACCCACACGGTGGCGTCCGGGTTAAACCGGATGCACTTCTGCGGGGAGGGACAGAGACCCCGGTCAGTGGCGCAGCCCACCCCCACCCTGCCACAGACATCCAGGTGTTGCCGTCTAGGTCCTCTGAGTGGCAGACACCTCGCCCCCCCGGCGTTCCGGGATGTCGCTAGGACGGAGACCTTGAGTAAATACAAAAGGACAAGGGCGAGGATGGAACCGTGGGCTTCGGGGGCCTTGGCTCAGGTGCCCGTGGCCCCTGTGGGATTTTTCTGGTCACCAACACCACCTACTGCCTTGGGCCACTCCCACCCCCGTGTGGAGCTTCTCCAATCCCAGGCCTTGTGGCCACAGTGCTGGCCCCTGGCCCCTGCAGCAGGTCTGGGTTGGGACACCAATCCACACTTCTCCAACGCCGACCCCACCCCTCCCAAAGCAGAGAGGAAGGCAACAGTGAAACACAGTTTGATTTTAAAATCCTGTTTTTTTAAAACTTCGGTAGCATAGATGGTGCCTGCAAATCCGTTGCAAACACTTTCCCGAAAAACCTAGCAGGGTGGCTGAGAACCCAAAGGCCTCGCCCTGGCCCCACTCCCAGGTCCCTTCTGGGAGATTCCCCCAATAAGCTTCCAAATACCAAGGCCAGGTCCCATCTGCTTCTAACAGAGACGTCGCGATTTCTATTGAATTAAAATGACGTTCTACTGAACGGCCACCAGCAGGAGCTCAAGAACTCACTTTATCACTGCAGAAACCTTCAGAAAGGACCGGAGGCTGGGACCCACCGTCTCCTGGGGGTCCTGCGTGCCCGGGATGCAGAGGCCCTTCTCCGTGGGTCTGGAGTCTGGGCCCCCGGGAGACCCGCCGAGCCAGCTGCTCCCAACAATGAGGAACGTTCAGCAGGCAGCCCCGAATCCCACAGTCCCGGAAACCTGACCCAGGAGGCATGAATGCTCTGTCTGTCCCTTGCCAGTGTCAAAGGCTGAATTCAAGGGTAACCTCGGAGCTCCTCCTGGGGCTACCAGGCTGGTGGGGCCCGGCTGCTCACGTCAGAGACACTGCAGGACGCCCGCAGCCCCGCCCAGCCTTGGCTGAGTGAAGAGAGTATCTGGAAACTTCAGCACAACAAACTGTATCTGTCCGATGTGACCAGGTGGGACTGTGGATAACTCGCCACTTCCTGTCCCCGCTGGCCTCGGGTTCCAACCACACACACCCCCAGCTCAAGCTCCAGCACCCTAGGAAGGCCTGGGGCCCCACATGGCAGCCACACCCAAGGGGTTTCCAGCAGGTGAGGGTAGAGCGGAGCACAGACTGGGACCTGTTCCCAAGGGACCCATGTGATCGCAGGTGATCACGGGTGACCCCAGAGTGCCCACTCCACTGTGGGCAGAGCCGGGGATGCAGAGTCTGTGCCCTGGGTGGGCTCGCCCTGCACAACCAGCGGTCCTGCTCTAAGAAACGTCAAGAAGGCCCCGTGGCAGGTGGAGCACTGACAGTACCTACCACAAGTGACCTTCCTGCAGCCCACTCCGACCCGATGCGGTCAGGAGAGCTGTGCCACGTTCCGGTCTCCCTACAGCGCGTGACATGGCTATTCCGCATAGTCTGTTACGGGTGTGCAAGAGCACTCACAGAGCACCAGGAGCACTGCAGGGATGGCCTGGGTGGCAGGAACCCCAGAACCCAGCCACTGCCACCACAGGGCTGCTTGAGAGAACACCTTTGCTCCTCTAGCTTCTGCATAAAGGGTCCTCTACCAGCACCAGGGCAGGCATGGGTGGGGACACAGGAGATGACAGAGACAGGGTCTTGCCCCTTAAGGAGCTCAGAGCCTGGTTGGAGAAGACACTAATGGTGATAGTGGTGATGATGATGGTGATGGCGGTGGCTGATGATGGTGATGGCGGTGGTGATGGCGGTGGATGGTGATGGCGGTGGTGACGGCACACTGGTGATGGCAACAATGGTGATGATGACAATGACGACAGTGATAATGGTGGTGAGGATGGTGATGATGATACAGTGTGGCTAAGGTTTACTGAATCCTCATATGCCAAGAACTACGCTAACTGTATTTAACTTCACCACAACCGTGAGCAAACAGTATTGTCATTACTACTGTTGCTGTAGAAGCAATTATAATTATACAATTATGTATTTATATGTGATCAATACAATGCATGTAATAGATATTTATCTTTAACAAATATGATTATTACGATCAATATAAAAACAATCACTATTATTATTATTCCCAGATGGGGAAGCAGAGCCTCAGACTCTCACGAAATGACCCCAAAGCCACATGTCTGGAAAGTGGTCCAGGTTCAGTGTGAACCCAAGTCGAGTAGGCTCCTGAGTCCTCATGGCTTAACAGATGTGTTACTTGCTCTCCATACACACCTGGCCACCCTCAGGTTCTAGAACACTTGACCGGCCCTGAGAAAACCGAGGATGGAACTTAATGTCCAGCTCTCTGCGGATCAGGGAGACACCGCCTTTGTTCTGAGTTTCCAATTACCTGTTAATCTGCGCCAGGGCTGAGCACTGACAATACAAGGGAGAAACAGTTTCATCTCCATAACAAAGGACAAAATTTGGGAGATTCTAGATAACTGTTTTCAAAGAAGTAAAATCGAGCCTCTGATGCGAAAGCAGCTTTAAAAAATAGACAAAGCGACAAAGCGCGGGGCATGCCGGTGACGGGGAAGATGCCAGGTGTGTGCGCCACGGACGTAAACCATGGCGGCACCTCTGGAAAAAGCAGAGGATGGCTACGGTCTCCTTCCAGCGATGGCCAGGCTGTGGGGGCCCTCGGGAGATCAACAGCGCACACGCAACAAAGATTTTTACCTCGGATGAATTCACGACCGACATGACAACTGGAACCAGCTCTGCAGCCTGACGACACTGGAAAGGTCACTCTGACGGCGCATTTAATGCAAAAGAACCCGCTGACCGTGAACTTGGGCACACAGGTCAGGTTAACACATGGGGCATTAGACACCAACGGACAAATCAGTCACTCAGGTGTCAACTGTTGCTGACACCCAACGCCTCCCAACCTGACCCCACCCACACCTCTACCCCTGCCCCAGTCCCCCACTCTTTCTATCCTCACCCTCCTTCTGAATGCCAGTGGTGGGACCTCCTATTCCAGAAACCCAGGAGATGTTCCTGATTCCTCTCTGGTCTGCACCTCCAGATCAGCCGAGGTTAATCTATGGCTTCAAATGCTTGAGTCCCCATCTGCATCCCCACCACCGCCCAGCAGACCCCCATCCTTTCTCACCTGGATTACTCCAGCAGCCTCTGCACTGAGCTCACCTGCATGTCTCTTAGACCCAAGCAACGTCAATCCCGTCCCGTCACCTGTGTCCCCTCCTGATCCAGTTACTCAAATGCCTGGGGGCTCAGGGCCTGCCTCTCCCTCAAGGGACACAGAGAAAAAGTGACTCTGGTCTGGACGCTACCTCCTTGTCAGGACACTACCTCCTTGTCAGGACACATCCTGCCTACCAAGGCCACCCTCGGCCCTGGCCCCAACCCCAAACACATATGCACCTGCACGCACACACAGACGCATTCCAGCAATGCCAAACCCCTCTCAGTAACGGTCTGGCATGTCAGGCTGTGGATGTCCCTGTGCTCCTGTGACTCCAGCTAACCGTCCCTTCCCTTCCTCACCTGCCAGCTGCAACCGCACTCGCTCTTCCCAACTGGGTCCAGGATTCACCTGTTCTGGCCTCCCTCCAGGTTGAGCTGACCATTGAGTATCCTAAACTGAACTCAGGGAGCTGGTGTGACTGCCCATGGAGCACAGCCCATGCTAATCGGCTGAACCCTGCTCCCTCCTGTCGAGCCTGTGTGTTGGCTGACCCCTGTTCCCTCCTGCCCAGGCTATGAGTCGACTGACCCCTGTTCCTTCCTGTCTAACCTGTGGGTCAGCTGATCCCTGTTCCCTCCTGCCCGGGCTGTGGGTCGACGGACCCCTGCTCCCTCCTGCCTGGGCGGTGGTCACAGCCTCTCCATCTTGCACTGCTTTCCTATAGGAGGGACAGACCAGCATGTACTTTACCTTATGACATTTCAGTAACTATCACTTTTTGATCCCCTGGTGTGACACCCCAAACACCGAGATGTCCAGATTCATCTGAAAACGTCCCTGAGTGTCTGGGCTGAGCCGGGTGGCTTAAGATACAGAAATCTTACAGGTGGACATAACGGCACCTCCAAGACCCCAATCAGAGTGGCCTGTCCCTCAGCTCCTGACGAGCAGTACGTACATTCGGTCAGGCAGGGGGTGGGACCTACGAAATCCCACAGTGGGAGCAGGCCTCTGTGGACAACATAAGCCGCGGTTCAAGCATCTGTCCAGGAAGCTCCCAGGGTTCCTTCGGGCCAGCGCCGGCTCTCCTCAGGTTTTCTCAGCCCCCAGAGGCCCTGACCCCTAGTGGGGGCACGTTCAAGCACAGGGACACTAGACACATCTTCTTCCAAGATGTCTGCCCAACCCCACGCATGTGGCCCCATCCCAAGACCCAGCTGACTGGCTCCCAGCTCCACACTGTGTATGATCTGCAACATGAGAACAAGGGCGTGTATCTAGTTCTTACTTGAAGCTCCGTAAGTGTTGGTAGAACCGCAGTGAACAGAATGTCCCAGAAACAGAACGCTCCTAGTGACGTAATCCAACGTAAGTAGGGTTGGGTTTGCACCTCGGGGAGAATGGTGGCGGCTGCCATGACCGAGGGCTTGCTCTGCACCCCGGGCACCGTGAACACGCTGCCTTGTTAGAACACAGCCAAGACCCGGAGAGGGCGGACGGCACCCACATCTGCAGGGTTGTAAGCGGCACAGCTCTGGTCGGCTGGGGACCGACCTGTATGAAACGCCTCCCTCCACCGGTAAGGCTCACGGCCAAGCTCAAATCTAAAAGGAAGACAGTGAGCGAAGCTACGCTCCTGCCTGGTCGAGGAGCTGTGGCCTTTCCGCACCACGTGAGGCTGACAACCGCGAATGCCAGGACACCAGGGAAAGAACACGGGTCCCGGAGGCAGGCGGAGGCAGACGCCCAGTGTGGGTCTGCCACATACGCGGTGCACATCGTTTTCCAGAGCTGTGTTAACAAAGAGCACGGATGGCGGCTGAAAACACAGGCATTCGTTGTCTCCCAGTCCAAGATGCCTCCGTGGAAGTCCAAGATGCCTCCGTGGGCAGAGCTGGTTCCTCCTCAGGCCTCTCTCCTTGGTGGGCAGATGGTTGGCCTTTCCCTGTGTCCTGGGGGTCATCCCTCTGTGTGTGTCTGTGTCTGGATCTCCTTTTAGGACAGCATTCCTGGGGCGCGTGGGTGGCTCAGTCGGTCAAACATCTGCCTTTGGCTCGGGTCATGATGCCAGGACCAGCCCTGGGATCAAGTCCCACATGGGGCTCTCTGCTCGGTCGGGGAGTCTGCTTCTCCTTCTGCCCCTCTCCCTACCTATGCTTTGTCTCTCAAAAATAAATTTTAAAATCTTAAAAAAAAAAAAAAAAAAAAAAAAGATACCGTTCCCATCGGATGAGGTCCTGCCCGAGCAACCTCATTTTACCTCAATCATCTCTTTAAAGACCACCCCCCCGCATCATACTCACATCTCGAGGTGCTAGGGGTTAGAACTTCTACACAGGGATTGCAGTGGGGGGACAACACAGCCCATAACACGGTGACCTTGGCCCAGTCTCTGCCTCCTGTTAAGCACCACGTGCTCTGGGTGGGCCATACCAGTGTTGTCAACTAACTCACACAACCCACAGATGACCATAACCTGTGTGCTCTGGCGTCGTGTGTCCACCGGTGCCTGAATGGTCGGCCTATGGGGGCAGAAAGAGACAGAAGCTGGACAAGACTGTTCCCTGATTTGCAACAACAGGACATGAGAATTTTTATGGGAGAGAGTCAACGGCTCTCCAGATCTGTTCTGGGTCCTGTACAATGTGGGTGATGGCAGGGGTCGTTCTGTGAAATCGTACAAGGGTCCAGGAGTGTCTAGACAAAGCTTGAAAGACTGTAAACATCCTACTGTGTAACATATGCATTGTTACAGTGTAGTGTCAGGGGGCCAAGGAAAGGACCGTCATCAACGCGAGGTTGGACCACAGGGACTTCCACCCAGAAAAAGTTTTAAAAAAAAATGAGAGGAAGAGCTGCCAAGGCATTTGAGGGGGGAATGGTGCCAGGGGGACCCTCCCTACAGAGCTGGAGAGGGCCCCCAGGGAGAATAAATATCCCAGCAGCGTTCAGCAAGAACTCAGGATACTTGGAAAGAAGCCCAAGCTTCCAAGGGCACCACCTGTTGCAGAGGGCGTTTCGCACCGAAAACTTCCTCCGGGTCCCACTTCATGTCATTATCAGTCCTTTAACGGTGCGTTTAAAAAGAGCCGTCATAAACAGAACCGCCAGGAGCTGTCTGAAGGTGAAGTCAGGCATGTTGGAGCCCCTTGCAGCTGCTCATGCACCATGTGCAGATCTGCACGCCTCCAAGAATTAGCCAGCACCAAAGTGACCCAAACCAGGATCGGGCAGCTTCCAAATGCAGCTGTGCAAACGCAACAGTGCATTTGCTGTGGACAAAGACCCCTCAGGCTGGAACCTGGGCCAGCAAACAGGGAAACGTTCTCCCAGCTGACCCAGGAAGCTTCAAATAAGGGATTTCTAGGGAAGAGGCAATGCTGGTGACCTTGACTGAGGACAGCCTGATCTGAGGATGCTGAAGTCTCGGGGCCACGCTGGTGACTATGGACGTTTAAACACTAACGAAGGACAGGAAGTAGGTGTGGACTCGTTTTTCCAACCAGAGTAAGAGTTTTCAAACATTAAAAACCTCATCACCATCTGGCGCTCTGTTGAAGTAGTGGGAAAACCACGTGTTGGGGCTCATTTTAAGAGGCTAACTGGCAGTCCTCAGCCATTGTCAAGGGGACGGGACATGGAGGCACAGGCTTGGAGTCTGTCTGTGACTTGTGCCCTCCTTGGAAGCGAGTGAATTCTCCCCTTTTGCTAGCCATCAACGAGAGGAGGGGTGGCTCCAGAAGTAGAGTGGAGGAAAGGACATTCAGGTTGGGGGAGGATGGGGGAGGGGATCACGTGCTCCTGACCCCCACCCCCACATCTCATGTGCTCCTAGAAGTTAGGATTAGCACTCCTGAGCCCAAAGAGGAACAAGGAAAGCTCAGAAGGGCTCCCCCACAGCCGTGAGAGGAGGGGCTGCCAATCCCGGCGTCACAGCAGTGCACACAGAGCCACAGGTGAGCAGGCAGGGGCCAAGAAGTGGACGGGAGGCAGTGGGAGATACAGCGCGGACACTGTGGGTACAACCCCCTGTCCATCCAGAGAGGGAGTGCAGGAAGAGCAAAATCAAAACCGGGCGGGCAGGAGGCAGACACAGCAGGAGTCACCGAGATCCGATCACAGAAGGTGTGGGAAGAGAAGTGCCGTGGCCTTGGATTTAACCCAGAAAATTAAATATTGATGGTTCGGGCCCTGGCACTGCCGCCTTCTGGGTAATTCTTATCAGCCCGGGACGTGGGGAGAGCAGGCGAGCTCTGCTTCTCCCCAGTGCGGCCTTTGAACCGCAATGTTCCCCACACAATGTGGGATTTACAAAGCTTTTTTTTACAGAATGTGTGATAATTCCAGGCCAAAGCCACTTCCCCAAATGTTAACTTCTCAGAGAGATTTAAGCAGGTATTAAGGCGAAGCTGAAGCAGAAGGACACAGCAACTCAGACACTCGTCACCGGGGCTACGGAGACCCCAGCAAGCCACGCCGGCCGCACTCACATGGAAAACATTAACCTAAAACCAACGGAGATGCAGCGTGGAAGCCTTACACCACACAAAACCGATGCTGGTTAAACAGGGGTTTGGGGCTTTTGTTTTTTTTAATGACGCAAATGAAAATAAAGCCCGTCTCGGCCTCCAGCCAGCTGCCATGTGAGATGGATAATAACCGGCACAATCGCGGCCTCCCCCCACCGCAGCCCTCCCCTGTGTTTTAAACCACTTACAACCCGCTAGTTTCCTGATTAAAACTGTGAGGTGCAAACCACTCTGTTTAAGGATACGAGCTTGACCATCATCACCACGTCATGCAGAAAATGGAGGCAGAGGGAAGTCGGGGCCAGGCAAGAGGGGCTGTCTTTGGCCTTAGCAACCCATTAATGAAGCCACGAAGAAAACCAGAGTCCATGCCCTCCATCCCCCCGAAAAGTGATCCAAACGTGCACTCCAGAGAGAGCAGGGTCACTGAAGGGAGAGATCAAAGATCCAGACCATCTGTTTCTGTCATGCAAAAGGGATGCAAGGAGGGAGGGAGGAAGGGACAGATGGAGAGATGGATGGAGGGATAGATGGTTAGATGGAAAGATGGGTGGATGGAGGGAGGGAAGGAGGGAGGAATGGAGGGAGAGGAGGGAAGGAGAGAGGAATGGAGGGATGGATAGATGGATGGATGAGTAGATGGGTGGATGGAGGGATGGGCAGAGGGATGGATGGATGGGGGGACAGATGGATGTAGGGACGGATGGAGGGATGGATGGAAGGATGATGGATGGGTGGACAGATGGAGGGAAGGGGAAACAGAAGGATAAATGGGTAACTGGTGAATGAGTAATGTCAAAGAAAAGACGTCTCACAATATACTGCCAGAGGTTAAAAATTATGAACGATACGCCCAGTACAATACCAAGTGTATATGTTTTTTCTTACACAAGCCCACACTCCAGTGATCACTAATACATACGAACGGAGAACAAGACACAAGAGGGAGTCACACTGAATTTGTGACAGTGTTCGCCTCTGAGGAGAAGGGCTGGGCATGCGTACAGAGGAGACTCTGACATTATCAGGAACGTTTTAAGCCTAGAATTTAAAAAAGTGACAAAATGCAGGGCACCTGGGTGGCTCTGTCAGGTAAGGGTCCGACTCTGGATTTCTGCTCAGGTCATGATCTCAGGGTCGTGAGATCCAGTCCCGCACTGGGCTCCGCACTGGGTGTGGAAGCTGTTTAACATTCTCTTTCTCTCTCTCCCTCTGTCTCTGGCCCCCACCCCTGCATACTCTCTAAGAAAAAAAAAAAAAAAAAGAGTGACAAAATGCTAACCACTGTCAATTATTCATGGTAGACACACTGGTATTTATGGCATTACTCTTTGACTTTGACCTGTATTTTTAATTTTTTTATATTAAAAAAATAAGAATTGTCAAACCAAGATGTAAGGTACTTCTCAGCGTCTGAGGGGCCTCTGTGGTGGGACAGCAGTCAACCCCGGGCCACACCGCAGGGACTCGAAGTTCTTGAAGGAAGAGCATCATCACCAACATCTCCTTCAGCCCACTGGGTCCTCTTGACTTCACTTTCGGGGCAGAAAATGTGCTCAAGTCGGGGTCATGTACAAGTAATTTTCTAATTAAGCCTAAAATCCCAAACCAATTTCTTTTTGGTAGCCAACAACCAGGCAGGACAGAGTACATTCCCGGATGGGGAGACTTAGAAAAAAAATGGCAGCACCAAAGACGATATCCATCCCTCCCTCCATTCCTCCTTCCATCCACACCCAAAACTCTTGACACAAGAGCTTTTCACGTCTGTGCCGGCCGGGCTGCTGGGTCACGTGTGAGGCTGTGTAATGATGGCATTCAAGGCGCCAATGAGGTAAGTGTTGGTCTCAGGAGAAGCAGTCAATGGAGGAAAACGTGGCTCTGTCTCCCAGCCCACACAGTGCATGAATCCACTGGTGGGGAATGTCCAGAGGAAGGAAAGCCACAGGGACAGAAGGCAGGTGAGTGGCTGCCGGGGGCTGGGGGCTGGGGACTGGGCTGACTGTTGATGAGCAGGGCTTCCCTTCTGGGGTGATGACAATGTGCTAAGAAAGATTGTGGTGATGGACGTACTCACCTGGGAATTCACTAAAACTCATTGAATTGTACACTTGTAATGGGCAAATTGTATGGAAAGGGAATTAGATCTCAATTTCTGAAAGAAATCTTTTTTCCCCTCTACCGAGAAACTGTCAAGATGCAGGCATCACATTGTAGAACTTGATGATGCAGGGGCGCCGGGGGGGCGCAGGCGGTTAAGCCTCTGCCTTCAGCTCAGGTCATGATCTCGGGGTCCTGGGATCGAGCTGCACGTGGGGCTCCCTGCTCAGTGGGGAGCCTGCTTCTCCCTCTGCCTGCTGCTCCACCTGCTTGTGCTCTCTCACTCTGTCTCTCAAAGAAATAAATAAAATCTTTAAAAAAATAAATAAAAGAAAACACTTGAACCAAGCTGCCTGGGTGGCTCAGTGAGTTAAGCGTCTGACTCTTGGTTTCATGATCTCAGGTCAGGACCTCAGGGTCCATGGTGGGGGCTCCTGCTCACGGGGAATCTGCTTCTTCCTCTCCCTTTCCCCACAGCCCCACAGTGTGCGTGCACTCTCTCCCTCTCTCTCTCAAAGAAAGAAAGAAATCTTAAAAACAAACCAAACAGAAAGCAACTTGCCGACACCAGTCCCAAGTAAGTACCCTTCGAACAGCCAGAGCACACTCCCGTCTTCAGGGCACTAACCTCATCATCTAGGGAGCTGCTCTAATGTCACCCCCACCTGCCGGTGGCGAGGGTGCAGGTGACTGACTTCATTCACTCCCTCAGGGGACACTGACGTGCCAGCTGAAGGGGCACAAGGGTGGACAGGACAGAGCGCTGGTGGACGGAGACGCTGGCCACACAGTCACCGAGCGCGCACCTGCGGGATCACGGCCGTGCGGCGTCGCCGGAAGCGCGGGCCGTGAGGACACCCATGAGGATCAGTGGGGCGGGGGCGGGGTGCTGTGTTGGTCTCTGATCTTTAACCTTGAAACAGCAGGAGCGCCTGGAGGAGGTTGAGGGACGGGGTGGGACTGTGTTCACAGCAAGCAGTCGTCTGGGGCACGGTGTGGGCTCTGCCGGTCCAGGGACAAGAGGGCAGCATGGAGAACACGGTCACAGAGATGGACGGGAGAGCTGGGGTGAACTCTATGTCTTGTAAATTAGACCTAATAAAGTTGCTGTTTTTTTTTTTTTTTAAGTTAACCACTAGCTGAGAGAGGGAACAGCAGTGAGACCAGATGTTCAGGTCAGAGAGAGGGAGGGAGGGTCCTAGCATCCCTTCCAGGCAATGTGAGTTTTCACTGAGCAGGTGTCAAGGGAGAGTGAGCCCCGCCCCTGGGATGGGAGGTCAGAGCTGAATGCGAGATGGGTCCCTGGCCATGGCCGTGGCCATGGCCGTCCTTCACTCAGGTGTGGTAACAGAGGCCCTGGGTGTGGGAAGAGTACGGAGTGAGCCCTGGAACTCCGGAGCTTCACGTGAGAGGTGAGCAGAAGGTGGCGAGGTCACCGGGGAGAGGAGCGATTCCAGGAAAAGGACTCTGGTTTGATGGGAGACGAGTCCCTGGTTGAGAGGGGCAAGGGAGCCAGGCCCAGCCCACCCATGCCTCCCCCACGCCGCTCAGCCACCGGGGCCAGGATGCTGCAGAGAGCAAGGCAGGGCGATACCCAACCCACAGACCCTCTGGAAAGACGGTCCTAAGACAAACCTCCGGGGGAGGGGAGCTGGGAGGTGACTCGTTCCCAGAAGCCTGGACCCTGTGAACTCCTACAAGAAGACAGACACAGCTCGCTGCCCGGGGGCCAGAGTCAACAGCAGTGTGTGCCCTGCGCCGTGCTCCAGTGGAGCTCTTCAAGGCAGCCGGTCATTCCCGCCCAGGCCTTCTGGAACCTTCTCTCACGACGGATGGTCTCTGTACAATGAGAGGCCAAGAGGGAGCGACAGGGGCTTGATTCTCAGCTACCAAACAAGGAGGGGGCTCAGAGATCGCCAAGACGGGTGAAGGAGTCCCAACACTGAACGTGGCGGAAGACCTCGGGTAGGGCCAACTACAGCGACGTCTGCGACAGAGGGTGGAGGGGGGCTCTGCCTGGCTCCACTGTGATCCTCAGGGACAGCAGAAGGCCAAGGTCACCTGGAAACCAAGTATGTCCAACAGTCCACGTGAAAGCCAATGATCGATGGCGAAGCGTCCCCGGCCGCTGACGTGTGCGGTCGGGAGGCGGGCCCCGTGTGCAGGGGGCAGGCGGCTACTCCGGGGAGAAGTTGGAGAGCGTGAGCGAGACAGGGAGGACGGAGGAACCGCGATACGTTATCTTCCGGGGGTCGGGACTGCAGCTCAGACGCTTACTCCTAAATCAAATACCGAAGCTGAAGACACGCACGTGACAAACAGAAGCATCGGCAACGGGAAGGAGGAGAGACTCGTTCTCCCAGAGCTCCTGCCGGGAGGCGGCCTGTCCCCGCACCTCCGTGGCACGGGTTTGCACGGGTCCCGCTGGGCCCGATGCGCACGGGGCCGACCGCTGCCGCTGAGCGACTCGGAGCAAGCCCTGGGCGGGGGTGGGCACAGGGGCTGGCGCTGTGCGCCCAAGGAGGCCCCGTCACGGGTTCCGTCCACCTTCTCCGCGATGGGCCACACGAGGCGCGTTAGAAACCGGATTGCCGGGCGCCCGGGGCCCGCTCAGTTCCCACTTCCCGCAGAACCACGGGTATCAGAAGAACCGCGTTTGTACGGACTTCCACACGCGCCACTCGCTAGCAAGGCCCGGTTTGCCGGCCCGTTCTGCGCTCGGCCCCACACTGAGCCCTCCCTGCGTGTGCGGCATGGGCGTGTGCCGTTCCCGATGGCCCTGTGAACCCCGCCGGGGGAGGACTCGGCTCCGCAGGCTTCAAGGAGGCCTCCCGGACGCTCCCGCTCAGAGCTGCAGAATTCCTCCCACTGGAGGGCTGAGGCTCAAAACAGCAGTCACTTAAAGAAGAGAGAGTTCCAGATGGCACCTGGGGGTCAGGGGGCAGGGAACGCACCAGGGACAGGAGAGGGACAGCCTCCCGGCTCCTCAAGACACCATCTCCCCTTGGGCGGGCTGACACAGGGGTGAGAAACCGGCCCCGGGCAAGATTCCAGGGTCCGTCTCGCGTCCCTGGCTCCAGGACTCACCCTGGCAAGGGCCCACACGCAGGAACAATGGCTACTTTGTTGCCGGGGTTCATGCCCGTGGGAGTGCTGGCCTCAGCCTCCAGGGGCTTTGTTTGTCTTAACAAAGTGAAGAGAGGTGATCTTTAGAAGGTTCCGGAAACAATTACGCTCCCGGGAGCAGAGACAAAACCCCTGGCAGGCCTTCGTAGCTGTGGGCCTGGGGAACAGGTGTCTCTCCGTCGGTAATTCCCGACAGGTTCCCGAAGCCTCTGGCACGGTGGACAGAATCCACCACGCCCCCTGCCAGGAAGAGGTCACGACAGGCCAGGGTGGGACACAGGCTTCCAGGCCAGCTCCCATGGCCCCGTACTCACGAGACCCCTCATCGTGGTGACTTTTCCAACGTCCCACGTTCTTACTCACTACCCGTGGGGCATCTCAACAGCCACGATGGCAAAACAGTCTGTCTGTTGTGAGTGTGTGCGCCCCCCAGGTGTGGGCAGCGCTGGCTCGGAGCAAGGACACTGACGGAGGTAACAGACACTCATGGGCCCCTGCTGTCCCCTGGCCCAAGCTGCACTCCTGGTCTACACCGGCTCACTTCACACCCGCAGGTGGGCCCCAGGCTCAAGACCTTTCGGTGCCGTTCCCCAAAACACAGGGCGGACAGCAGGGAGGTTGACTCCAATCCATCTCGGATGCACCGGCCGCCGTGCCATGCCTTCTGTGAGGCTGCCCATGGGCCGCCTTCCCTGGTGACAACAAGCTACAGGAGCCAACGCGGCAGCAAGTGACCATGTCCAACACCAGCCAGTGGCAGGTTTGGAGGCTCCAGGCCGAGTGTCCCAGGCCGCCTGATCCTCCCCATCTGCTGGCACCAGGAGAGCGTCGGTGGGGGTGTTAGGTGGGTGACGTCCCGCCTCCTCGTCCACGCTGGTTACAGGCTCGCTCACTCTGTGTGACACACGCCCAGAAGGACTGCTCGCCAGGGCCGCCCGGCTCGGGCTGTTTCACCGACTCAGGGAAGTGACACACGCGAGGACGTTAATTCCACATCCGGCCCGTGGGCAGCACGCAGGGCGTTCCCAAAGGACGCTTGGGCGCTGACCCAGGACCCGGGTTTCCCACAGAGGGACTATGTCTGCGGGACACTCGGCATCGGGGCGGGAGGGAGCTGAGGAGAGCTCGCCCCACAGTCAGAGCGACGGAAAGACAGCACGCGGCGGGCCGCTGCCCAAGCCGAGCCAGAACAGCCTGGAAACGATGAAGGTGAGCGGGAGGAGAGGAGGGAGGCAGAAACCAGACGCGCATCCAGCCGGAAAGGACGTGACCCAGGTAAAAGAAGGAAGATCTACAAGAGGAGAAGAAGAAACCACAAAACCTGGTAAAAAGAAAAAGAGAGACAAGGAACCAGTGGCTCAAAAGAATAATTGTCGAGATGAGGACGGAGAAGCCGGAACCTCCGCCACGGTCCGTCAGGAATTCTGGGGGACAGGACAGGACGGGTCCAAGTAGTCACACCATGAGGGAACGCCCGAGAACATCACGGCGGACAATGAGGAGAGCACCAGGGATGAAGCAGGTACGGAGAGGCCCACGGGCACGTGGCCGCTGGCCCTGAAACAGGGAACCCAGCCCGCAAGCCAGAAGGAGCAGCGTGGGAGAAAATCCTGCAGCTCCTCCCCAAGGCTGGTCCCTGAGCCCTCGAGGTCTGGCCTCCCCACTGCCCCCCCCCGTAACAGGAGCTCAGCAAGTGGACCAAGGCGCCGCAGCACGCTAGGAGGCAGGCTAAGGTGCAGGTGACAGGAAGGAGGGGAGGGCGGGGCACGAGCCCGACATGCAGGACGCCGCCAGGACAGGCCGTGCGGAAGGTGACCCAGGTGCCCTGGAGCTCATGCCGCACTGGGACAAACAGGGCCTACCGTCTGCTGCAGGTCCTGGATGAGGATACGGATGACCAGCGTGTTGCCTTGGCTCTCCTCCGTCCTGGCGGTGCTGGGCTTCTCTGCCGTGGCCCGGATGGTGTCATAGATGGTTTCTTCTTTGGAGCTGTCCGACTCTGACCCCACCGAGTAGTCGGAGAAGCTCTGGGCCATCTCGTCCTCGCTGGAGGTCGGGCTGCGCGGCATGGCTGCCCAGCGTCTGTGAGGAGGGGGAGAAGAAACACAACCGGGGCATGGGAAAACTGCACACAGAAACCCCAGGGCTCGATGGAGACCGACGTCTCAGGTTCACGGTTGCACCTGCTGGTGCGACAGCCGGCAGAGCTGCGGAGCGTGACGCACGGGCCTCTAGGGGCAGGGAGAACACAGCACACCTCCCCCCTGGGCTGCCCCCAGAGCCCGGACCTGAAGGCAGCCATGGCCGGGACCGGGAACAGCAGGCTCTGGCCCCCGAGTTGGGCAACCCCGCAAGCACATGGAGCCCTAACCAGCCGTGGCCAAGACCATAGCCTACAGGGATCCACCAAAAGGCCACAGGGGCAGTCTGAAGCCTTCCAAGGCAAGAAGAGAAGGTCCCTTCTGTTTTTCTTTGAAGGCAGGGCATCAGGAGAGGAAGAAACGCAAGCTGCGGGTCAGAGCAGTACCAGGTCATGGCTCCATAACCGCTCTGCCTCGACACAGAGTGATGATGGGTAACATGTAAAAACAGAACAGAAAGGCAAACGACAGGGCCAGACTCAGAAGGGAGATAGTCCCAGGGCCCAGGAGTCCGGCAGAGCCCAAAGCCATGAGCAGGCTGACTTGGGGGAAGACTCGGGGGTTTTCAAGAGTCTGTGGTGGCTGGGAGTGTGGCTTCCCCATCATTAAGTCTAGTTCTCCTGCAAAGACCAGCTCAGGGTGCCAACCGCGGCTGATGGGAAGGACGAAGGAGGACATGGCATAACTCCGGGAGCACGCTGCCCAATGACACCCCCGTCTCTGTGGGCAGGGGTCAGGAGAGGTTAGGATATGAGCTGGTGTGAGCCAGGGATGCGGGGGGGCTGACAGAGAGCGTGCTGTCCCAAAGCAGCAAGTCCACGTCTTCGTGAACTCTGTAAAGGAGGTCAAGACCCTGTTCACATGGAAAGTGGGCAGGGGTGTCCCCTGCAAGAAAGGGGCTGTCCTGAGCAACCAGGGACGGAGGTCAACCCGATCATTGACAGACTGTCCGGTTAAATCACGGCATCCTCCCACAGAAGGCACAGCTGCGAGGAATGAGTCCCCCACACACGGAGGACCCCCCCCCAAACAGAATATCCAGCCATTTACGGGATGGAGGGGGAGGGAGGAGCTCACCTGTGCACCTGCCCCAGGCTCTAGGCCCAGCAAACTCCCGTGTTTCGTGACTGGGGGAGGCCCAGAAAAGTCCCAGGTGGGGCATGGTTTACCCAGCGACAATTCTATGTTCATCGTGGGAAAATGGACACTCACTGTTTTATTTCCAGAGTTCTATTTACGTTCAGCAAGCGCCCGCCGGAGCTGGAAGCATCCCGCTGCTCTGCCCACAGGGCCAGTCCGGGGAGGCTGGCAGCCACTGGGGGGGCGCTCCCATCTGCACCCCAGACCTTCCCGGGCTCACCAGACACCCAGGTGCACACAAAGCCTAACATAACGAAGCAAAGGGCAAGACCATGACCGGGATCGGGGCTCCCTTGCTGCCAAGAGCATCTGCACAGTCTTTGGAGAAAGGACCAAGATCGTGGAACCCACAGACAGTGTTTTTGGCCTGCACGAGGTTTTAAATATCTATGCAAACCCAGATTTCTGGTTTATGGTGACCATCAGAAAGCTCTGACAATGCTGGGGACAGCCCCGTAACACCCAGGGGCAGGGATGAATGCCGGCAACCACCCCTCCCCCAGCATGCCCTCTCCAGGTGCACCTCAGGCTTCCCTCCTTGGTATCAGTCCCCTTCCCAGTCCTCCCGCCGTGCGTGAGAGCCTGACGACAGACCCATCAGTTCACTCATACCTCTGCCTCCTTCGAGACCCCCTGCGAGGGGTCACCGGGCCAGTCACATCTCAAAGAGCAGATCCTCCAAGTCACCCGGGAAGATTATCTTTTTTTTCCAATTAAAATCTCCAAAGCTAACCCCCGCGTGATTCCGAATTAAAATTTCAGAGCAAGGGGTCTTTTCTGTATTCACAGCCAGCCGCCTTTGCGAGCTCAACTTCATGCTTTCTCAATCAGAGGAATGCAAACTCTGGCGAGGGACAAGACAGTGGTGGCTGGGGAGAGGGTCTGGGTGCTCCTGGCTCCGTCTGAGCAGGGTCCCCACCTGCCTGGCTGTAGTGGCTAGCCACGTGCTCCTTGTACGCTATGCAAAGACTCTAACATATGACACAGTAACAGTGACCACATAGAGCTACTGTAACAATGTATAATTATTTCTGTATCGTGTCTAATTGCAACGTTACAATAAATAACAAACGTTCACTTGTAAATATGTTACAGAATTGCATACATGTAATTATTTGCAACTACCTCCCAGGTTCCAAGGAGCGGTACGCTCTAGAACCCTGGTTCTTCATCCTGGCTGCCGAAGTTACTTGGGGAGGCTTTACGAAGACACCAACATGAGAATTTCTGAAAGAACTGGGCTGCGACGCTGCCCCTGGAAGCTCCCCCGGGGACCGTAAGGAGAAGCACCGGCCAGGCCCTTCAAGAGGGAGCACAGGCTGCAGCCCGGGGGCGTGGAGACACAAACCTGCCCTCTCCTGGGCATGAGGAACAGCGGGAGGGGCGCGCCGCTCACCGCCTCAGCCGTCAGCATGGACACAGGCATGAGGTCCCCCACGCGGGGCCTCCAGTGGCTTCTTCCCATCCGGATGGGGGTAAGTTGGCCCAGAGCACCCTCTGCTCCAATAAAGAACTGCATCTTCCCTCCTCATCACCTGTCTGTGCCTCTTCTGAACCCAGCAGGGACCAGGGGACGCAGAGGGGACCCAGTGAAGGTGGCCTCGCACTCACAGGAGGGGATCCCTCTCTAATGAGGAGTGACCCGTCAGGGGATGCCAGGTGCAGGCGGGGGCTAACGAGGCCATTCCGGGCACACCGGGTCCACCAGCTCTTCCCAAGGAGGATGGGCGCCGGCTCTGCAAAGCTCCCGCTCAGGGCAGCTCAGAGCTTGGTGTTTGCACCTGGAAGATGGGCAGGTGGCCAGCTCCCAGCAGAACGCGGCACAGCACGGGCCCCACCACATCGTGGCCTTGCACGTCTGAGACAATCCAAGAGCAAATGGGATGCTCCGAGCCCCGCGGTTACCTCCCAGAGGACACACAGCCCCCCACCCCGCCATGCACTCCACCCCCACTTCGAACTAGCACCTCTGGCCTGAAACCTAAGAAACCCATTGCTTGCCATGTCTGCCCGCCTCGGCTCTTTTTCTCAAAACCCCCCACAGCCTCAATGTGCTCCATTTCCCGGGTCCTCTCGCTCAGGCAGCATTTCGGGGTCCGTGTGCACTGGGTCTGTTTATTCATCGCCAGCGCCCACGCCCCCAGCACTGGGGGCACCGCGGGTGCTCAGTGGACAGGGAGACGTGGGCAGAGGAGCCAAAGCACAGGCCCCGAGACGGCCGGACAGCGCGGCAGACGCAGCCACAGCCGGCATGCACGAGTGCCCACCACGTGCCCGATCTGCTGGCAGCTTCCCGGGGGGGGGGATTCCAGGCAGATGCTTGGAGAGGACGATTGTCAGGAATTCGTTGTCTTTAATGGTCACATCACACGTGACCACATGACACGTCTGCAGCTGGACTCGTGGGACTGGTGACCCACCGTGGACACACAGGTCTGAACGGTGAAAGGCGCATAACCCCCAGGAGGGTTTCATTTCCAGAAAACTAAAGGGGGCGGGATAGGATTGGAGGACGGTCATGCCCAGCTAAACTCAAACTCAGCTCCAGAAACAGACCTGACAACCCAAAAAGGAAGGGCTCCCGTGTCCTAGCTGCTCATGCGACCCACGGATCTCCACAGGAGGCCCCGCCACCACACCCCACTGCAGCCCACTGCAGCAGCTGGGGGGTGATGGTCATGAAGGGACGTGTCTGCCACCAAAGTGCGGGGGCAAAAGGCCCCACTGGACGAGTCCAAGGAGGAAGAGGAGGCCACATGCAAGCTGGTCCTTTGCAGGACAACCCGGGAGCCTAGGCAGAGACCTGAGCAGAAGGTCCTGACCTTAATCAGGGGCTTGAGCAATGAGACCAGCAGACCCGTGGGAACAGCAAAGCCCTGGGAAAACATTTAATTATTAACTCCTGGGCAGGACTCCCAGGCCCAGGTCACCAGAGCCACGTGAGAGAGAGGGCACCGGCCACAACTGCATTTCAGATAAAGCACGAATACATTTTATAGTATTTCCCGAATATCGGATGGGACGTACTTACACTAAAAAAATCATTCATCGTTCGTTGGAAGTTCAAACAGGACTAGGTGTCCTGCATTTTGTCGGGGGTGGGGGACAGGCGGGCTCTGAAAACAGCTGTGTCACGAAACCCAGCCCCCCTCGGAAAAGTCACTGCCAGGTCGGAGGAGGGAAGGTTACCCGCTGCCCCGGCAAACATTTTGGCACCACCGGCCTCTGGGTGGGGTGGGGGGGAGCTACAAAAACAGGTCAGCAAAGTACAATGATTCCCCCAGAGCCTGTTTTCTCACCTGCCCACCCCGGGGTGCCTGCGAACAAGGAAAAACAGAAGGAACGCCAGTAAAGGCCATTTTCACAAAGGCTCCGTATTTTACAGCTATCGTGTTCCAGGGAAACGTAAGGTCTTGAACTGGCTGCCGAACCCCCTCGCACCCCGGCTGGTGGGGGCAGCGGGGGGCAGCTAGATTTCCCACTCACCGCTTCCACCGCCACCGCAAACACCAGAGCTGACCTGGGACATGAGACGCACAGAAAAACAAAACCAAACCAAGTGCCCCCGGCTGCAGCGGACTTCATCAGGCTAGCGCTGCAGGCCCGGGAAGATCGCAGACAAAAATGTCGAGGTCCCACTGGCTGTTTTAATAAACACACACACACAGGTACAGGGGCAGAACGGGGTTTTTACTCCAGTGGACTCCCCGACAGCACCCTCATCTGTGTCACCCTGGCCCCAGGACTCGGGGACTACTCGCCCATGCCATGCTCTCAAATGTCTATGATTCGCTCATCCTCAAGGCAGTGAGACCCCCCCCCAGGGGGCTGCACGGGGTCCACTCACAGACACTGCAACTCGGGGCTGGGGCGGCCCCTACTGGACCTGGAGGAACTGGTGCTGGGCTCTGAAGGCACCCGGGCTGTCACACGCACAGTGTGCGCCATGGGCATGGGTCTGCAGCGAGAGGGGGGTGGGGGAATAGAGAAGGGCAGCCCGGGAAGGCGAGGGGAATCGCCGTCTAACCAGGTTGTCTCTGTAACCACCGTCCTGAAAAAGCTCCCCGCTTCCGTGCCCACTGCATCTGAGGATACACAAGGGCTGTTGTCTACCTCCTGCCACCTATGGGCAGCAGCCCCTCCAGCTGACCGTCTCTCCCTGGTCCCCTCACGTCCTTCCATCAAGCCTGGGGCTCCAGCCCCGGTGAGGCCTGATGCCCCCAGCTACACAGACCCTCCTTCCTCTTGACTCAGAGCCAGAGCCGCACCTGCCCGTGAACCCCCCGTCCTCAGCCCCCTCGGCCCAGCTAGTACGCTGAGAACTAATCCCCAGAACACACACTAGCCCCGGAGCAGACGAGATGCTGACGCGAAGCTTCTCATGCACAGAGCGGCAACCCCGATGACCGCGGCCGTAGTGACCCACGGATCCAGGTGTGGAACCGCAGCTCACACCGGAGGACGGTGACCGGATGCTGCTGGCAGTCAGGCTGAACGTCCCCGGAGAGACGGTATTTCAGTAGAGAAAAATGGAAAAGCCAAATGTGAAAACACAGCAAACTCGTAAAATGTCTCATTCTGATGGTGGACATAGAGTTGCTCTGTTTTTCTATCTTTCTATAGGGTGATAATGCTTTTAATTAAAAGTAACTTTTTAAAACTCCAATGACGATGACCTAATGTCTGCAATGGTTTTTCCAACACAAGCCTCTGATGAACCAAGTCTACTCCAAACTGTGAAAGGAGATGGGCAGGAGAGGCCGAGGGGCGTCCGGTGGGGTCCCGGGCACGGTGGATGTTTCTGGAAGGGCCAATGCTCTCACAGAACATGGGCAGAGGGGGTCATTATTGCTCCTGACCTAGAGATAAGGGGCAGCCGGTACAGGACATGGCCCCCAGTCCTTCCTGAGGCTTTGAGGGAGGGACAGGACAGGCCCTACCCAGTAGGGCAGACAGCAGAACTGCCCTTGGAGCCCCTCCCGGGAAACCTCCAAGACAACACGCCCTGTAAGCAGGGAGCTTTGAAGGGGAAAGGAGGGTACAGCCCGGGGAAGGGGAACTTGGGTCAAGTCACTCCCCTCTGGGAGCCAAGCACACCCGTCTTCAACAGGAAGGCTGAAGGAGGGCAGCGGGCAGAAGGCAAACTATTCGCATTGATGTATATGTTTGGATATTTAATGCAATGACCTGTGCCGTCATAGGTGCACAGGGAGCCGAACTGGCAGGACGGAGTCCCACGTGCTCCCTCCGCCCCCGCTCAGTGAACAAATGTATTTTGTTCAACTCCTTCTCCACGCAAGCTTCCTGCCCTTTCTCCCTTGGACCCTGACCCACCAGGGAAAAGTTCAGCTAGCGCCTAGTCTCTGGCTCTCACCGACCGGTTCTACTCGGGATCGGAGATGAAATGTAAAATCCAAACAGGGTTCCGTGGCCCAGAGGGATAGGGCGGCCTGGGGAGCCAGGAGCTCGTCCCAGGCCCAGCCCCTAGTTGGGCTCCCTGCAGTGACCTCTGGCCGGCAGGTGCACTGGGGATGCCCCGAGAAGGCGATGTGGCCTGGGTCCTCTGGCCAGGTGCACGCTGACCTGCCACCATGGAAAGCTGGCAGCGAGGCCGGCTCCCCCAGGCGGCTCCGGCTCGGGAAGCGCGGTCTGTGGGGCCTTGCATGGGGCGGACACACCTGCTAGACAATGGGTTACCAGCAGCCAAGTTCAATTACGGAGTCTGGGAACTGGGTACATCATACAAAATTACAGAGCTCTGAGATTTCTAGGGGGAAATGGAATGTCACAGAGATCTGAAAACTAGCAGGTGTCTGGTTATGAAAATGCTTTTACAGTCTCCAAACCCGCGCTGGGCTCTGGCCAGCTTTTGGGGCCCTGGCCCAGCATCAGACACTCCAGGCAGGGTGGGCCTCCCCCCACATGCCATGTTACCGGCTCGGGATACCTGCCGCCCTGTGGGGTGGGGCTGCAGCTTCCCCAGTCCTGCCGTCCCCTGTAATGACAGTGTTTAAACTCAGGACGGGTTTTCTTTAATTCTTATTATTGTCACGGCTGCGGGAATCTGGGTGTCCTCTGCACCCATGACTTTGATTTTCCTAAGGGTCTGAAGGGGAGTTTAAAGCTGCTGTGACAACCTCCTGGTGGAGACGCTTCTGCAGGCTCCCTGGGAGATGCCCTTCCTGCCCTCGGCTCCCAGGACGCCACGCGGCCCCATGCCCCAGGGATGGCCCATCCCCTGGGATGGCCCTTCCCTGCGTGGACAATGGTGTGCAAACACCAAGTGTGACAGCCAGTTCTCAGCAGCCTGGTCAAACCCCACAGCACCATCCACGGTCCCAGAGATGTCCATCCCCGGGACTCCTCAGCTCAGCCTGTCCCGGGGCTCCCAGCCCCACCTGGGACCTGGAGCAGGAGGCTCTCACATGCCGCAGAAGGTGCAGGTGCTCGGCCAGGGCTGGGAATGGGTGACAGCTCGGACACTGTCATCCGGCTTCTCCCAAGAGCAGAGACTTACCTGTGAGCAGTGCCCCTGGAATGGCCTCCCCTGGCCGCCCCAACACCCAGCCACTCCCACCCCCCACCCCAGTCCTCAGGGCCCAGTGCAGGCCACAAGCATGGAGCCACCTTCCTGTCACACCTGCTGACACCCGTCTCCTCCACCTCCTCGCACGCCGCAGGGACAGATGGACAGATGGACTGGAGAAAAGGCAGGACAGTGTGAGCCAGGGAAGTGCTCAGACAGGAGACCGGCCAACGAAGGTCCACAACGCCCCCCTGCCACAAGGACGGTCCTGACTTCCCTTCCAAAACCCCTGGTCCCAGAAGCTGATACAGGCGCACCTCCTGTCGCCATGCTTTGCTTCGTGGCGCTACGTGGACACTCTGTACCTTACACACGGTGGGTCTGCAGGTCTGCATCCGGCAAGCCTACCAGCGCCGTTTTTCCAGCCACATTTGCTCGTTTTGTGTCTCTGTGTCACGCTGTGGTTAATTCTCGCCACATTTCCAAATGTTCATTACGATTCTGTCTGTCTGATCTGTGATCACTGATCAGGATCACCGAGAGCTCAGATGGTGCTCAGCATTTCTGAGCAACAAAGTAATTTTTCACTAAGACTTGCACATGGTTTCTTAGACACGTGCTCTACTGTACACTTACTAGACCACAGTGGTCGTGTTTGTACCCACTGGAGACTGAGCCGGTCACCTGCCTCGCGCTATCGCAGTGTGGGTTCCCTGGCAGTGGTCTGGGGCTGCAGCACCTCCAAGGTGGCCCTGGGTCCACCCCAGCTGTCTCAGGAACGTCTGATGGCACCAAACCCTCCATGTGCCTCCGGTGTCTACCGAACTCTAAGCAGAACACGTGGGCAGGGAGATGCCGATTCTCCGCACGGACGGCGGAGCGGCGGAATCGTGTGGCTTGTTTTAAGCCCATAGAAATAGTCAATGAAACTAATTTTTCAGAAAACTGAATTTAAGTGTTTCTGTTTTAAAGGACTGTGATTTGAAATTATAACGTTCATGAACTGTAATTTGTGTTTTGACTTTTAATGGGTAATTTGAGATCTTTCAGGGGCTGTCCTTGTTGGAATCTTTTGAATGACGCTGAGGTTTATTTTGATTGCCATTTGTATGAAAATCCACCCACACGCGTTAATATAGCACATTTTTAACAATTTAGATTACGTTCTCAATGGAACATAAATTACAAGAAAACCCACATTAGAATAACGTGCATAGTCACTTTGCTAAACAAAAAAGGCAAGACAAATACATTTTCCAGAATAGGTAATAACTAACAAAACAGTCTTTCTCTCATTATTTCCCAGAGACTGTTGGGTCTCAACCCAGTACCCAAGTGCGTGATATAATAATAATAATTCAGGCATATCTGGAATAATGCCAGCCATCGCTCACCTGAAATGGTCCATCTTCACACTTTCAAAATTTTGTCTTTATGAGGGCGTATCTGTGAAAGCAGGTGAAAACATATTTTCTCTAACAGCTTGGTAGCTTGATGTATCATTTTAGACAGAAAGCACGTGGCTCGGGGGGGCCTCAGCGTGTGCTCCTGCCGCAGCCTGGAACATCAGGACAGACCAGCTGGGGAGGGGTACTGACCACCCCCCACACCTAGCGCTCAGGGGAGACCACAGCCCGGACCCTGACCGTGCGTACAGTCATGGGGAAGCTGCAGGAGAGAAGGAGCCCGGTAACACCCAGGGGTTCCGCTGCACCGGCCTGGGGCGAGGCTCGGGGTCTCTGCCCAGAGCTGTAACAAGATACCTTGGACTCGGGGCTTACACAACAGACACTTATCTCCCACAGCCCCTGAGGCCAGAAGTCAGAGATCAGGGCAGGTGGCTGTGGTCTCCTCCTGGTGACAACCCCCTTCCAAGCTGCGAGCGGGGCACTCTCCCTGTGCCCTCTCGAGGAGGGAGGGAAGCCTCCGGGTCTCTTCTTACAAGGACGTTAACCCTCCAGTATCGGGGTCCCATCCCCATGATGGTGTCACTTGACCTTAATCACCTGCTGGAAGGCCCTATCTCCTAACATCTCACTGGGGTCCACAGGGCATTGGGGTGGGCATGAAAATTCCATCTAGATAGCCAGGGAAGTCCCACCTCCACTCTCGAGGCCCCTGCCCCTGCTGTGGGGCCGGCCCGAGGCTGCAGTGGTGGGCGTGAGGGGAGCACCCCCGGGGGCACCCGAGGCTCCAGTAAGAGGAAGGTCATCACTGAGCCGTGACCCCAAGGAGCAGGCGGTTGTCAGGACGCCCAGCACAGCCCTATGCGCCGGCACGCGGGCCGCTCCCCACACACAAGCGGCCGCCACCGCCACGGTGCACGCCATCCTGCCGGCCCCTCCCTGACCTCACCACCAGGAAGGGCGCCCAAGACAGGCCTCAACACCCAGAAGGGGGCAGGCGCTACGGGGGCGAACGTGAGCTCTCCCCCGCAACTTTGGTGGAAAGAAGCCATCTTTTAAGCACCTTGCCCTGTGTTCCCATCGGCTTTCTCAGTCAAAGGTCCCGGGAGTGGAAGAACCACTTCAGACAGGACGTGGGCATCACCAGAGGCCTCAGCGGGGAGCGCGCGCCTCCCCGGGCAGCTGTACAGATGCACCCGACACACGCACTCTGGGGGTGCGGGGCTGGACGGCGGCACCGATGGGGCATCACCACACATGTCTCCCGAGCCCCGAAGGCAGCTGAGCAAAGGGAGAGCTCGGTGAGTGCCACAGACTCAGGGTCCTTCACAGATGTCCTCAGGGCTGTCTCCTGGCACTGCTGCTTCCTGGCGAGGGAAGCTGGGAACCGAGCCACCCTGTCCACCCCCTTCCCCCAACCCACTCCCTGTCTCCTCGGAGCAGAGAGAGGCAGGATCCCTCGTGGGACAGGGTTTACAATCTATTCTGTGCCTTTTTCCAGCAGCTGGACTTTGGAGATTTTGGTAACAACAAAAGGAAAGCCGCTCCAGCAGCATGTGGGACCACGTGAAAAGGAAGCAGAAGCTGGTCCAGGAACGGGTTTTCCTCCTCACAGGGACCACCGGCTGGTGGGCCCACCGGGATGCTGCCTGCTTCTGAGCAGGTGTGAAAGATGAAGCTTCTGAAAGCTTCCACGTGGCCGACCCCCGCGCCACCCACAGAGTCTGCAGCCTCCCGAGCACCTGAGGACGGAGATCACGTGCTCAGAAGTGCCCGTCTGCCTGTGCAGAGACGCAAGGCTGTGCTGAACCCTTGTCCCTGACCGACCAGGCAAACACCGCCCACAGGCACACTCCTGCATGGCCACAAGCTAAGGGTTCCACTAAAACACGGTTCACTGTCGCCCGGGGTTTACGCTTCTCAAAACAGAAACACGCACGTTATTCAAGCTGCAACAGATCCACAGGCCCCGCTGTGCTGGGTGGGGTCCCCGAGATTCACATCCGCCCAGAACCTCGGAACGGGACCTCACCTGGAAACAGGGTCCCCGCCTAAGTGATTCGCTAAGTGAGGCTGCAGTGCATAGGTGGCCCTTGGGCAGTGACGTGTCCTTTCGAGAAGCCGCGTGAGAATGCTGGCAACACCCAGGGGGAAGGCCACACCACGCCGGAGGAGGAGGCTGGAGGGAGGGGTCTGTCAGCCAAGGAATGTCGGGGGCTGCCAGCTGCTGCCACGAGATGAGGCTGGCAGGAAGGGGCTTCCCCAGGAGCCTTCAGAGGGGGCGTGGCCCTGCAGACGCTCCCATTTTGGACGTTCAGACTTCGGAAGGATGAGAGGATAAATTTCTGTTGCTTTAAGCCACCAGCTTGTGGTAATGTGCTACATCAGCCACAGCTGCTAATACACCGGGAATCTATACTCCAGGGAGCACTACCTTCCACACGGTTCTTATTTCTCCGTGGGCCGTATGCGCACCTACAGTCCGGACCTCGTATCTTTTTCAGAAGAAGGAAACAATCATCGGAGACATCATGGCCTCTGACGTTTATAAAAGGTCCTTAGTAGTGTCTGGCTAACAAGGGGGCAGAGACTAGGAAAGGGAATGGAAAGATACAGGCTTTGGAGGAAACACACAGAACTGGGGTTCAGTGCTGAGCCCCGGGGGCCGTGGACAGTGAACATCCACACCTGTCACTTGCTGTTCCCTCTGTCACCCCCTTCTCCTCCCTCCTCCTACCCCACAGATGTGCCCTAGGTCACGGCTTCTTTAATCACCTTCTTTAAGCTAAAAACACACACTTGCAAAGTGCATGTTTCTTCAGCTACATCTTCATGGTTTTCATTTAATTTGGGTAGTGTTTATTTTTCATATCGCTACAGGAGAGCTGGGGCAAAACCTGCTGCCCTCGCTGCCTCTTCCCGAGCATCTCATCAGAGTCCACACTCAAAGAAAAGCAGACACAGGTACTGGACCATGGTGGGGTCGGGGGAGACCCACATCAGCAGACTGGGGCAAGACGGTTCTCTCCAGAAAGTGCAAAACTGACAGTGCTTGGACCACGAGTCATGAATGGGAAGCCGTGGCTGCTGATGGTGGGCATGGAGACAGGGAGGCAGGGAGAAGGGATGGAGAGAAAGCAGAGGGAGGGAAGAGAGGAGGGTAAGAGCAGGTGGAAAGAGGAGGAGACGAGGACGCACTGGGGCAGAAGACGAAAGAGAGTGAGACCTCCACACCCAGGGGAGACAGAGTAATAGTGCTGGACAAAGCCTCCTACCTGCAGCCACCAGAATGTGCTAAAAATTTATGAAAAAATGTGTTTCCAAATGCAGAACAGCCACACGCGAGACAGGAAACAAATGAGGTGAGCCCTATGATTGCTCCCAGCTTACTGCCTTCAAGAACTTCTAGGCCATCATGAGAGAAAGGGCCACCCAGTGAAGCTGGGGGGCTCCTGGTGGAGAATGGGGCTGGGCATGCAGGGAGGCCATGGCAGCCGTCTGCCGGACAGGGAGCAGGGAGGGAAGACTGGACACGAAGGTCATGGGAGATGTGCAGGGGGTCCCTCTGTGTATTCTAGAGCCTGGGATTGATGCAAACATGTCACCTACCAGGGACCGGGGAAAGAGGCATCCCAAGGCTACGAGGTAGCAATACACATCAACCGCACAGGTTCTGAAATGCGCTGTTCCCAGCAGCCACCCTGGAAAACCTCAGGCCTCGGGAAGGGTCAACAGTCATGTCAAGTCTAAAAGCTGCCACAATCCCACTAAACACAACTGAAGGTAGGACGTGAAAGGACCGAACTTTTTTTAAGTAACATGACTGAACCTCACAACAAAGGTCAAGAATATTTATACATATTCAAAAATAGACTCAAGATAAAAGCTCATAACTCACAGTGTTTAGCAAAAAAAAAAGTTACTAAGTTGGGGCGCCTGGGTGGCTCAGTGGGTTAAGCCTCTGCCTTTGGCTCAGGTCACGATCTCAGGGTCCTGGGATCGAGCCCCGCATCGGGCTCTCTGCTCAGCAGGGAGCCTGCTTCCCTCTCTCTCTCTCTCTCTCTGCCTGCTTGTATCTCTCTCTGTCAAATAAATAAATAAAATCTTAAAAAAAAATTTACTAAGTTAATCAAATGATAAAATTACCAGGCATGCAAAGAAGCAGGAAAATGTGACCCATGACAAGGAATATAATCAACTGATCAAAATGAACCAAAAACGGATGCAGATGGTAGGATCAGCAAGCAAGGCACTGCAAGTTATATCAACATATTCTGTATGCGCATGATAGACAAAAACTCAATAAACTCCCAAAGATGACAACTATCACATCTAAAATGAAAACTATACTGGATGGGATTAGTGGCAAATTAAGCATCAAATAAAAAAAATCTGTGAATTGGAGCAAAATGAAATACAGAAATGACAAGACTTTCCAAGAGAAGAGATTATCAATAAGTTATGAACCAGCTTCAAGCAGTATGATGCATAGATAACTGGAGTCCCTGACAAAAGGGGGAGGAGGTACAGAAAAACTGTTTGAAGCTACAGTCAAGAATTTCAGCCAAACACAAATCTGAGGGAAACTATAAACCCAAAGACTCAAGAAGCTCAATGAAATCCACACACAAGAATTATAAGAAAATTACACCAAACTGTGTCACAATAAGTCATAACTCAAGATAAAGAGAAAAATCTTTTTTAAGAGATTTTATTTATTTATTTGGGAGAGAGCACGCACAAGCAGGGGAAGCAGCAGGCAGAGAGAGACATGGAGAAGCAGGTACCCCACTGAGCAGGGAGCCCAGGACTCTGGGATCGTGACCCGAGCAGAAGGCAGCTCCTTAACCAAATGAGCCACCCAGACACCCCCAAAGAGAAAAATCTTAAAGGCAGGCAAAGCGGGGTACCTGGGTGGTTCAGTCAGTTGGGCGTCTCCCTTCAACTCCAATCATGATCCTGGAGTTCCAGGATTGAGCCCCATGTTGGGCTCCCCCCTCAATGGGGAGTCTGCTTCTCCCTCTCCCTCTGCCCCTCTCCACTTGTGTTCTCTCTCTCTCTCCTACTCACTCTCTCAAATAATTAATGTCTTAAAAAAAAAAAAGCAGACAAATTGTAAAAAACAGAGAACTTTCACATCTGAAACTCAATTTTAAGAATGACGGCAGATTTCTTGTTGGAAACAATACAAGTGAGTGGGCAATGGAAAAACATTTTTCACAGGCTGAAAGGTAAAAAGGCAAAAACTGGAATTTTATGATCAGTGAAAACATCTTTCAAAGATGAATGCTTTCCACACATGTAAAAGCCACAAGACTGCATGACCAGCAAGGCTTCCCTATAGGAAATGTTAAAGGAAAGACATCGGGAGAAGGAAATGATAACCAGATAAAAACTTGAAATGACACATGAGAATGAAGACAACTGGGAGTGATAATCACAGGGGTAAATATATGCCTTTTCTTCATTATTCACTGATTTATTGATTGGGGGATGGGCAGAAGGGGAGGAAGAGAGAGACTCTTAAGCAGACTCCCTGCCCAGTGCAGAGCCCAATGCAGGGCTCGATTTCACGACCCTATGATCAGGACCTGAGCCAAAAATCAAGTCAAACACTTAACCACCGGAGCCACCCAGGTGCCCCATATGCTTTTTCTTATTTAAACCTCTTTAAACGAAAACTGGCTTTTAGGAAAAAAAAAAAAAGTAGTGCAGGGCTTGTAAAATACGTGAGAGAAGAACACAGGACTGGATCCAAGAACTTAGCCAGACACTGTAAGTGACTTGAAGGTTCTCAGACAGCAGCGGTGTGGGAGCACGTGAAGACGGGCTGGAAGAAGACTGACGTCTTTACTAGAAGCCCTCAAGCAGCCACCAAAAACCAAAACAGGGTTACAGCTATCAGACCAACTAAGGAGAGAAAATGAACCACAAAACTCTATTGGTCTACACAAAGCAGAAAAAGGTGAACAGAGACTAGAGGAGACAAGCAGAAAACCCACAGCAAGAAGACAGACTTAAACCGAACTCTCGCCGTTTCCCCACATTAAACAGGATCCAGCTCCGAGCTTTGCATAAGAAATGTTCACTAAAAGTAAACACAGCCGAAGGGCACTCAGCTGGCTCTGCCAGTGCAGCGTGTGACTCTTGGTCTTGGGGGCGTGAGTTCTAGCCCCATGTTGGGAGAGGACTAAAAAATAAATAAAGTCTTTAAAAAAAAAAATGAGGGGGGTTGAAAAAATAGCTGACAAGTGAAAGGATAGGACTAGGACAAGGCATAGCACATTAATACGAATCAAATTAAAGCAGAGTAGTTACAGTATTTTTATCAGGAAATTGAAGAGAAGGAAAACTCTCAATTCATTCTATGAGGCCAAGTTCCCCATTACTAAAAAAACCAACAATAACAATAGTTCAATATCTTTCATGAACACAGATGCAAAAGTTCAAAACAAAATTTTAGCAAGTGAAATCTGACAGTACGTACTGCATGACCAAGGGCGATCTATAATAGGAACATGAGATTGATTTAACATTTAAAAATCAGGGACGCCTGGGTGGCTCAGCCAGTTAAGTGTCTGCCTTTCGCTCCAGTCGTGATCCCAGGGTCCTGGGATCGAGCCCCGTGTCGGGCTCCCTGCTCAGTGGGGAGCCTCTTCTCCTTCTCCCACTCCCACTGCTTGTGTTCCCTCTTTCCCTGCCTCTCTCTCTGTCAAATAAATAAATAAAATCTTAAGGAAAAAAAAAAAAAAGAAAAATCAGTGTAGTTCACCATATTACCAAACTAACAATAAAACCAAATGACCATTTCAATAGCTGGAAAAAAAAAAAAAAAAAAACTTTTGCCGAAACTTAACGCTGATCTGTGACACAAACACTCAGCGGACAAGGACCAGAGAGAAACTTTCTCAGCCTAAGAAAGGGTACACAGAAGAGCACAGCCAGCATCATGCTTACAGAAAGAAGCCTGAAAATGTTCCCCCGAGAACGGGGACAGCACAGGGATGGCTGTTGTCACAGGCTCTGTTCAATAAGACAGCAAACCCAAAACATCCTGATTGGAAAGGAAGAAATAAAGCTGTCTCCGTTTGCAGACCACGTGACTGCCCGGGTAGGCGACTCCCGGGAATCCTCGCCCAAGAACAGAACCAGGAGTGATTTTTAGCAGGATCAGAGGATACAGCGTGACAGGACATGACCCATTGTTTCTGTGGACCTGCAGCAAACCACTGGAAGCTGGCATTTAAAAGCGATACCAGGTAGACCACCAACAAAAAATACAGTAAGCTTAGGGGAAGTCTGACGCAGGATGTGGAATGCCTACAGGCGGAACACAGAAATGCGGTGGAGGGAAACAAAGGGGTCACTGGAGGGAGACCGCCCTCCCCAAGTTCAAGTTCAATTCCACACAAGCCTCCACAGGCCAGAGCCAGCGGCACTTTCCCAGAGCTGAGGACCAGCATCCAAGTGGACAGCCTGTGCCGTAGGCATGTGAAGGCATTCTGCTGACTTTCCCAGGGACAAATGTTGGGATTCCCATCTTGCACTTGCAGAAAAACAGGTGGCCTGGAAGCAAGCAGCTCTGGGTGTCCCTTTTCCAGACATACCCGGGAGCAGGTGTCCCCCACCCCACCCACACCTGGTTAGTTAGAAGAGAAAGCTGCAGGGCCCAGAAAATGTGTTTTTCCTTATTTAAATGGACTTTCCCTGCTGGTTTGCTTGGTCAGTAGGTACGGGATGGAGGTAAAGAGGACAGAGGAAGCCATTTCCACACAGAAATGTGCAGGAGGTGGTGAGCGTTGCTAATCGATGGCCTGGGCAGTTCAAAAAGCTTTTCCTAACAGGGTAGGAGCAGAAGAAATGCGAGAAAACACCAAACCCCTTACCTAAACCCACCTAACAATGCTTCATACAGGAAGTCCGCAGCCCAAGTCCAAGTTGCAAAAACCAACCAAAACCAAAACCAAACAAAACCAAAAAAACACCCCAGTGTCCAGCTCCCAATTAAAATAGATCCAGGCTTCTAGAGCACCTCGACGGCATGTAGAGAAAGCCTGTGAATCCACACCAATAACCACACCACACCAGCCCACACGCCCACGGGGACTGACTGTCAGCCCAGGAACCTAAGGCTCTAGAAAATGCTAGAACCCCAACTGGCCAGGACCGACACCCGGGGCAGCCACCACCCACAACAGTCGGTCAGAGCACTGCAGAGACACGGAAACACCGTGGCGGGGCGGGGAGGGACAGCACACTACGCAGCACCCCCTTCCCTCTGGGGGACCCGGGCACGTCTGGCTGCCTCCTGTGTTCTTCACTACGAAGCAACCTCCCACATCCACGCGGCAGACAGGAAACGGGGAGGGTGCGGGATTCACCCACCGGCATCGTCGCGCAACCGAGGAACAGCACCTTGACCTTGAAGCGGCGCTTCTGCCCGCAAGTCAGCAAAGGTTCAAGATGTTACTATAAAACCTGGTGCTGGTTCTTCCCGAAGTTTGCTCCCCGCTCACAGGCAACGAAGCCGTCTGCTGGCCGGAGGCGCGTGGCCTTGAAGAGCAGCCACCACGACTGCAGGATGTCTGGCCATGGACGGTGGCAGTGAGAGCCCAGGGGCAGCATGGCAGGTCGGCCCACCCCCTGGCAAGAGCGGCCCCGGCGGGCACGGGCTCAGGAAAGCACCAGCAGCTGTCAGATGAAGGCGGCTAAGGGGCCGCCCGAGGCGTCCACTAGAGGGGATGTGCCGGAATGTTCCATGTCCAGGGCAACTTCCGATGCCTCTTGAATTAATGGAATTGGTGCAAAACAGAAACCAGAGCTGTGAGGGGCACACGTACCACCGGTTTCCAACCACCAGTGGGATGGGGGACCCCTTGCTACAACTACCCCACGGGTCCTAGCCGCCACTCCCTCCCCTTCCCAGGGGTGCCCATGAAGGTAAAAAGGGTTTTGTCTTTGTGCAATTTCCAGGTACTGAGGCTGGGTCTGCAGCCTTCTGGAGGGCTGAGGCCTTTTCCTCCTGTGAGACAAGCTTCTTTCAGGGAAAGGGAAACCTTCCTGCCCAGTCTGGTCTGATCACAGGCGCCCCACATCTGCGGGGAGTCTCCTGCATCTCTGCCCATCTGGTGAGGACAGGCATTGACCCTCTCTGCCTCAGAGATGTCCAGGTTCACCGGGGCTCCTGGACACAGCAGCCGTCCCTTCTCTCACAGCCCTAGGGCCAGGAGCCCAAAGTCAGGCTGCTCCCTCTGGGAGCGCTGGCAGAACACCTGTCCGGGCCTTTCTCCCGGCTTCCTGAAGGCAGCCTCCGTGGCTGGCCGGCTCGGAGACAGCGGTCTTCTCCGTGTCTTCATACCGTCTTCTCTCTGTGTCTGTGTCTAGATTTTCTCTTAAGGACACCTGTCACACTGGTGTCAAGGCCAGATAAGGTGGTCAGGGCCACCTTAATGACATCATCTTGACCATCTGCAAAGACCCTACTTCCAAGTAAGGTCACATTCACAGGACTGGGGCTTCGGGCTCCCACGTGTCTTGGAGGGCCCCAATGTAACCCAGCACAGAAGCGACAGGGGCCGGGCCGGGCACGCTGAGTGTGCAGGGTAGCAGCCTCTGCTTCCCCAAGTCCACAGCTTCCCTCCCAAAATGTGGCCCACCGTGTGCAGCATCTCGCCGCCCAGTCGGCACCACTACGGAGGAATCTGGGTGCAAGAACCAGGACAAAACACAGATGTTCTGAATCCGCTGCCGCAGTGAGCCATACGCTGATCGTTATCTCTGACCTGGGGGGTTTGAGTCTTTTGCCAGCACCAAGAAACTGTGGCGGGCTGACATGTTCTGGACACCACACATGTGCCCCGGTTCCAAACCAAGGCATCGTCCTTAATATTTCGAGGCCCCCATATCCTAGCCATCCCTGAGAGCTGGCCACTTGGCCTCCCTGATCGCTCTCCAAACCTGCCCGCGGCCTCTCTCCTTCCCCACTGCCAGCACGGTGTGCGCCTCATTCCGCCTGCGTCCACCCACGCCTCCCCATCGGGCACCTGACAACAGCCTGGACCGCCCCCGGCAACCACGCCCCCCGGCAACCACGCCCCCGGCAACCACGCCCCCTGCAGCCTCCAGGGATCCTAGCCCAAGTCAGGGGAGCACCAACAGCCCCCCCAGGTCAGGCTCCTCTGCTCCACATCACCCGTAGATGCGTGGCTTCCCATCAAAGCAGCGGACGCCAATCATCGCAACCCCTGAGGACTCTGCCGTACATGCGATATCTCATTTAATCTGGACAGTCCAGCAGGGACACCCTACAGACCTCGCGTGGAGGGAAAGGCACAGCAAGACTGAATGGCTTCCCAGGACCAAAGAGCTCCAGGCAGATGGCGGCAGGATTCAAACCCACCGGCTGACTTCAGAGACCACGAGGTTAAATCACAGCCCACCGCGGCCTCCCGCTGAGAGCTGGCATTTAGCGGACGGTAGGGTTGGGATCCTGCCGTGGATTCAAGGGGGCCACACACTGCGCAAATACCTCCCATCGAGAGGGGAGCCTTCCGTCCCATCTCCTTGAGCCCAGGGCGGTCCCGTGGCAGAGACAAGGCCACGAAACTCGTGCCGCTGAGCCTGCAGGGCGCTGGCTGTGATCCCCCCTGCTCGCAGCACTCCACCTCCTGCAAGGCAGCTGCCACGGGAGGAGACCACCGAGCCTGAGCACATCCGGACAGCGGAACCAGACTCTGGACCGGAGTGAGTGACACCGGCTGATGCTGCCCGAGAGCCCGGCCCACAGAACATTCTAGGTCTGCTTCTTGGCTAGACTGGCGTCCACTCCAAGAGAGAAGGGCAGGTCTCTCTCCACTAACCGCTGAGCAGTGCTGGGCACCGAGCTCAGCTTCTAACCAACGCACGCTTGGCTCTGACGCCGGGCCCAGCGGCCCTGGGAAGCCTCCACGAGAACCACCGGCGCGGGCGCAAGGACTCCTTCGTGTGTCTCAGCAAGAGAGGAAAGCAGCCTGCGCCCCACACCAGGCCCCGGTACCCCTCCCCCGTCCTGAACCAGCACGACAGCCTAGAAGAGCCCACGCAGCTCTCCACGTGCTGGAACACGCCGTCCCTCTGCCAACTGAGGATTTCCAACCAGGACCGGCATGGGTCCTTCCAGAAACAGAATTCTCTCCCTCTGGGGAGGGGGGACTTCCGTGCAGGGTACCCAGAAAACACAGCGGATATTTATAGCTGCTGTCTGGGAGGGCACAGGAATGTGAAAAATTAACAGAAATAACAGTCCAGAGGAATCGCCCTGGCAACCAGGTACAGCGGTAGAGACAGTGAAATTAACTGTACTCGAAAGTTAAGACAGAACAGGTGCAGGGCGTGAGTGCACCCCGTGGGGGGCCCCAGTCCCGTCCATCCACCATCCATCCGTCCCCCCATCTCCGTGGCCGAGGGCCCACCATATTCCCGCGCCCTGCCTGGCCCTGGGGTCCCTGGGGTCTCCCTGGAGCCTGAGCCTTCCTGCTCTTGAGGTGGGAGGGCACCCAGGGCCCAGGGACCCCGGGTGGAAAGAGGAGAACAGACAGGACTCCCCTGGTTGCAGGATGGACGTGTCCAATGTTCTGGCCTGCAACCATCAAATGCTCATTTTCTCTACCACCTCTGCTGCGGGTCCTGGTTCTCGAGGCTCCTCTGGAGCACTCCTCAGCCTCCCCCAGTCTACCAGGAGGCACCCTGCGGCCTCCATGGGTTCCTGGGGACGTGTGGTACCCTACTTCCCTTGGCTCCCTGACAGTACCCCATCCCAGACTTAGTGGCATTCACTTGGTGGCTGGTGCATCCCAATCATCAGTGCATATGGAAGGGGATTAACCCCATGTAGCTCGGAGAGTAGCACCCCAAGTGCACAAATGAGCCCGCTGACACCAGAGAGGGTGCACTAGGACTCCAACGCACACAGTTGGTGAGTCTCAGAGTGACACTCTGAATTCAGACGTCCCTTCTGAAGCCTGGACTGCTGGGCCCGCTGCTTCTCTGGGGAGACCCATGAAGCCGGAGCCTCGAAGCTGAAGGCCGGGGCTCCTCCACCGCACAGATCTCAAAGCCCCAAGGCTGGGGAGGAGCCGGCCGCCTGGTTATGGGGAGAGGAGAGCTGAGCAGTTGGACGACTCCAGAGGGGACAGAGCATCAGAGCGGCGCCCGCCAGAAGGGCCACTTTCTCTCCCCAGCCTGGCGCAGACCATGTTTTCAAAGATGCTGCGGGAGGGCAAGACGTAAGGCCAACAGCCTCGGGGGCATCCGGGTGCAGCCCAGCCAGAGGGCCTCCTGCACACTATTAAAAGCCCAGCCACCTGGACGCCCCTTGCCCCGGGGGCCCAGCTGCTGTCTCTCTAGCACATGTCTCGTCCCAGCTGGAGAGAGATGCTTTACCGACACCCAGGAGGGCATCGGACACGGCTTCAGGAGGCTGTGTTCTCCCTGCATTTAGTCAAAACCCGGGCCCTGGAGATGTGGGGTCGGTGCTCGGCTGCTGAGGTCGCAGGGGCCAGGAAGCCCACGGGGACGTCTGTGGCACTTCTCAGAGGGACCCCGGGTTGCTGCTGTTGACAAGCTGAGTGTTGGGACCGGGTGGGGTCCATTTGTACAAGACAAAGTGTACCGCCCCCCACGGACCTCATTTCAACTGAATCAAAGCCCCAGCTCCACATACAGCCACACTCTGGGGCTCGGGGTTCACCACGCCCATGAGGGGAACACGGCTCAGCCTGCACCGATGCTCCTCCCCGGTGTTTCACGCTGGGCCCATGCGGACGGCGCCCCGGGGTGCACCGCAGAGCTCGTGCCAACACGTCCAACAGAGGAGGCTTTTGCGCCTTAACTCACACACGCAGCCCTGCAGCCCCGTCGCCGGCGGGAATCCAGCCACCCTGAACAGAGCAAGATGACGCTGTGACCTCCCAAGCTGTCCCCACGGTCAGCACCGGGACCAGAACCTGAACCTGCTCGAAGATCCCTTCACAGACGAGAATCGCAAAGCACTGCCTTAAGAACACACCCTCTGGGGGCACCTGGGTGGCTCAGTGGGTTAAAGCCTCTGCCTTCGGCTCAGGTCATGATCTCAGGGTCCTGGGATGGAGCCCCGCATCCGGCTCTCTGCTCAGCGGGGAGCCTGCTTCCTCCTCTCTCTCTGCCTGCCTCTCCGCCTGCTTGTGATCTCTGTCAAATAAATTAATAAAATCTTTAAAAAAAAAAAAAAAGAACATACCCTCTGTGGAAATATCAGGAAAATTACTTAATCAACCCAATTTTATACTTTCTGCCTTCCGTCATTAATAGAATGTTCACTTCCAAATGCAAAGTGCAAGGAAATCTGTATTCATTAAAGCTTTCTTTTTCCTAGAGTTTCTATCAAGCCATCAGGAGGCTATCGGCTCGCGAAGGGGACGGGAAAACGCAGGACCCAGAGAAGGCAATCAAGCCTGCTTAATTAATTAATTAAGCCTCGCACGGGGCGCCTGCAGAAATCACCAAGTGCCTTGTGTGAAAATCACAGCGTTCCTGAGGGAACGTTCTGTATCAAACGTGAACAGCTGGTTCGAACAGAAGCCCGCTCTCCTCCCTACCTCCGGATGACCGCAGAACCGCTCCGGGTCACCTGGGGGATCCTGGGAGGAAATGGGGGGATAAAATCCTTCCTCTCGCCGACGCCGGCCAGGCTCCCGGGGAGACCGACGCTCCCAGAGACAGCCCGGAGTCCCTGTCCGCAGGCCTCCGCCCGTTCCCGCCCCGTGCTGCCTGGTTCCTTTGCGGGAGGAACGTGCTTCCTCGAAGAGGGGACCACACGTTCTGACCAGCTCTGGGCTTCGGGAGCCGGAAGTCCCCGACGGACGCGCTCACGGGGCAGGTTCCCCGGCGGGCCTCCTCCAGCCTCTCTCCTTGCCTTGTAGACGACCACCCTCATCTTCACGGCCTTCCTCCCACGGCCTGTCTGCCTCCAAGCGTCCCCTTTTATACGGACCCCAGTCATGCTGGGCCGGGGCCCCCCCAATGACCTCAGTTTACCTGAGTCACCTCTGTAAAGGCTCCAGCTCGGAACACGGCCACGTTCTGTGGCCCGAGGGAGGCCAACGCATGAATTCTGGGGCCACACCTTGGCCCACGGCAGCAGCGCTGGCCGAGAGCACGGCTCATGCCGCCTTCCAGCGAAAGAACCGCAGGCCTTGCCAATGCCGAGCGCACCGCCGCCAAACGCACGGCCGGGTGAAAGACCACGGGCAGGTGTCCAGACGGCTCCGGGGAAAAGCTTTTCTTCCAGGGGGTCATGAAGACTGCGACAGCGGGGGGGGGGGGGGGGGGGCAGATGCGGGGCCGTGCGGGGGGCGGGCAGCATGCTCCCTCTGCTCTGGCCCCGCCCTCCACCTCCAGCCATCCACAGTCCGCCTTAACCAAACACACCTCCTACTTCGAGGTTATGCACCTGCTGCCCTCCTTAAATCACCCGTCCTGTTTAAACTTGAGTTTTATTTACAGGGGAAAACCAGGAGCTCATCAGGCTGCCATGGGACACAGGTGATTTCAAGGCAGAACGCAGGATCCCAGGGGCAGCGAGGCCTCAGGACGTCACCTTCCCAGGGCGCCTGGGTGGCTCAGTGGGTTACAGCCTCTGCCTTCGGCTCAGGCCTTCAGGGAGCCTGCTTCCCCCTCTCTCTCTCTCTGCCTGCCTCTCTGCCTACTTGTGATCTCTGCCTGTCAAATAAATAAATAAAAGTCTTTTTAAAAAAAAGCAGTCACCCTCCCGCACGTGACGGATCTCACAGCACGGCCCGTATCTTCAGGGCCAACACGGGCATGACTTAAAAGCCTCAGGAGAACCGATAAACCAGAATCGAACCAGGCCACGGAGGAGCCGAGCTTCCAAGTCCGTCACCCACTCTGAGAGCAGGTTCAAAGCGGTAGGACAATCTGGGCTCCTGGGAAGCCGACCGAGGGACCACGTGGAGGCGGGAACCCAGGAGAACCCCAATCCCGACCGCAGGCAGGGCCGGTCTGCGGCCTTCACGGGTCAATGTTCTGTGACCCCCAGAAGGCTTAAGCCCAGGGAGAGGCGTGAAGAAAGGAGCCAGAGGCACCCCCAGCTTCATCTGTGAAACCCGGAAAGGAGGTTCCGTTTTACGTGCCGCACCTGTCTCTGCTTGGTACTGAGGAGCGCCTGAAGGAGTCTCCGTGTTTTCCCACCAACGATGCGAGGCAACAGAAAGAGGGCAGGAAGATCTCCCACGGGAGGCGGGAGTCGTTCTGAGAAGGTTGAAGACATTTCCAGAATGTTCCAGAGAACCTCAGATGGCCCCTGTTTGTGGCATAATTAGGTTGGTAAGAATCGCTCACCCATTTGAAAGGGGGTTTGGGCGAGAATGTGGGGGAATTCGAGTTTGTGAGATCCCACAAGTCTCAAAGGCTCAGGCCTCGGGGCCCGTGAGGTCAACGAGGTTCTTAAACAGAAAAACGGGAGCAAATCAAATTCTCGAGCTTTAAGAAAGCCAAGTTCCTGTGCCCCTCTAATCCAGAAATACCGATTCCAACGCTGTAAGTAACCAGACGCGCTCTTTGCCAGGTGGGAACCTCCACGCGGGGACGGGTTAGACCCCGGCGTCAGCACTTAAGACAAGACGGCCGACGGGGTGCCTGGGGGTGCAGTGAGTTAAGTGTTGGGCTCTTGAATTCGGCTCAGGTCACGATCTCCGGGTCATGGGACTGAGCCCCGCGCTCAGCATGGAGTCTGCCTGGGATTCTCCCCGTCCCTCTGCCCCTCCCCCTGCCTGCACATGCTCTAAATACATAAATAACATCTTCCCCAAAAAATGCAGCTGTAAAGAGAGACGAAACTCCGTAAACCCCAGCTCAGTACACGTGTCCACCCCGGAAGGAGGCGAGTCACTGACCCTCGGGGCACTGCCACTCGCTGTGTGGCTTTGAGAAGGTCCTAGACCTCTCTGAACCTTAGCCCCTTCGCCCGTCACACGGAGCTTTGGTTCTCCCTTTGCGGCGTCAGGACGGTTAAATCAGATGACGTCCGCACCCCGTGTTTCCAGCTGGAACGCAAACACCACCCTCGACGTCAGATGAAAACAACCCGCATGTCAGAAATCACAAGACTCCGCAGCGGCTCGAGGTCGCTGAGCAAAAGGAGCTCCCCACACCAGGCAGAGCCCGGAGGCCAGACCCTCAGACGTGACGGGACCACAAGGACAGACAGCAGTGGGCCTGCGGATGTCCCCCCACGGGGCACAGTGGGTCACGGCCAGGTCCCTCCTCAGCCATGCCCCAGGGGAGGCACTTCATGGATGGGGGGAGACACAGGGGGAGACACAGGCAGCAAGAGATGACCCAGCTGTCAAAGCCTTTTCCAGAAAAGTCCATCTCCACGTAGCCGCCTGCAGAAGGCAGCCTCAGCAGGAAAGGACAGAAGTGACCATCAGCCCCCTGTCCTGAGTGTCAGCTCACCGTGCCTGTGAAGCAAGTCGGTCACCGGAGGCTCTAGAAGGAAAGACAGATGTCACCTGTGCCTGGCGGAGACAGCCGTGCCCTGCCCAGGATGAGCAGACCCCGTGGCCGCGGGCGGCCGGAACTGGCATGGTTGGGGACAGTGCCACCAACATTAAGGACACAAGAAGGCAGCAGAGCACCACGTGGAAAAGTCGCTGGCAGAGGCTGGCCTTTCACTTCGAGACACATCATTCCTCCTAAAGGCAAGCATGGCTTTGCCTTCTTGGGGGCTAGTCTGTTTTTAAGACAATTTTTTCTAAGCAGTTTTAGATTCACAGTAAAATCGAGGGGACAGCACGGGATGGCTGGCGTCCCCCGTCCCCCGTGTGCACGGCCTCTCCACTCTCAGCACCCCCAGCGGAAGAGGCCATCTGTTGACATCTGGTGAGCCTACATGACACATCATCGCCACCCAGAGTCCACAGTGGACATCAGGAGTCACTCTTGGGGGTGTGCATCCTGCGGGTTCGGACAGACGCGTGATGACACGTGTCCACCACCACGGTGTCACACGGGGTGGGGCCCCTGCCCTGTTCTTCTCTGCCCCCCTCCAACCCCGGCAACCACTGCCTGCCTTTCCCGGAACATCACGGAGTTGAAGTCACATAGAGCGTGGCCTTTCCGGGTTGGCGTCTCTCACAGAGTAGGACTCGTCCATGTTTCCTCTGTCACTCTTCATGGCCTCGCGGCTCCTTCTGTTTTAACGCCGAGGTCTGTCCCCCTGTGTGCATGTCCGGCAGCTTACCCACCCACCTGCTGAAGGACATCGCGGCACCCTCCAAGCCTGGATAACTATGAAGAAAGCGTCTGTAAACACCCACGTGCAGATTTCACGTGGACATAAGTTCTCAGCTCCTGTGGGCAAATCCCACGGAGCGTGCCTGTGAGGTCATGCCTAAGACACTGTCCCTGTCCTGCAGAGCGACCGGCTGCCCCGTCCTCTCCGGGACAGCCGTGTGCTCCTGCTGATGTTCACCTGGATCCTTCCACCGTGAGAACTACAACAGCTTCACGGAGGTCCGTGCCTCCCTCTAGAGAATCGGGGACCCTGAACCTAAGTGTCCTGTCCATCCGCAGCTGTAATCCTAGGGAGCAGACTTCATGTCAAAGGTGGGGAGACAGGGCTGGATTCATTTATAAGAATGTAAGCTGCTTTTTTTATATATAAAGATTTTTATTTATTTATTAGATCACAAGTAGGCAGAGAGGCAGGCAGAGAGAGGAGGAAGCAGGCTCCCTGCTGATCAGAGAGCCCAATGTGGGGCTCCATCCCAGGACCCTGGGATCATGACCTGAGCCTAAGGCAGAGGCTTTAACCCACTGAGCCACCCAGGCACCCCTGTAAGCTGCTTTTTGATAACTATAAAAAATGTAGGTGCCAACGAACAGCAGAGAGACCATCCCAGGAGCGGCCACTGCCATGGGGACGGAGGACCAGGGCCAAGCGCAGGCGTCTTCTCCTGGACGGGGGCCACTCCTGCAGGAGGAACCCCCGCAGCAGGTAACCGAACCTGGCACGCGTCCCATCTGGGCGGCCTGGACAGCTGTGAGGCGAGGCTGTGCGGGGAGGGACCAAGTCCCCACAGACAAACGCCAGGTGACGAGGCACAGAGGTCTCCCCCCCTGCCCCACAGCGGAAGCAGGTGCGGCGGGATGGCTCCGGCAGGGGCTCTTCGCACGATCCAGGACTCCTGCTCACCTGAGCCTCTGTCTCCTTTCAAGACGGCTCCCGTGTAAGCCAGCTCAGACTCACAGAGGAGAGGCCGAGGGCGAGCCTCGCGTCCCCACAAATAGCCCTTTGTCCGTCCTCACAGCCTGCAGAGCACAGAGCCCAGTGTCCTGCGGAGGGGGCTGGAGGCACATGCCCCAGAGCCACCCCCACTGCACTGGCCGGTCCACAGGAAGCTGCCAGGGATGCCGGGCAGAGGAAGGAGCGTCTAGACCCCGGGCTGGGGGTGTGGGACCCCGTCCCTCTGAGTACAGAGCTGAGGGCAGGCAGGAGACTGCCAGCCTTAGCGAAGTCAGCCTGATGCCTGTACCCCACTCTGCTCCCCTTTCCCGCGAAGGGAGCCCCCGGGAGGTACAGAAGGAAGAAGCCAAAGGAGGGAAGACCCTGGGTCCCAGGGCTCTCGTGATCCCACTCCAGAGGCCACAGGCCCACTGGGAACCCGGAGTCTGTGCCGAGTGTGGCCAGAAGCATCCTGCTTCTCGAAGACGCTGCCCAGCCTGCTGGGCTCCTGCCTCCTCTCCCCTCATCTCTCCCCCACTCTGGCCTGGACCATAGTCGTCATGCTCTCCAGCTCTGGGCCATCTGGAATCTGCAGTCACGGCCCCTCAGTCAGAGGATGCTGACCCAGGCAGCTCCAGGCCAGCCTCCCTGGCCCCAACAGGGGACACGCCAGCCACAGCCCGTGCTCCTGTCGGGGCCTCCAGCTTCCAGCCTCTGCTCCCCCCGGGACGCAGCAAAGGCAGCACAGTCCTGCAGGAGGCAGGTGGGAGAGCTCAGCCACAGTGTCCCTGGAGCACCACCGGCCTCCCTGGGCGACCATCCCACTGGTGAGAGCCTGGCCTGCACCCCTCGAACAGAAGTCTCCCACCAGCTCCTCTCACAACTGCTCGCTGGGATACACATCTGGTGTATCCCAGTAGGGACATGGCCCACGTCTGATGTCCAAGGTTCTGAAATCAGAGTAGGGAACCCCAGGATTATCTCTAAATCCCAGCAGGAGGAAAGTTCTGGAAAGGGGCAGATCTGCCGTCGCTGGCTCCCCCGGCCTGCTGGGTCACCCCTGCACGTGTCTGGAATTCTGGATGGGGGACAGCCATCTGTTAGCTGGACAGGGACTGGGGACCGGCAGAGTCTGCAGGGGCGTCCAGAGGGGGAGATGAGAGGCCCAGCAGGGCTGCCCTTGGACTGCGGCAGGGAGAGGGACTCCGGTCAGCATGAGGGTCTCACCAGCCCCAGGCCCCATCCTGGGGGACCCACATCTGACTTCTGTCCCTGTGACCCAAGCTGGTCCGTGCTGGGCTCTCCCTGTCCCCTCGTGTGTTGGCGTCACGAACAGAAGAGGGACGACGACCCGGGGGCTCCCCAAATCAGCACAGGGCCCATGTGGCCAGGTGTTTGCTCCTGCACAGGGGGGAGGTGCGGAGGGACCGTCCACGCCAAGGCTTCCGTGCTTTCCTGAACTCCCCGCGGGCGCGTTCACAGACACAGCTCCCCGTCTCCGAGCCCGTCTGAGAGACGCCGCTGCAGACAGGTGCGCTCCCGGGAACCACCAGGGGGCCTGAGCGACATTGCCACGGGGCGCCGGCCGGATTCTCCCACTTCCCGTTCCACGGAACCGTGAATCCATTCCGTGAGCTGAACCGCCCCCTCCACCCAGGGAGGATTCGCATGGAAGGCGAACGGATGCGCGCCGGTGAAGGGGCCACACTGTAGACACAGGAGAGGACGGGAGCACAGACATGCAGAGAAAGTGGGGCCCACAGCCCGTCCTCCCAGCCTGGCCCACGCCTCCGGCCCGCAGGCCAACCAACCGCCTTCCTTCCATGTGCACAGCTGTGGGGACACAGCGGCATCTCATGGATCCCCTCCCCCTGCTTTCTGAAGACGAAGCTGCTAGCGGGGCAGGTGGCAGGTGGTATGTTTGTAATAGGACAGAGACATTGCTGGGACAAATGGAAGGAGGGAGGGAGGGAGGGACAGAGGGAGGGAAGGAAGGACAATGTGGATTCCACCAAACAGAACATCGCAGAAAAGGACCATCCCAGCGGCCCGGACCCACTGCGCTGGACCCCGTGAGCCTGATTCCTCCCCAGCCAGGTCTGCTCATCCTCGGCCTGCAAGTCTGACAGCAAATCTGACTGCTCTGACCTCAAGGTGGCGTTTCCCCAGAAGTCAGCCCTAAGCCGGCCTTTCCTGGAGGCCGGCCCTGAGAGGGGGTACAGGGTGGGCACTGCTCATCTCGACAATGAGTCAGGAATTCTTCTCTATCTCCTCCTGTAGGCTCTGAGTTTCCCTTCCCTGAATTTCAGTTAATTCCATTAACAAATCAGAGACAGACGAGACTGGAGCCCGGGGAAGGCTGGCTTTGGCTTTGGCTGTCTGCAGGCTCCCCAGAAAAACTTCTGAAGGCCTTATAAAGTATGAAATCCAACTAAAGAAAGCTGCAGTGCAGATCCCACCGTCCCAATATTGCCGTGTTTTACCCCAAGACGGGCACCGAAAGCAAATACAGCCGCGAAGGCACCTGGAGGGGCCTGGACTCCAGGCGGGCACCACCAGGTGGAGGAACGTGCCAGGGCAGGGGGCGGCGGTCAGGGAAGGCGGGAGCCTCAGCAGAGGTGAGAGCAGGGAGGACGTGGAGCTGGCCCGGGACGAGGCTCAAGCCCACGGATGGGGGGGGGTGACCCCGCCCCATAAACCTACTCCCCCGGGGCCGCGTTCCGAATTCCGGGGCGCGGCCAGCTGCCTGAGCAGGGTCTGCACACAAGCACCCCTCCCCCGCCCCGTGGAGCAGGCGCGTGGAGGCCGGCAGGTGCTCCAGACACCAGAGCTCTCGGGACAGCGAGTGGCGAAGCTGAGGGGCCAAACGGCATCTGGTGGGAGGCCAGTGAGACGCCGGCAGGAACCCCATACGCGAGTGCACGACACAGTCGCGCAACAGCCAGACCCCAAGCGTGCGCTCGCACACCCTCAGGGCTCAGGCGAGAGTCTTCCACATTTAGGCGCATCACGGGCCAGGGGGATTAAGGAAAAGAAATCTCGTAACGCAGTTGGGAGGCCAAATGTGTTATTTCCCCAGGACAAGACATTTTAGGAAGCGAGAGGGACAGTCAGCACCAGCCCCAACAGGAAGGACGCGCATCCCGGCATCCAGGAGGACGTCAACACAGGACACGGCCTGTCCTGCAAATGAAATGCACGGAGCTTCACGGAGAGCTCGGTGGCAAGGGCCAAGTGTCTGCCTGTCACCCTGGACCCGGCCGTGGCTCAGACACCTAGCCAGACATAGTGAGGGTCAGGCCTCCTGTGTCGCGTGGCCCTCCAGCGTGCCCGGCCATTCCTGGGCCACGGAGTCCCCGTCACGGAGAGCGTGTTCACAGGACCACGGCATGTGGCGCCACGCACACACGAGCACACACGTGCACACACACAGATGCGGCCCGTAAGCCCTGGACACGGATTCCGGGAACTCTCGACCTCCTCGCAGGGCTACAAAGCCCGCAGCCGCTCACCCAACACCCTCTCCGCTGGGTGAGTCCCCGAGCCCCCGGACAGCAAGTGCCCTGGACGCGAGGCTCTCACGTGGGGCCCCCTGCCTGCAGCTGCTCGGGGACACAGCCTGGGGGGCAACCCACCCGGCATCAGATCCCGTGTGTGGGCTCCGTGGGGGAACCGCGGAGGGGCAGGAACCAGCCAGAGACTGTCTGCTGTGGAGACCTGCACCCACACCAAGACTCAGCAGATTCTCAAAGAAGTCTGTGACCCCCACGTGTGAAAACGGCCAGCTTCGGTAACGTCCACGGGCCCTTCCGACGGCGAGCCTCTGTCTGAAGGGGACCCCGGGGCTGTTCTGTCAATCTGCCTGGGTTGTCTGTGCTTAAGGCCCAGGGTCACCCCGGGGAGACAATCCCTGGTTTGGCCGCACGGTTCTTCTCGTTCCAAAGAGACACGTGTAGACGTGAGTGGTCGCGCGAAGGGAACTTTATTTGCATCCAGCCTCACCTGACGTCTTTCCCACCCGCGGGCTGTGTCCCTGAGCTCCGTGAGTCCAGCCCCACGCGGAGGGGACCGGCTCGGAGCTCAGTCCACCCGGTTACTGCCACCCACTGGGCGCGACTTCCGGAGAAACCACATTCCACCCCAGCCCCGGGGCCCTTCCTGCTCCGGAGAACTCGCTCTGCAGCCCCGGGGCTGCAGGTCAAAGATCTCAGTGAACAGAGACAGGACGTGTGGCTGGTGCCCTGTCCTTCCCTGCCCCGGGATCCTGCGACCTCTGACCCCGGGCGCCGGCTGGCAGGCTGCCCCTCACTCCTCGGGGTCACCGAAGCCCTAGAAGCTTCCCGACCCTGCTCACGGTAACCGTTTAAGACTTCACAGGCCAGGTGGCCTCGCCGGGACTCTCTGGCTCTCCCCTCCAGGGACCCGCCTGCCGGGGTGTTTCATGCAAACAGAGTCCCACCGGCCGTGCTCTGCTGATTGTCCCTCTTCTTCCTCTGCAGTCTTCTTCTGGGGAAAGCTCCATCCCCGCCCAAAGTAACCCGTGCCCACGATTCGGAATCACTTCAAAATACAAGAAGGCAACACACCTGAGCCACCCCAGCTCGGTGATCACCCAAAGCCACTTCTGTTGGTCCTCCGCTTGCTCTAAGGTCAGACGGTATCTGAAAACCACATGGTTTTTGTTTTTGTTTTGTAAAACCCCAACTGAAAACGCCACGTCATGTGAAAAACATCCCTTACAGTGCCAAGAAAAGTCTGCTCTCCAGACGAAATACTATCAGACAACTGACCTTTATCCCACCTTTCCCTTTTCACCCTGGCTACCAGGAAGCTCAGGGGTAAGGCACACATATAACTATAAAGATGTTCTCTTGCCTCAGAGTTCGGTCTTAGGGACCCCCTAAGGGTTAGAGTGGAGTTCTGCCAGTGAGGCCTGCCGCAGAGTCATCTGGGAGGCCAGCTAAGAAGACAGACACCTAATGGACCGGCGTCTTATGGACGCAGTCTTAGAATCTGCAAGATGCCCAGGATTTCCTGGTCATCAGGTCAGGTTCTGCAGTCAGAGTGAAGTGACGCGGCCTATTTCCCAGGATGACGTGGGCCTTTCTGGAGAGACTGATCTACCTGTCCTCTCCATCCCTGGGGAGGGGCACGCGTGCAGACCAGGTGCTCTCGGCAGGGGTCGCAGTGAATGCAGCAGACTCACAGACTGGGCACGAGGGGCCGGCACTGCTGAGAGATGCTGGAGCCGCCAGTCCTTGGCTGGAGTGTGCAGGAGGAGTCATGGGATGAGTTCCAAAAGAACTGAAGGGAACTCTCCCTGCACGGGGGAACTGTAGGGCCGTGTGAATGACATCTCAATAAAGCTATTCCTGAAATTTCTTAGACTGAATCCACGGTGCCCAGAGATGGGTAGCAGGCTGCAGGGTCCAGCACATTTGCCTGTCCTGCCCCCATCAGGAAGCACTGCCCTGCTCAGCACAGGGCACCACGGTTCCTGTGCTCCCTGACGTTTTGGGCACCAAGAGTCCCATGAAGAGCCAATGGCCCCACAGACCAGCCTGGAACCAGCAATGCTTTACTGCCAACCCAGCTGCACATCACGAGCCTGGCTCTTCCCGTGTCAGTGGACACTGAGCCTAAATGCCCCCCTGCCTGGCACCCCAGGAGGAAGGAGGCCCCCATCCAGGATCAGTGCCTGACACTGATGAAAGCAAGCCACATCACTTAACCACGAATCTGTGGGCTTCAGACCAGGAGGCCACCGGACATCACCACGCTGGGCATGGCCCTGGATCTGTGGAGAATGAGCTGGTCACAGCCTCCCATCAGCATCGCGAAGCCCAGATCACGTAGAATGGGGCTGGCAAGGGTTTCTGTAAAGACCCAGCTAGGATATATTTTCAGCTCTGCAAACTACACAGTCTGTCACACACAGGATGCTGCTGGGGCATAAGAACAGCCCAGGATGACTTGTAAAGGACCAGATGTGGCTGTGTGACAATAAACTTAATTTACAAAAGGCAACCTGAAGACTGGAGGAAACGATGTGTAAATCACATGTCCGGCAAGGGATTAGTACGCCTAGTACATAAAGATCTCCTGTAACGTAATAACAGAAATCAAACAAACCCCCTGGAAAATGGACAAAGGACTGGAATGAGTATTTCTCTGAAGAAAATACAGGGATGGAGACGACGCCCACGAAGGGATGCCAGCATCCCTGGTCATCAGGGAAACGCAAATCTAAACCACGTGAGATACCACTTTGCACCCATGAGGACCGCTAGAAGCAAAAAGACAAAAAGCAACAACAACAACCAAAAAAAAAACACCACAGTGGAGAGGATGTGGAGAAATCAGGACCCTTGTGCATGGCTCCTGGGAAGATAAAATGGGGCGGCTGCCCTGGACAGCAGTCGGCGTGCCTCTAAAGCGAGGCCGAGTACACACGTGACCCAGCAGGCCCACTTCCTGGCGCATCTCTGAAGAATGGAAAGCAGGGACCTGGGCAGGTATCTGGACATCTGTTCCACTAGCAGCATTCTTCACAACAGCACAAAGGTGGGAGAAAGCGACCCGAGTATCCACAGACAGACAGATGAGCAGACAGGCAAGACATGGTCCATCCACACACCAGACTATCCCTTGTCCCAAACATAGAGGGACACGCTGACACCTGCCCCAGCGTGGACAGATTTTGGGGAAGCGATGCTGAGTGAAATAAGCCAGACACAAAGGGACAAATACTGCAGGATTCCACACTCACACAAGCTCCCTAGAATCTCCAGATCCACAGGGACAGAGAGTGGATGAGGGGTCCTGGGGCCAGCGGTGCAGGGGCCGCCTAGTGTCTCATGAGGACAGAATTTCTGTTTGGGAAGATGGAAAGTTCTGGAGACTCAAAGTGGGGACGACTGCACAAAGTCTGAATCCACTTAATGCCCCTGAGCGGTGCATTTAAACACGGCTAAGTGGTCCAGCTTACATCGTGGGTAATTTACCACCATAAAAAAAAAAAAAAAAAAAAAAAAAAAAACCAACATGGACAAAAGCAGACGATGGGCAGGATTGGGTGTGGGAGCTAGGGCTTGCTGAGCCCCGACTCGGACCCCACGCCCAGGCCCCTGATCCTGGAGTGAACGCTAGAGCATCAAGCATCACTAGTAATGCCCGTCCACCGTCCCGCTTCACCACCCAGGATGACCACCAGGAGAGCCAGAGACCCCCTCTACCCCATAGGACATCGCGAGGACACTGAGGAGCAGGAGTCCCTCTATGGCTTCCCAGAGAGGCAGAACCAGGGCACGCAAGGACTCAGGACGGGCAGCTGAGAGGGAAGAAAAGTTGCCCCGAGGAACCTTGGCCTGACTGATGACTCTGTCCCTGCTCAGGCACTAGCCTGGGGCACAGTACTGCCTGGCCCACAGCATCCCAGGGAGGGAAAGCCCCCTCCATCCACACCCACCAGGGCCTCCATCCGCCCTGCTCCCAGTTAAGAGGCCCTGGGACGCTCTTTTTGGGCCAGTCTCTCTGTGACCAGTTGCCCCGTATCCTGGACGCGGCCAACTATCCCTGGGGATTCACCCCTAGCCTTCATGAGGGGCCCAGACCAGCTCTTTCCTCCTTCCTTCTCCTTGTGTGGCAGTGACCACCATCACAGGAGTGGGGACTCTAAAATCCAGGCTGGAGAAAGGCTGCCCAGAGGGCTTTGGACTTCGCATACCTTCCCTGATGGGCCCCAGCTGCGGGGTCAGGCAGAGGACCCCGTCTGTGCTTAGCATAGGCTAGCTTCAGCCACTCCGTGCCCACATGCCTGTGAACAAGGTGTGTACCTGCCGGGCACCCACCTCCTCCCAAGAGTGGCCATGAACTCGCTATCTTTGTGCAGCGGGTCAAAGTAAGATCCGCATGTGGGCAGCACTCAGCAAATGCCTGTCTTTAACCACAGGGTGCACATGAGACAATGTGGCAGAGCGCATAGTAGGTGCTCAGCAAAGTGGGCGCTGGGCACTAGACAGTGAGCTTATGGCATGCCTCAACTGCAGAAACACAATGCATGGGCTCCCTTCCATCATTCCCTGCCCCCAGGCACAAAAAGGTGTCCCCCTGGTCCACGCAAAAATGGGGTAGGGACATTCAGAGCAGCCCCTGTCCCACCATCGACCCTTAGCCACACTGGCTGGCTCCAGCATGAGCATGGCAACAGGAAAAGGCAGGGCTGGGGCCTTGAGCTATGGTCCTGTTAAGTCCCCTTGAGGTCACATCAGCTGGTGACTGGGGACAGCTTTGTTTCCCCAGCCTTGAGGACAACTCCATCCACCCTCTCCCCATCCTAACAAAAAACCAGGGGTCCGACCACAAGGAACTGACCATCCTCCAGCCCTCGTGCAGAAGGGGTGAGAGGCGGACCACACCATGAAGGGGTGACTGGCTTGCAGAAGAAAAGGACGAGGAGGAAATGTTCGAACTCACCAGAGGTGTTGGCAGACCGGGCCCCGCAGAAAACCTTCTTAGACCAGGAGCTGTGTGTGCTCCAGCAGGCCGAGGTGCAGAGACTGGAGGGGCTTCCAGAGCTGGGTGAGACAAGAAGACCAGGACGCGGTCAGACAGAAGCCATCAAGAGGCAGAATGTTAAAATGCCAAGTGCATCCTGATATCTCTGAGCCAAAAACCAGGGGCTGTACTTATGCTTCCAGAAAGGTAGTATGGACATGCTTCTCCCGATTCCTCCCACAAAGTGCAATTAAGACACCGGGATATTGTAGAGAAAACAAACATGAGTCTCTGAAACGGCAAGAGAAGGAGGAAGCCTGGCAAGGCACTGGGGACCCTGAGGGAGTCTGGTCTCTGGGGTGGAGTTTTGCCTCATCCATCCAAGACGTGGAGCTGGAGAGCTGGAAACCCACACACACCAGGAGAAGTGGACGGACCGCCACCACAAGCGACTCTTCTAGCCAATGGACCAGTAGAGTGGCAGCATAATGAGACAATGGGTTTAGTCAATGACCACTCAACAGGCACCCCAGGAAAACTGGTGCCCACCTGGACCCACAGCAGCAAAGGCTGGGGGGGAGCCCAGACTTGCAACTTGTGTGGCTGTAACAGGCAACCCCAAACCCCCACTAAGGTGGTGTCCAAGAAGCAAAAAAAAAGGAGCTGGGACTTTCTTCCCCACCAGGTGGTAACAAATCCTCCTTGCATTTGACTGTAGGGTGCAGACAATGCGGGGAGCCTGGGTTTCCACACCCACGAGGCAGGAACATGGCACCCCTCCCCCAGCCCATTGCACTGGTGTCAGGAAAGAGCTCACAGAATGTCAGGACTTTCTTCATCACCAACAGAAATGAGGCTACCCCACCACGGTATTGGTGGGGACCGTGTAAAGACAAGGAGCACCCAGCTCCACTGGCAACAAGGAGCCTTCCCACTGGAGTAACTACAGAGGCTCCCTGGGGAACCAGACCTGTGTCCACCTGGCAGTGGCAGGGGAGCACCCCTCCTCCCCCTCAAGAGCCGTGGCAGAGAATGCCAGTGGAGGCTTACGAAGACTCACAGTCACACATCATCATAGGAAACTGTACACACGTCCACTGAAAATCATTCATCACCCCAAGGACCAGGAAGATCTCAAACGGGACAGGGACAATGAATGGCTGCTGACACTGAGGTGACAGAGATGTTACAATTACCCAATGAAGAGTTTGAAGCAGTCACAATAAGAAAGCTTCAATAAGCAATTATGGAGACATCTGGGTGGCTCAGTCAGTTAAGCGTCTGCCTTCGGCTCGGGTCATGATCCCGGGGTCCTGGGATCAAGTCCTGCATTGGGCTCCCTGCTCAGCAGGGAGTCTGCTTCTCCTTTTGCCCCTCCCCCTCCACTCCTGCTGGCACATGCTCACTCTCTCCCTCTCTCTCTCAAAAAAATAAGTAAAATCTTTTTTTAAATAAAAAGCCAATTATGGACATGCTGGAAACATGAAAAACAAAGTTTCATTAAAAAAAAAACAACATCAAGTCTCAGCAAAGAAGTGGAGATAAGTAAGAACCAGGTAGAAATGTTAGGTGTGAAAAATGTGGTAACTCAAAAAGCAGCTCAGTGGAATGACTCGGCAGCAGGGAGGGGACAGAAATAACCCACAAACTGGAAGACAGACCAACAGATATTACCTGAACCGCACGAGAGAGAAAACAGACCAAGAATTAAAAACAGAGCCTCAGGGACCAGCACACCTATAACCTCATCAGAGTCCCAGAAAAAGAGAAGGGTGGGGGAGGTCTGAAAAACTACTCCAAAACATAATATTTGAAAACATCCCAAATTTGGCAAAAGACATAAGCCTACAGATTCAAGAAAGTTTAACAAGTCCCAAACAGAATAAGTCCAAGGAAAGTCACCCCAAGAGGCACCAAGATAATTAAACTCCTGAAAACTAGTAACAAAGAAAAATCTTGAAAGTAGGCAGAAAAAAATAATACCTTTTGTACAGTGGGGAATTAACTGGAGTAATCGTGTATTTCTCATTGGAAACTATGGAGGCCACATGTAATGTATTTGGAGTAATGAAAGAAAAGAACTGTCAGTCTAGAATTCTATATCCAGCAAAAATATCTTGTAAGAATAAACAAAAAAAAAAAAAATCAAGATATTCTTGGACAAAAGGAAACCAAGAGAATTTGCCATCAGTAGACCTATCAAAAAAAAAAAGGTGGGGGCTAAAGAAAGCTCTTTAAACAGAAAGGAAACAATAAAAGAATGAATCTTAGAACACTGGGAAGAAAAAAAGAACATGGGAAGCAAAAATATGAATAAATACAACAGGGTCTCCTTCTCCTTTCAAATTTTGTAAATTATGGTTAACAGTTGAAGCAAAAATTACAATGCACTCGGATTTAGTTCTAAATGCATGTAGAGAAAATATTTAAGAGAATTGTGTTGTAAGTGGGGGAAGGTAAAAAGACATAAAAGAAAGTAAGGTTTGCATATTTCACTCAAACTGGTATCCCAGTCGATGGTGGTAAAATTCTATGTACAGAATATAATGCTTAGAGAAATCACTTAGAAAGCTATGGAAAGCTCAAAAACAATTACAGGGAAATCCCAGTGGAATTCTTAAAATACACATATGATCCACAAAAAATGCAGAAAAAAGATAATGAATATGAAAAACAGAGAGAACAAACATAAAACAAAAAACAAAATGACACAAAAAAGCCAATTAAATTAATATACCAATTAAATGACAGAGACTGGCCAACTGGACTAAAGAGATTTTTGAAGACCCAATTACATTAGGTCGACAAAAATTCACTTCAAATAGTTACCTAGTCGGGATGAAACATGATCTGTAAACATTAACCACAGGAAGGTAGGCACCGCTGTATTAATGTTAGATAAAGCAGATTTCAGAACAAAGAAAACTACCACAGAGAGGAGCATAATATAGTGACAAAAGGTCAATCCACCAAGAATAGCAACCTTAAATGTATATGCACCAAACAACAGAGATGGAAAACGTGTAAGGCAAAAATGGATAGAAACTGAAAGGAAAGAGACAAATCCACAATTACAGCTGAACACTTCAACACCCCCATCTCAACAACAGATAGATAACTAGACAGCAAAGTCAGCAAGGATGTGAAGTCTTCCACCAACAGATTCTAAGTGATATTCATAGAACCTTCCACTCATTAACAGCAGAATATACACTCTTTCCAAAGTGCTCACGGAACATATAGCAAGACAGACCATGCCAGGGCCACAGAACAACCTCAACACATTCAAAAGTGAAACCATACATAATGTGTTCTCTGACCACAGCTGATTCAAATTAGAAATCCATAACTGAAAGGTGGCAGAAATCTCCAAATACTTTAAAACTATAAAAGCACACTTCTAAATAATTCATGCATTAAAGAAAAAATTTAAAAGGAAAATTTTGTAAATACATGGAACCTAATGAAAACAAAAAAGTAAAGCATACCAAACTTTATGGGATGCAGCTAAAGCAGTAATAAGACAAATATTTATACCACTAAATGCACACATCAGGAAAAAAAGGAATTATCTCAAAGTCTAGGTTCCTATCTGAAGAAGTGAGCAAAAGGAGAGGAAAATAAATCCAAAGCAAGCAAAAGGAAGGATATAATAATCATAAGAATGGACAAAACTGAAAACAGAAAAATAGAGAAAAACAATGAAACAACAAGCTAGTTCTTTGTAAAAAGTCCATCAGAGTGACAAAACTCTAGCAAGACTGACAAACAAAAGAATAGAGACACGGGTTACCAATACAAGAAACGAAGATATCATTACAGACATTGCAGGGGTCTTTATGATCAAAAAAGACAGCAAAGGAGTACTGTGAAATACAAACTATCTCAACTCATTCAGAATGAACTAGGTAATCTGAATAGCCCTTGGAGGTATTAAGAAAATAGAATCCATAATTTTAAAGCTCCCAGATTTGGAATAAAAAATAAACCTCCAAATGGTTTCACTGGAGAATTCAGTTATGAGAACTCACCAATTCTATACACTCTCTTGCAGGAAACAAAATAGGAAGAAATACTTCCCAACAGATTTTATGGAACAAGTATTACCCTGATACGAGAACCATAAAAAGAGAATACACAAGAAAACCACAGGTTAGTATCCCTTCTGAATATAGGTATAAAAATATTAAAATTTTATCAAATAGAATTTAGCAATATAGGAAGGGAATTATATACCATGACCACTTGGGGTTTATTCCCAGGAATGCAAGGTTGGCTCAATGCAAAGCTGGTTCAATATTTTTTTGAAGAATCACTCTACGGGATGCCTGGATAGCTGTCGGTTGAACATCCAACTCTTGATGTTGGCTCAGGTCATGATCTCAGGGTCCTGAGAACAACCCTGCATTGGGCTCCCTGCTCAGCAGGGAATCTGCTTGAATATTCTCTCCTTTTGTCCCTCCCCCAACTCATACACACACAAACACACACACTCTCTCTCTCTCTCTCTCTCTCGCTCACTCATTCTAAAATAAATACCTCCTTTAAAAAAAAAAAAACCTATGCAATACACTATTTCAATAGGCTAAAGAAAACCAAACAATCGTTATCAATCAACATAGAATAAGCATATGCAAAATCCAACAACCATCTATGACAAAAACTCTCCCCAAAACAGGAGGAGGAGAACCTCCTTAATTTGATAAAGTGCTATCTGCAAAAGCAAAGAAGTCTGTGCTCATCACTCATTAAACATAGTGGTAGATGTTCTATCAAATGCAATAAGACAAGAAAAAGAAATAAAAAGCAAACAGATTGGGAAGAAAGAAACAAAACTGTCCTCATTTTCAGATGACACGATTGTAGAAAATCCCCGGAAACCTATGAAGAAAAACCTCTTAGAAAGAATAGGTGAGTTGAATGAAGTCCCAAGATACAAGGTCAAATATAAATGTCAACTGTATTCCCATATGCCAGTCATGGACACCAAAATTTAAAATACAACACCACCTATAATTGCTCAAAACTAATGAAACCCTTAGGTGTAAATCTTGTCTGTACAATACTTGTCTGCTGAAATCTACACAACACCGGGGAAAGACATCAGAGAGATCTGAAGAAGAGACATCCCACATTCATGGTCTGGACAACTCAACATAGTCAAGATGTCACACTTCCCAAATCAATGAACAGGTAGAATGCAATTCCACATGAAAACTCCGCAAGCTTTCTGCAGATATAGGCAGTATTATTCTAAAACATACGGAATAGCAAAGGAACGAGAATGAGTACAATAAACTCGGAAAGGAATAAAGGGAGAGGAGTCCGTCTGCCTAATTTCAAGACTTATTATGCGGTGACAGTGACTGCACTGTGTGGTTCATGTGGAGGGACGGGCAAGCAGATCAGTGGACCTCAACAGAGAGCCCAGATACAGGCCCACAAACAGCCCAGTGGATTCTGGACAAAGGTCTAGCAGCAATTCAGCGGAGGAAGGACAGCCTTCGCACAAAGAGTGGTCAAGCAAATGGACATCAATAGGCAAAATGATGACCATCACCTTAGTAATACAGAAATGTACTCAAAATGGATCAGAGACGTAAGTGTAAAATGTGAAACTATCAAGCTTTCAGGAAAACAACATTTTCTCAGAGGAGGACAATCTTCAGGGTCTAGACAAGGCAAGCCGTTCTCTGGCTGGATGTCAGAAACACAAACCACGCACAGAAAAACTGGATAAACTGGACAGAGCTCTTGTTGGTTGTTACAAGGAGAAAAATACAAACCGTAGACCCGGAGAAAATGCTCACAAACCGTGTAGCTGACCAAGGACTAGAGGCTATAGGGAAAAGAACGCCCAAAACTAACAGTTCGGTTAAAGCATGAACAGACGATGGAAGGAGACGCTTCACGAAGGACAACAGCCAGACGGCTGATGGCCACGGGAAAGACGCTCAACCCCATCACCAGTAACGGAACGTCCGAGCAGCGCGGCATCACCCCACACCTGCCCAAACGGCTAAACTAACACCAGACGCTGGTGAAAGAACACAGAAACCAGACTGCTGCTGGGGATGGCGAACGGTGCGGGCTTTCAGGGAAAAATGCGGCGGCGGTTTCTTAAATCTAACCGTGCCACAATCACACGACCCAGGGCTTGCGCTCAGGGCATTTGCCCTAGAGAAATGAAGGTGTGTGCTCACCCAAAAACCTACACACCAACATTTGCAGCAGCTTTATTCACGACAGCCAAAAACTGCCAACAACACAGACGCCCCCCAAGGGCTGAGCGGTTACAGGCGCTGACGCGTCTGGACCATGAAACACACACACTCAGCATGGGAGGATGGGGACGTGCACGGCAGTGTCTGCAGCTACGCCCAGGGAGGACAGCCGGTCCCGAAAGGTTGTGTACCATGGGATTCCACGTTGCACAACTGTCTCAACGACAAAATGGCAGAGGTGGAGAACCGATCAGCGGCCGCCCAGGCGGGGAGCTGGGGGCAGAGGGAGGTCTGCGGCTAAGAAGGCGCCACACAAGGGATGCTCCGGTGCGGATGGAAACACACTGTCTCCGCTGCACGGTTGCCAGCACCCGGGTCACAGGAAGGCAGTGCGGTTTTGCAGGATTTGGCTGCTGGGGATAAAGGGGGTTGCAGGTCCAGGGGATTGCAGGGGCTTAACTACCTCTGTGTTAGTTCTCAGAGCTGCAGTTCTTTAAAACGGAAAAAGTTTATTATTTTTAAAAGCACACGTGGAAAACAGAACAGAAAGCAGTCAGCGAGAGTTACCACGTGACCCAGGACATGAAATCCCACCCCCGGGGCTGTGCCGGAACCCGACAAAAACCACACGTCCACGTCCGCGCCCGCGCCCGCGTTCACAGGGCGCGGTTTATAATAAGCAAAGAGTAGCACAGATGTGCACCGGCTGATGAAGGGTGCATAAAGGGTCGTCCAGGCGCGCAGCGGACACTGCTCAGCCGTGCGAGGGCACGAAGCCTGGGCACACGCCACAGCGCTCACGGGCACACGATGCCCAGAGAAAGGACCCTGTGTTGCAAGCACTGGGGGGAGGACGGGGAGGCGAATGGGGAGCAGCAGCTAACGGGCACAGGGTTTGTTTGGCGGGACGAAAATGTTCCAAAGTTGATCGTGGTCACAGCGGCGCCATCCTGAGACTAGGAAAGGGACAGTGTGTCATACGCTGAAAGCGGGAATCATTGGGTCTAACGGGAAGCACCCCGGTACGCTGCTGGAAACATGAAAGCATGCACCGGGCTCTAGGAAATTTTAAAAGCATCCATTTTCGAGTGATCCTCCCTGTGCCCCGCAGAGAATAAGTAAATTATTGAACTATTTAAAAATGTTAGCCTTGTGCCGTCTGCGTCTATTTTTAGAAGTGCTCATCATTTTCAGGGAGATTGAAATCGTAATTGTGCAGTGTTCTGAAGGAGCTCTGTGGCCCTAAGGAAATGTCCCGGACAGAGAGTGGCCCCTGTGTCCCTGGCCAGGGGTGGGGGGTCAGGGGGCAGCCCAGGGTCCCCAGGAAGCCGACACTGCCCGGGCACCACCCCTGGTCGACCCAGCCTGGCCCAGCCCTGTGGGCCTCTTCTGGAAGGCACAGTAAGGTCACGGTTTCTGCAGTTGGTCCATCTGATGGCACCGCCCGCCAGCTGCCCGTGCTCCTGCTAATGCTGGAATGGCAGCAAACGTCGATGCCACCCCGGCAGTGGTGGGATTACATGTGTGTTTTCACAGCAATTTCCATTAAATTCCCTACTTATCATGTGCTGCTTCCTTCATGTCCCTCAAGTCTTTTCTCAGGGGGGCCACCTCCTCCAGGAGGCCCACCCTGACCACCCTACTGAAAAGTGCAACCGCCCCTCCCACCAGGTCCCCAGAAGCAAGCACTCCTCTCCTGGACAGCACAGAGGTTCCTGTATCATCTCCCTCACTCAGTGTTTGTTTCCCCTGGCTCGAATGCTGGCCCTCCAGGCAGGAATATGTGTGTCTCTGACTTACTGTTGGATGCTAAGAGTCTAGGGCAACCAAACAGACCCCTGCAGGATACTTCACCCCAGGACAGCAGAACACATATTCTTCTCAAGTGCACGTGGAACATTCTCGAGGATGGACCACATGTTAAGCCATCAAAAAAGCCTCCATGAATGTAAAAAGGACTGAAATCACACAAAGAACATTCTCCATCCAAAAGAGACTGAAATTACAAGTCAATAAGAGAAGAAAAAATTTAGAAATGTACAAATGTGTGGAAATTGAACAACACACGTCTAAATGACCAATGGGTCAGAGACATCCCAGGGAAACTGGAAAATACTAAGAAGGAAAAAATAAAAGAAAGAAACTAGAAAATATCTGAAATGTGTGGACAAAGAAAACAAAATATAGCAGAACTTAAGAGATAGAGCAAAAACAGTCCTTAGAAGATTTTCAGTTGTAAATATCTGTAATCAAAAGAGCAAAGAGCTCATGTCCATGATGATGAAACTGGACAAGGAACAATGAATTAAAACGAGCAACAGAGGAAGGAATAAAAGGGTGAAATGAAAGTAAGTGAAGAGAAAATCAACGAAGCCACAGTCAGGTTCTTTGAGAAGTTGATGAAACTGGTAAACTTTCAGCTAGACTGATAAAGGAGAAAAAAGGGGGGAAATAGTCAAATTGCCAGACTCAGAATTAGAAGGAGAACGTTTCCACCAACCGCACAGAAACAAAAAGGAGGTTAAGGCAACCCTGTGGACAACAGCACACAGAAATGGACAGATTCCAGGGAGACACAAAGTAGCAAATGTGACTTAGGAAGAAACATACCTATAACAAGCAAAGACCGAATTAAAGACATACACACACACACACACACACACACACACACACACACACAGAAAGCACCAGACCCTGATGGCTTTACTGGTTAATTCTACCAAACCTTTAAGGAAGGATTAAATACCAGTTTATCACAAACATTCCCAAAAAGTAGAAGAGAGCACTTTCCAGTTCATTTCATGAGGCCAATATTACCACAACACCATCAGAAGAATGCTACAGATCAATCTCTCTCATGCACATGAATGCAGAACATTGAACAAAATACTAGCAAACTGAATCCAGAAGTAGATGAAAAGCATTATAAGTCATGACTAAGTGGGATTGATCCCAAGAATCCAAAATTGGTATGACATCCAAAACTCAATTAATGCAACTCCCCATATTAACAGAATAAGGGGCAAAAGGGAGCGGAGCATCTCAACAGATGTAGAAAAAGCAGTCGGCAAAATCCAGCCCTGCTTCACGATAAAATGCTCAACAAACTAACAACACAAGTGACTTTCCCCAACCTGATCTTCAGCATCTCCAAGACACCCACAGCTGATGTCATAAGTAATGTTGAAAGACTAGATGCTTCCCCCTCAGACCAGGAGCAAGACACTGATGTCCTTTCTCGACACTTGTACTCAACATTGCGCTGGATGGAGTTTCCAGGCGAGGAAATTAAGCACCACAATGAAAGAAAAGCACCCAGGTTAGAGAGAGTTTTGCTATTTGTAGATGGCATAATCTTGTATGTAGAAAATCCTAAGGAATCCATTAAAAAATTAGAACAAACATGATCAGCAAGATTATAGAATATATGATCAATATATAAAAAATGAATTGTATATCTACACACTAATAATGGAACTATTTGAAAATGAAATTAAGAAAATAATTTCAGGGGTGCCTGGGTAGCTTAGTCAGTTAAGCGTCTGCCTTCGGCTCAGGTCATGATCTCAGGGTCCTGGAATCGAGCCCCACATCGGGCTCCCTGCTCAGTGGGGAGTCTGCTTCTCCCTCTGCCCCTCACCCTGCTCGTGTTCTCTCTCACCCTCTCTGTCTCTCTCTCTCAAATAAATAAAATCTTTTTTTTTTAAAAAGGCAAAATGCATCATACACCTAAATATAAGCATTAGTAGCATAAAACTCTTAGGAAAAAACACAGGCATAAATCAGGACCTCAGGTTAGGCAAATCCTTCTTAGATGTGACACTAAAACAATAAGTAACAAAGAAGAGATGCTTTCTGTCAAAATGTAAATTTCCATCCTTTAAGAACACTATCAACAAAACAAAGAAAACAACCCAGAGAACGGGACAAATTATCATCATACTGTCCATCAGATAAGAAATTTGTAACTAAAGAATTATAGAACTAAATAATAAAAGGAGCACCCCCCCCAAAAAAAAACAATTAAAAGTGAGCAAAAGATCTGAAAAGACCTTTTGCAGAGCGAGGTATACAAATGGCCGACAAGCCTATGAGAAGGTGCTCAAAACATTCGTCAGGGAAGAAATGCAAATTACACAAACAGGGAGATGCCACCTCACACCCTCCAGGATTACCACACCGGAGGAGACAGATAACAGCACGAACTGGTGAGGAGGTGTGGGAAGGGGAACCCCAGAGGGTGCATCTTCTGGCCCACCCACTGTGGGAAACAGTCTGGCAGGTCCTCAGAAGGTAGAATACCAGGTCACCCCCGGCACTCCCACTTCTGGGTAAACACCCAAGATCCATGAACACATACGCCCACATGAAAACTCATGCTGATTCGAAAAACCCGAAAAGCAGAAAAACCGATACATCCGTCCACGGCGGCAGGGATGACCACAATGGGACGGACCCCTATGACAGAGCATCGTTCTGCCGTGGGAGGCAACGGGGTGTGTCAGCCTATGTCAGGACACAGACCACAGATGGACCCTGGCAAGAGCGTGCTGAGGGAACGGCGCAGTCACCAAAGACGGACACTGTGGGATTTTGTGTCTGTGAGATGTCCAGGCCGCGAAAGTCCACGGGGGCAGAAAGGGGGCGAGTGGCTGCCGGGGTCGGGGAACGCGCGCGGGGAGCGGGGAGCGAAGATGAACGGGACTGAGTTCTGCAAGGAGGCGGGACGAGGAAAGCGTCCTCGAAGTCGGCGCACCGATCGGGGCTGCCCCACCCCACACACACACCCAAGACCACGGACCACGGAAGTGCCTACTTTAGATGGGCGGTCCGTAAGACGTATTTATTGTAGCTGGATAAAAATACTGTTCTCTTTAAGGTGTCATTAATTTATTTCTTTGAGAGAGAGATGGAGAGGCAGTGAGAGCAGGGAGGGGGCAGAGGCAGAGGGAGAGAATCTCAAGCAGACCCTGTGCGGAGCACAGAGCCCCGCCCCACATGGGACTTGATCTCGAACCAAAGTCTAGAGTCAGATCTTTAACCAACTGAGCCACCCAAGCTCCCCCCCACTTTACTTTCTTAAACAAGTCGAGGACAGTGCCTGGCGCGGTGCATTCATCAGCCGCGCGTGCCCCTAGGACACACGGACACACAGGACAGACAAGGGGTGTCCTGGACTTTCTTCCAGGGGAGGGAGGAGGGTGACGTGCATGGAAACCAACTCATGAAATCATGAGTTTCGGCCTCGGTGCAGGAGAGAGAACCAAGGTGGGGACATTTGTCCACTTCTGCGTGGGGTCTCCTACCCTCCAGTGCCTCCTACCAGCCCTGGACCTCTTCCCGCGGAGGCAGCAGGGAAGAGTCCTGCTGGAGGGTCAGCGACACATCCTCTCCAGACGGCCGCCCCCTCCCGCTGAAGCGTGGGGAACCGCGACTCTCCCCAGGGCTGGGCACGGGGCGGGGGGGGACCCACAGGTGCGACAACCTCGGCCCTTGGCCTGGGGGCCTTGTGCATTCATGCTACACAAGAACCAATACCCCACAACACTCATCATCAGCCATCCTGAGGGACGGTCTCCTCCCAGGGCCTCCCACCCCCACCCCCACGGGGAGGGCATGAGCCAGAGATGCCGGTCTAGAGATGTTCCGACACCATGACGGGTTCAGCCGAGAAAGTCTACCTGTTACCCCCAGTGTAAAGCAGCTACTGAAGTTTGCAAAGACGACGCGGCCTGGCCAAGGGCCTTTAGGGTTTAAATGGGAACGAACCAAAAGCCGAAACCAGAACTTAAACCACCCTTAACCCCAGGGCCCAGTCCCCAATTCCGCCTCCTCCAATGGCATAAATACGGGCAGGGAACCCCGACGGTCCCTTCCGCAAGGAGTGACAAACATCTCTCCAAGCTTGGGAGGAGGGGGGCAGGGCAGCGGCAGACAGACACGGGACCCTGCCTGCACATGGTGTCAGATCCTTTTAAAAGCTGCATTTGCTGCCCTCACCTCACTCTGCCAGAGACGACCTAGAGGTTAGCAGGGAAGCGAAGTGCTGGACCCTCCCTGGGGCCCAGAGAAAGCACCTCTACCCCCCAATGCCCGGAGGGAGCACTTGCCCCCCCCCCGGGCCTCCCCTGAAAACCTGAGCAGCTGGTCTGCAGGACATCCCCGGGGCTCAGGCGGCCCTCTGGCTCCTCCTCTAGCGAGGGCCCCAGAGGGAGCACGGGGAAGGGAGAGGCCAGGCCAGGGCCAGCTGCCCCGCCCACACAGGGGGTGACAGGAGCTGCTCCTTCAAGGTCCCAGGGACAATCTTCACCCCAAAACCCAAAACACCCGTAGGGGCTGCCGTGGCCCCTGCCCTGGCTAAGGCCTGGGCAGACTGAGGACCAAGCCAGCAGGCTGGGATGGCAGACAGCAGGATGCCTGGTTGGCCGTGTGCTCCCAGTCTGCTCTCCGAGCTCCTTGTCTGTTCCCCGTGCTCCCCATCTGCCGCCCGGGAGGTCACACGGTGGGGGGCATGTCCGTGGCCCCCACGCTGCCTCCTCCCAGTGGCTCTTTCCTTGCACACAAGGACACCCTCACGGGGATCCAAAAACAGCCTTCTGGCCTGAACAGTGTCACCAAAGGAGCCACCGGGATCCCCAGCTGCCATCCCCACAGAGATGAGCTTTTGGTGACCTCAGACACCTTCAACCAGGTACACCTTTCATAGCAAAGGACCCTGCCCCCATCAGACCCCGGTGGTGGACTGAGCCAGCTGCCTGCTTCCCCTGAGCCTAGATCCCACCGCACTAAACTCTGCGGGGACCCCCCTCCCGAGGACCCCTGCAGCCCCCAACTTAACTGCACAGATGCATCCTAAATGACAAGAAGAAGGACAGGTATTGCTAGAAACATCCCCCCGATGACCAGGCAACGCCAGCTTTCAAACTCACACCCGGTCCAAGTGCTGGTCCCAGGCCTCTTCCGGGGGTCCTCAGTGTGTGGCCCAGGGAACCCTGGGGGTTCCCCAGAGCCCTTTCAGGCCTCTGTGAAGTCAAACCGTCCTCCCAGCAACGCTGAGACACAGCATCTTCCCGCTCACAGCCCTCCCACGTGTGGGGGGTTTCAGGAGCTGCACGCGAGGGCCGTGGCTTCAGCTCAGTGCGGAGGCAGGCCCAGGAACCCAGCCGTCTTCTGCGAGGCCACACTCTAAAGGGACTTTGCAAAAATGTAAGTCGTGCCATGGATCTCACCGAAGTTCTTCTCGTTCTGGAAAACAGCTGTTCTCCGTAGGAATGTTACTGACACGCACATGTATGGTTTGTCGTCACCATTTTTAAAGGCATGACTATTTAAATATTTTTACTTCTCTTAAGTTTCTAATAGGACACGTACCGGAAGAGACGATGCACGTGAACCGAAAGCTCTCTGGGGTCCCTAGAGAGGGTAGAGTGGTCCTTAGACCAAAAGTCTGAGAACCTCTCTGCACCCTCAGCCCGTGGGGGAGGGCAGGGGCAGGTGCAATTCTGTGTGGCAGAGCGAGCAGCCACACGACCTTCAGCTGTTAGGTAAATGCCCTGGGCCTCAGGCACCTGCCCTGGAGTTTGGAGCATCTGCATCTGGAATGCACTTAGGGGCCAAGGAACCCCACGCGCTCACTACTGACGATGCTTTCATGTTTAGCCACGCAGGTGGCCCCCCAACAAAGAAACAGAGGGTCCAGGGTGGACCCCAGTGTCCCCACAATATACCCCCTTAACGTGATCCGAATGCATGTCCATCCCCCGCCACCCAAAGACGCAGGCAGACGGAGGAAGACAGAAGAGCAGCCGTCCAGCGTGAGTCCTGCCAGACTTGGCCCAGAAAGCCCCGCGGGTCACTCTGCTGGGAACCCGACCGATCCCTGAGGCCAGGCCTGAGAGCAGCCCGTGGGCCGGCCCAGCCACGTCTGAAAACCTCAGAGTGAGGCCAAGAAAGAACAGGCCAGGGCCTGACCGGCTCGGGGCTTCGTGGCGCTGACCCTGCGTGCAGGAGGGAGAGTCTGGAGCCACCGGGGCTGGCAGGTTCCGCACAGGTGATGCTGTCCAGCCAACGCGACCTTTTCAACAACCACCCCACCCACCATGACTCCACATCCGGAGCCCCTTCGGGACACGGAGACCTGGGTCCTCTCCCGGGGCTCAGTCTGCCTGGGGCCCTGCTGGAAGCAGAGGCAAATGCTTGCGGCAGGCCAGGCCCCCTGCGGAGGGAGCACAGAACACCACGGAATCAGGAAGGAGAAAGACTGGGGCGGGGGTGGCAGCCACAGCGGTGGTGGCAGCCGTGCTGTGTTCTTAGGGATGCAAGTGAGACAGCATCGGAGGCCGCTCTGCCCCCACAGGGCATTCCTGCTCCCCAGGGTCCCAGGCTGGCCTTCAGCTCTGCTCAGGATGTGGGACCCTTTCCCTGGGCCCAGGCCCTCCGGGACCCACCTGGCATCTGCATCCCGCCCTTCTGTGTGCGGGCTCGGAAAGCACCTGGACCTCCGTCCAGACCCTGCCCCTCCCTGCCCCACCCAGGAATCTGGGTGCGGTTTCGGGATTTCTCAACCCAGGGAGCAAGGGGCCAGAACCCCGAGGAGGGACACTCTGGAGCAGGACACCCAGTGTGCAGGACTTGCAGCATTCAGGTGGCAGGCATCATTTGTCCCTACGGCCACCTAGGTGTCCCCACCGTCCCCAGCATGGGACTCGCCAGCAGGAACCCTGAAGGTGAGGCAACATCCAGCCCATTTCTCGTCTCCCCCCCCCCAAAGTAGACCCACCACAAGGGGCCAGTCTGAACGGAACCTGTCCCCAGATGTTGCTCAGGGTACAAAGGCCTCGGGGTCCCCCTTCCCCAGCAGCCCCTCCCACCTTCGGTCCCCTGCAAACCCCCGGGAGTCGGGAGTCGGGGGAGGGAGCCGCGGGGGAAGGGCTCCCCATAGCAAACACAGGAGTGGCTCAACCGAGTCTCTAATGAAAACACCAGAAACACACACCGCTGGCCAGCGCAGACGTGCACTCCAGGGGGACATTTACAGTGTTTGAGCTTACGGCTTTCTGGATCCACACCTGATTTGGGGGGACACTTAGTGACTTGAGGTCCCAGGAAAATTTTTTGAAAGCCAATGTATGTACCTTTCTCTTGCACAGAAACATGCTAGGTCGATGAGGGCAACACCGAGCGGCATGAAAGTCTATGCCGTTAGGATAATTCTCTTGGGGGCAGTCGCGGCAGACCTTCAAGAAGGCACAGAGACCATGAGGGGTCCCGGGAGCTTCTCCACCTGTTTGCCAAGGCAAGGAGGCTGCCCTGTCCCCGGAGCTTCCGACAGCAGAGGACACAGGCCCAGCTGGCCCGGTTACTTCCGAAGGGCCAGTATTTACCTCCCAGATGAGGTTGTCCAGCCTCTGCAAATATTGAAACCTATGAAGGATAATTTTAGATGTTGACTTCAGAACGCGTGAGAAGCCTCGTTGGACTGGTGCGGCCAGAATCGGGGGTGGGCGTGAGGGCGTCTAAGGCGAGAGTCCAGATCCGCTCAGCTCTGCGGAACTTGTGGAAAGTTTGGATTTTTCACACAGAATGGCACAGGAAACACAGACAGGGACACAAAAACAATGCTTTCAGGGAGCTGAGAGGCCAAAAAAAAAAAAAATCTCTTTGAAAAAATGTGTCCATCTTCCCCCATCCCCACCCCCACTGCTGCCCCAGGGCCTTTGCAGGTCTGCAATAATTAGCCGCCTAATGAATGTCTCCTGCGGCGTCTCCTCAGCCACCAGCTCAGGGCTTGCCAACCACCGGGTCGCCAAAACCTGCAGCACTGCTCAAAGTGTGCTCCCGGGACTCCTGATGGTGCGGACCCTCTTGGGGGTGGGGGGGGGGGGGGGACTCCGAACCTGCCTCTCTGGCCTCAGCTGGAATTTCCAGGGAGTCAGCCAGGAGCCCCCGCCCCAAGGTCCAGCATCTGAAATCTGCAGTTTTCACACTGGGAGTTCATGGCCTCATTCAACGCGCACACCCCTCACCGAGCCACCCTGAGAGTCCTTGGCAAACCCCACAAGGACAATTTTCCAACACTGTCCCCGGCGGTCACCAGGCACAGTCCCACCCCCTCCCTGCACTGACATCTGGCAGCCAATCACCGGCAGCTCTGCTCTCCACTTCCACTGCGGCTGAACGCAAGCTCCCAGCAGCCCCATGGGCTTTGATGGGCTCTGATTCCCAGAAAGAGACACGGGTCTCGGCTGCACACCCAGGGTCCCGACCCGGAGCTCTGCGCAGGGGCTCAGATCTGCCCCAGTACGGGCTCACCTCCCCCTTCCCCCATTAAGACTGGAAACCCCTTGAGGGGGTAGGAAGGCTCATAGCAGATGCTAACTCATCCCCCGAAGACTGACTTGAGGCAGTGACAGTCACATCCCAGTCACTCCAAAACAGTCCTTGAATCTGCTTCCAAGGAAAAAAAAAGGGCCTATCACATCAAGAAGTCTGAGCAGAAACTCCGGTTTTCATTCTCCGACTGTAGCTCTCTTCCGCAAGCAGTTACGAGAAGAGTAATTGTCTAACCGGGTGAATTTTCCCACTGGGTCATCTGCTTGCTTGCCCATGTGGGGGGCATGGGGCAGGGCGGGGGGACCGAAGTCTGGGCTCGCAGTCCCTGCTGCCCCACTCCCTAGCTATGTGGCCTGGGGCCGGGCTTCCCTCCCCTAAGATTGGGGTTCCGGGTCTATGAAAGGAGAAGACGGCACAGCTCTCTCTCGGGAGCTCTCTGAGACCTGACTGAGATCATCGAAAGCAAGACACAACGTCTGTTCCCCACCGTGGTTGCTGGCACTTAGGGTTTCCCTACCTTTGGAACAAGAACGAGACCATTTCGGCCGAGGTCCCAGTGCAGTGCAGGTGAAGAAATTGATGAGGGAGCAGGAGGCTGGCTGAGGACAAAGCAAAAGCTGGCACCTTGCACCCCCTCTCCATCCGCTCCCCCTCGGTAATATGTGTAGCATTCCTCAGGCACCCCTGACTGCCATAAGCCAGAAACAAATAGTTAACTTGCAGAAATCACAATCCTAGTCTTCCTTGGTTTACAAATGTCCTAGAGATCTACAAACAAAGAAGTTACCTTATCAATAGCACAATTTCCAGAGGCAAATAACTCAGTTCCTCAAGCCCTAAATAAAGTTAAATTTCTTCTAAACCCAAATCTCACTAACAAAGACACTTGATAGCAGAAACGCGAGTGGCTTGCCAAAAGACAACATTGATCAAGCCGCAAGGCCTGTGGTATCCCGGCACCTTGTAGGCCCTCTTTAGCATATGAAAGTTCCGTTGAAACCCCCCTTCCCCTCACCTTCCCCCAACCGCAAGGTACGTAACCTGCCATCCCCCACAACCCAGGGCAGCAGCTCTTCCTGCCCACGGACAGGACCCCGTGCTTTAATAAACCACCATTTTGCACCAAAGATGTCTCAAGAATTCTTTCTTGGTCATCGGCTCCGGACCTCAGCCCACCGAACCTCACCTAGGTTCTAGAACTTCATCAAAATGATCAGACGATCCACACCTCCTACAGGTGTTTCTATATCCCTCATCCCCTTCCTCCCCCAGATCGGGCTGGGGTCCCTCTCTGCGCCCCACAGCACCCAAAGGTCACCTCTGTCACAACCCCTGTCCCCCTGTGCATGACCTGGTCTGCCCCTTCCCTTCCCCCGCTGGCCTGGAAGTTCAGTTCCCGTCAGTGGGGGGTGGGGGTGGGGGGCAGCCCCTGTGCCCAGCTCCGGGCCTCGTGCTCAGAGCAGGCCCTCCGATGCGACCCACGGAGACGGCTGTCGGAGAACAGCAGGCCCCTTCCTGGGCGGCAGGGTCAGGGGCACTGGGTCACAAGAATCACAAACCCCCGCGCCCTTCACCCAGTCGGCCCATCCTCCTTCAGGAAGCACGTGGGGGAAGGGCTGGGGATTCCAGAGATGTTTTAACTGGATTTGGTTTGGGGCTTTCCTCCCCACCTCCCTGGTCAAAGCAGAGAATTCAGCAGGCCTGTAGATCACTTTGAGGAAAGATCATAAATGTCCCCGTCCTTCCCCCTTACCCCCGCCCGTGCCCCCGGGAGTCAGGACAATTGGAGGCTTCAGGGGAGGCTATCGGGGACCATCTCCCTGGGGCTTTTCCGGCCACACTCCTCCCTGCCGGGGGCTCCCGGGACGGTTTCTCAGCCTCCGGTGGGGCTGGGCCAGCAGTTTACACAGCAGGAGCGGGGAGTTCCCGAGAAATGAGAGTTCAGGGGTCACAGGGCTAGGACACGGGGGTGGGAGGGGAGGGGAGCGGCTTCACCCCCAATCTTCCTTGGGAGCAGGAGGCAGGTCTTGGCCTCCTTAGCAACCCAACTCCCAAAACTGACCCCCCTCTTGGAAAGCCCCCTTCCTCACCCGAGATGACAAGGACACCAGAACTCTATAAATCAGGGCTCCGACAGACACGAATAATGACACTAAAGAATTACTTTTCTATAAAAATCCATTTTTCCTTGGGACATCTGGGTGGCTCAGTGGGTTAAAGCCTCTGCCTTCGGCTCAGGTCATGATCTCAGGGTACTGGGATCGAGCTCTGAGTCAGGCTCTCTGCCTGGCAGGGAGCCTGCTTCCTCCTCTCTCTGCCTGCCTCTCTGCCTACTTGTGATCTGTCTGTCAAATAAATAAATAAATAAATAAATCTAAAAACAAAAATCCATTTTTTCTAGGATTTTCCTGCATACCGGTGGACTCTTTCATGTTTTTCTTAGTGTCAAGCTTTTTCTTCCAACTTGCTCCCCCACCACGGATGGAATAAACTGCGATGCTATCTGACGGCGGCTTTACCTCCTGCTGGCGGCCAGCCTCGCATCTGACCCTTGACCCTGGATGGCCAGGGCTCCCTCCAGATGGGGCCCTCAAGAGGCCCGGGCCCTACAAGTCAGCTGGGGGGGTGGGGGGGGGGGGGCTGCACACAAGCCCTAGAACCGGCTAAAGAAGTGAACCCAAGCCCCTAGGAAACTCTCTTGAATGTGAAAAGGGCTTTCTCTAGCAAATTACACCGGCGCAGGGTAGGCGGGAAGATCCCCGCCCCCTTCTCCAACGTGAAGGGATTTGCTCAAAGCCGCCCGGCGCAGGCACCCCGCCCGCTGGGGGCTGCCTTTATAAGCAAAATCTCCTGGTTCCAGCACGCCCGTTGATACTTGAACAGTTGGGGCTCGTTCCTTGCGAGCCCAGAGGAGCCCCTGGCTTTCCACCCAATTCCTCCTTCTTGGAAAACCAGAAATTCCTCAGCAGGACGAGGGCACCAACTTCCCAAGACTTACACCCAACCACTAATTCCTATTCAGACAAGGGTCTCCCTAGGGCCTCCTTAAGGATACCAGCGCCTGGAGGGCTCATTAACAGCCCCCAGCAAGGCCACCTCGACTCCCCGCCCCATGACCGTAGGAGCCCCAGTGGGAACGGATCGGTGTCAAAACTGAGCTCTCAAATCAGCCGCCCGCACCCCGGGGGGGTTTCTGGACACGCCGAAACCCCCAGATCCAGCAGACCCTCACAGGACACCTGGGTCGAGGCTGAATCCAGGGGAGACAGCCCCTCCCGGAGGCGCGGGCAGCAGGGTCGCGGGGCGAGTCCCAGCGAGCGATCAAAGCGCCGCCCCCAACGGAGGGCTTCCGAAATTACCTCTCTAATTCTTGGAGCTTAATTTAATTAGAGGGCTGACCTCATTAATTCCAACTTGAGTTTCGAACAAAAAAGAGGTCACAAACCATCCAGTTTACTACCTCCAACCCGCAGGCGGAAGACACTTCGTTTCTGGAAGGCCTCTGGGGACTCCCCGGGCCGTGCCCACAGCTGCCGGCCCACCAGGCCCCCAAGCACCGCGACCTAAGCGGCCCAGGCCCTTCCTTTCAGCGGCTCAGGGTCGCTTTAAAAGCTCCTCCACGAACTCCACGGCCAAGAGCATCGGCCGAGCCCCCCTTGGGCGCCCCCAGCCCCACGGAAACACAAACTCGCCGACGTGCCAGCCCTGGAATCCTGCGCGGAGCGGTGGAACCCGCGCACCCTCCGAACCCGGGCGGCGAGGTCCACCCCGGCCCCTACGCTCCCCGAACCCGGAAGGGAGGGTCCACCCCGGCCCCCGCGCCCTCCGAACCCAGGCGGCGAGGTCTACCGCGGAGCCGCCCCCTCCGACCCCGGGCGGCGAGGGCCACCCGGATCCCCGCACCCTCCGATCCCGGGCGAGGTCCTCCACGGGGGTCGCACCTGCTTGCGCAGTCCAGCAGCCCCAGCTCCGGTGGCGAGTGAGCGGTCGGTGTCTCCAGGCGCGCCTCGCTCCCCGGCAGCCCTGCGGGGGCGCCCGGGCCGCGGGCTGTGCGGGCGGAGCTGCCGGCCGCGGGGAGGAGGGACGCCCGGGCGAAAGTTGCCAGGGAAACTTGAGCAACTCGAGCGCGCCGGTGCCAGCCTCCTGCATAATTCACGGGCGGCGGCGACGGGCCGCTGGGGCCCCTCACCTGCACTAGCCCGGCCCCCCCACCCACCCAATGCCTGCCGGGGCGCGCAGCGGACAGAGGCCCCGCATCAGGCGCCGGCACTGCGCGACCCCCGGGACCCGGGGGCCCGACCCGCGACCCCCCGGGCCTGCGCCGAGTGCGCCGGCTCCGGCCTCCCGGAGCCCGCTGCTCCAGCCGCGCGCACCTGCATGGGGGCTCTGTGAGCTGGCTCGAGGCTGGGTGACCGCTGCAGGGTCTCTGGGGACCCTGCGACCGCGGCTTGGGTTCCCGCCCCCGCGCGCCCCCTGGCGGCCCCGAGCCCGCTCCTTCCCAAGCCTGCAGACCCAAGTCCCCAGGCCGGCGGGTGGCGACCGAGGGCAACCAGACCCCGGGCAAGCGGTGGAGGTAGGTCCGCGTTGCCCCAGCGGCAGGCGCGGGACGCGCTATGGGTGAGGGGTTCGTGCGGCAGGAGCACAAAAACGGCGCTCCTGCGCTCTGCGCCCACGCCTCTTCCAGAGCCTTTTAAACCGGCCCCTATTGCAAAGGAAGCCGGGGAGGTGTCCTCACAGAGAAGCGACCCCCACGCGGACGCGCGGAACCCTCTTCCCAAGCCCCCACCCCGCACCCCCACCCCGGCTCCGACGGGTTCAGTACTGCGCTTACCCGGTCGTTGGTGCTCCTGTAGTCCAGACGCACCCAAACGGCAGCGGGTGGACAGGGTCGGGCGCCCGGGGGCCACCCACTGTCGTTCGGGCCACCCCTGCCCCGCGCCCGCGGCTCCCCGTGCCCCCCGCCGCCGCCTTACCTTGCCCGCGCGGCCGCTCGGGAGTCAGGCGAGGTGGGAGCCCCCGGGGAGGGCCGACGTCCGCGCGCACCTGGCTCCGCCGCGGGGACCCGAGCGGCGCCGCGCCCAAGCCGGCCGGAGCGCGGGAGCAGCTGGAGCCGCGGCCGCTCAGGTGTCGGGGGTGGGGTGGGGGGCGCCGCGGCCCCGCCCCGCGCTGCGGCCTGGGCCGGGGGCTCCTCGCCGGGCTGCTGGGCGGTCCCTCCCCTCGGCCCGGCGCGGGCGGCTGGGGCCGGAGAGCGTGGGGGAGGGGCCGCCTCGCCGCCAAAGGGCGCGCGCCGCCCGGGACCCGCGTGCGCGGCCCGCCCCGGACCCCTCCCGCGCCGGGGTCCCCGGCGCCTCCGCACCTGCCCCGGCCGCTCGGGCCCCGGCGACGACTCGGGCGCGGCGCGCGGGGTCTGTTGTGGCAACCCCGGGAGACGGCGGGCGCCCGGGGCCGCCTCCGCGCGCCGCCCCGCCCCGGGCTGCGTGGCTCGCCGCCCCCCTTCCCCGAGCAAGCCCGGGGACCAGAGAGTCCTTTAATTTTGTACAGCCCGGTCCGCGCGGCGCGATTATCCCGAACGCCGCCGCCTCCCGCCCCGGAGTGTTTTATGTTAAAAGGATTCAGATATACAGAGGCCGACGGCGCGGCACCGCGTTTGCAGAGCCCAGGAAAACTTTGTGCCTGGGCGACGCCGCCGCCATCTGCCCTCCACGCCACCTTCCACCTGGGCCCACCGCCCTCCCAGCCAGGGAAGGATTCGGGGTGGGGGGTTAGGGGAGTAAAAGCCCACCGCTCAGATGAATCCGGGAGGCGAAGGCAGCCTCCGGGGACGCCCAGGAACCCTGTTATTATCTAGGGCTTGGGGATCGCCAGGTTTGCCAAAACCCAGAGCGGGGAGGTTGTCGTGAGCCCTGGTCCCAGCTCCCGGCTGTGATGGTGGATTTACTCCTCCCAACCTGGTAGGAGCCATTGGCTAATAACTTTTCAAGCCTCTACTAATTCATTGCTAGTTACACCGCTATGGAGGTTTCCGTGGTCTGCGTTTTGCCATGTTCTGGAAGAAGGGAAAGCAATTCCTTTCCAAGATCTGCAGTGTGAGTTGTGGGGGCAGGATGGGGTGGGGAGGGGGGACAAACACCACCCTCCTGGCTGGGATGTAGAACACGCTTCCATTTTACAAAAGCCACTCTGTATCTCCCCAGGAAAAACAGAGAGATTCTATAAATGCATTTTTATTTTTATATATTTATAAGGTATTAGGGTAGACATACTTTTTTTTAAATCAATCTTACAGAACACGCCTGAGAGATTTGCATGGGCCACTGACTTCAACACACCAAAGGCAAAGTTAAATATTTGCTCTAGATACTTTTTTTTCCCCCTGCTTGCATAATTGTCCCACATTTCAAAGAAGTCTTTAAAAGCACTTAGGTTAAAAAAAAAAAAAAAAGTTGTGTTTGGGCCCTAACTATTTCAGGACACACATGGAGCAAATACTGGAAGTCCTCGAGGGCAGCTGCCAGATGCACGCTTCTTTCTGTCCTCTGCTGCCTTAAACCTGAGACTTCCTACAATGTTTGTTGAGTGAATAAAGGAGGCAATCGATCAAATAATAACAATCCCTAAGTGGGAAGAACGAGGCCCTGGCAGGATCCAATAGGCATAATTTCTTTGATGTGGAAATGGGGGATTCTGCAGAGGGGGTAAGAGGGTCAGTCAGCAGAATGTTCCCATGTTCTTTGGGTTTGTCATTGGCAGATCCAAGATGTGGCTTATGTTGGGAGAGGGGCGGTGAGGGATAGCTTTATCGCCACACAACGTACATCAGACCTCGTGGCCCCAAACAAAGCGTGCCGTCTAAATAAAGCCATATGTTTGCCTACAATTCCAACTCAAAGAGAAATCCCCAACGTGTCACCACCTCCAACCAGATTGCCACCCCAGATTTCTAGGACCGAGGACAACAGAGGAGACCGCTGGCCCTAATGCAGCTGTGAAGACATTTCTGGGGTCCCCACAGAGAGCTACAGTGCCAGAAGCATTGTGCTATCTTCAAGAAACCCTTCCCCAAGGACCTAGGCCTCTGCCAGCCTGTCCACCCAAGGGGAAGTCCCTCGGCCACCCCTCCAGTCCCTCGGATCTGTTTGTTGCCTGGCAACAGCCCTCCGTGGGAGCCCCATCTTCTGGCACGTTAAGGACACACATCCTGCCACATCCCGGTTTCTTTGTGTCCCTTTAGGGACACCCAGTCCAGCCTTGTGCTTTGAGACATCCCTTGAGTAGAGAGCGTCTTGTGAAAGGCTTGGGACCGAGGACCCCACAATAGCGCCTTGTCAAACCCCACGCAATTGCGGATTTCGGGGCGCATGTTCACCCTTGACAGCCTGTCCCTGCTGCGGTCTGGGCCTCCACACAGCACAGAGCCTGTCAGTCATCTTGCCAGTGGTGGACCCAGGGTGGCCCATGTCGTAAGGGCTCCTTGCTTTAGTTTCGGTGTAGGAAAAGGGCAATCATCTTTTTTTGCTTCTCGATTTCAGACCTCCCTGTTTTTGTTTCTGTAAACTGTCTTTTCCTGGGCCCCTGCCCCCCAAGCACGTATGACAATGTTGGAATGAGGTATCTGGTTTCACATTTGAGGAGCTCTTCTTTCTGGTCAAACCTGAAGCAATCAGCCATTGGTCACAGCCTTTAGGGGCTGCCCACTGAGCACAGAGCGCCCCAGGACTTCCCAGAAAGAGGAGCTATTCTACGGAGTCCTAGAACTGGGGCACTGTACCGTTAAGAGAGGCAAAACAGAACCAACTCCTCTGTCCTGGGAAAAACATTATAAATATTTTGTGGCTTAGATTAACCCGGACGCTTGTCGCTTGCAGCAGCAGGCGTGGCTCTCTCCAGAGCAGCTCCTGGGTCTGGGACCCAGAGGCCCGCACTATTTCAGAGGCGTGTGCCCGGGCTGCCCAAGGGGACGTCCCCCAACTCTTCCCTCCAGCTTCCAGGTGGGAAGCTGGTGTGCAGGGAGAGATGGGGCTTGCCCAAGGACGTGGGGTCAGAGCCAGGTAAAGGCAGGTGAAACCTGCCCAGGTAAAGCCCAGGTGAAACCAGGTAAAGGCAGGTAAAGGTACATACTCCAGCCAACAAATCTGCCTCATTCCCCCATCGCTGCCAGAGCCCCGTGTTTTTGTAATGTTTTCCACTCCACCAAGAGGTCTACTGCCCCCATGTTACCCCCACGCAGCAGATAGTGGGCAAGTCACTCATTCCTCTGTAATTTTATAACAAGTCCTAGTTCAGACACAAACTTGGCGCTATCGATACACAAATCCCTCAACGACTCCGCACGTGCCTCCCACCTTGCCCTCTGCATCTCCACGAGGAGTCTGACTACTCCCCATTAATTTGCATGAATTTATTTTCCACGGATGTGTTTCAAAAACTTCCTGAGAATGGCCATCTTGTTGTAGGAGATGGAGCTGCTAACACCGGAGAGCAGAAGGCGAGTTTGCCCTCCTGGAATCTGAGACCACAAGAGGGGCTGTTCTTGCTGGGAGCAGGGGGCAGGAGGAGAGGGGCTGGAGCTCTGCCCTTGAGGCCGGCTTCCAAGTTTCCTGTTTGGGGACTTCTCCAGGCCTCCTACCCCTGCCAGTGCAGCCAGAGGAGGAGAGGAGTCAGTTCCAGGGGCCACTCTCAGTCCTGGTAGAAGCCAGGTGGGAGGCTGGGAGGGGCAACACTCAGCGCCACCAGCCAGCCTTGCCCCACTCCTCCCCCCCCAAGTCTGGTTCCTCCCTTGCTTACAGCAGAGACCTTAACCAGACACTTCTTTGGGGCTCCCCTACCCTCCTCCCTTAATTCTGCTTCCAGGGTCACCTCTCTAATTTGGCAAGCAGTCTGTCCCCAAGTCCAGGTTTCAGGCACAGCTTTCGGGGGAAACCCAAACGACGTGTGTTTCTGTGTGATGTCGATGAGGCCCCGTCCAGTGAGGGACGGAGGGGACTGCCCTGGAGATGAGGGGAACTGAGGCCAGCGTGAAGTCACGCTGAGGAGGGAGAGTGTTTGCGGATGCAAAGCTGCGCTAGCAACTTGACACGATTATTGCGCAACCAACCCTGCCGGAAGGCCCCATTCCAACGCGCTCAGAGACTTGCGGGGTTTCCTTGGCAAGCAAACAAATAAGAAAACTTTAAGATCACCAGCATAGAGAATAAAGCAGAGCTATAAAAAAAAAACAAAAACAAAAACAGGGGCGCCTGGGTGGCTCAGTGGGTTAAGCTTCTGCCTTCAGCTCGGGTCATGATTTTACGGTCCTGGGATTGAGTCCTGCATCGGGGTCTCTGCCAAGCAGGGAGCCTGCTTCCCCCTCTCTCTGCCTGCTTCTGCCTACTTGTGATCTCTCTCTCTCTCTCTCTCTCTGTGTCAAATAAATAAATAAAATCTTTTAAAAAAATCAAAAACAAAACAACAATGTGCATGAGGGAGTGAGGGTTATCCCAACATCACCGCCATGCTTCTATGTTAATTCATCCATTAGGAGATATGTCTGAGCCAAAGAACCTTCTAGTTAAAAGAAAAGAAAAGAAAAAAAGAAAGGATTGGCTTGAGAATATTTTAATATTGTTCAGCTTTAAATATGAAAAACCCAAGCCAGCATCGCGTTCCATATGAAGCGTGAAATCCTTCTCATTCCATCCAGGAACAAGATACAAGAGCTGGCTGACATCCCCATTTCCAAATATTTCTCTGGAAGTGCCAGCCCATGCAACTGAGCAGGAAAATTCAATGGGAAAGGTTAAGTATTTTTAAAAAGAAGGCAAACGTGTCATTAGGGGAGGTGCTGTGATTTTCTAACTGGCTGAAATGAAGCCTGTCATCTTTGTCTGTCTCTTTACCCACTTCCATTCCTGTCACTTCCACTCCTGTAATTCCCACTCCTGTGACGGCGGAGAGAAGCTGCAGAGCTGCGGAAAAGGTGATGGTGGTAAATGTGTGTAATGTGCTCCAACGCACGCCTCGCACGACTCGCGCTCCGGGGGCCGCGGCCTCTCCTGCTCTCAGACAGGGCCTGTCGCTGCCGTGAAGCCGCAGTTCTTCCTCTAAACCACATTAAATACAAGCCCCCTGTTGGCATGTAGTTTATCTGAAGGAATAAGCATGCAAAATATATATATATATATTTATATTAAAAATATTAAAATATTATTAAATATAAATTAAATATATATTGAATTAAATATATTTAATATAATATATATTTAATAAGTAATAAATAATAATACTAATTAATTAATATATTTAATATAAATAAATATGAATTAAATATATATTAAAATAAATATATATATTATATATATATATAACCACTTATATATAGAACATAGAAAAGATTAAGTTAAAAAGGCAGTCCCAACAAAAACACAGGCAAAAGATTTGAGCAACCCTCACCCAAGAGGCCATCGAAATGGTGGGCAAGCGCACGGAAAGGTGCCCGATTTATTAGTGCACAGAGAGAAAAGAGGCCCACCGTGAGATCACTTCCAATCTGCCAACCTGAGAAAGGCAGGACGTACTGGATGCTGGAGAGGACGCGGGTCCTTGCACAGTGGGCACCGCTGGTGGCTGCGGGTACAGCCGCCTTGGGAAGGGGTTCTGCGGTGTGTGCTGGGGCCACACTGCTCTGCGCAGAGGTGCTCACCTGGGAGCCATGAGAGCGTCTGTGCACAGGAAGGCGTGGGCGAGAGAGCTGCCGGTGCTCAGCAGAGATGGGAAGGAACAGTGGCCCCACGTTCCCACAAGCCGATCCCATCCACAGCAATGACGGATGAGCCCTGGCCTCACGCAGAGCAGGACTAATCTCGTAATTGGCACGTAAGGTGAAAGACGCACGTATTGTGTAATTCCATCTGTATAAGGCTGGAAAACAGGCAGGAATGATCTGCGGTGTCGCACGCTGGCACGCAGAGGGAGACAAGGGGACTTTCTGAGTGCTGGGAACACGCTGTCCCTGGGTCTGGGAGCTGCACGTGTGGGTGGGTTCGCACTGGGAAAATTCCTCGGGCCATGAGGTTATGATTTATGCCTTTTCCATAGAGCTGCTAGTCTGTGATAAAAATCGACTTCAGCGTAACAAGAAAAACCTCCAGAAAGAACACAAGCGAAGGAGGCCCGACGTTAAACATACTGAAAACCTACCGTAATTACCAGCCGGTCGCTGGCGGCCTCACCAGGGCCTGCGTCTCCCTTTCCTCCGGATTTCGTTGCCACTGCGCCTCCTTGACCGCCTGCTCACGTGGGAGCTCGAGGGTGGTCTGGGCATCAGCGCGTGTGCTTCCGGGGGGCCTGGGGTCTCCTTGCTCACCTAGACCTGGGGCTCCCACACACAGCCTGACGCCCCGCACACACCCAGCACGCGCCCAGCTTGATTTCAGAGAAGAGAGGGAGGGAGGGACCGCATGCGGGGGAGCCCACGATGGAATTCGGTCTGTCATAAACGTGTTTTAAAAATGTATAAAAAGGGGGTGCCTGAGCGGCTCAGTCAGCTAAGTAGTCTGTCTTCAGCTCAGATCGTGATCCTGGGGTGCTGGGATGGAGCCCCACTCTCTGCTCAGCAGGGAGTCTGCTTCTTGCGCTCTCTCTCTGTCTGCCACTCCCCCTGCTTGTTCTCTCTCCCTCTCTCTCTCTGTCAAATAAATAAATAAATAATTTAAAAAACGTATAAAAAGAAGTAGGCAATTATTGGTGTTTATGGGCCGAGCAATTTTTGAAATACAGCCAAATCCCTTACCCACTCCTCCTGACAAAGATAAAAGACGGATGAAAGGTGTTGCCACTAGGGCTGCTTGGGGGGCTCAGTTGGTTAAGGGTCCGGCTCTTGGCTTTGGCTTAGGTCATGATCTCAGGGTCGTAGGATCGAGCCCGGTCACAGGCTCCGCGCTCAAGGGAGAGCCTGCTGGAGATTCTTGGTCTTCCTCTGCCCCTCCCCCGCTTAAGTAAATACATAAATAAATAAACAAAATCTTGTTTTTCAAAAAAAGATGTAGCCATTAAATGCAAAATAATGAAACATCAGAGAATGCCACAGATGATGATTCTCAGAATTTCAAGGTAGAGAGAGTTTGGAAGGCCTTTCTAAACATGTCAGATATTTCAAGGGGGAGAGTTGAAATCAGGCCACATGGGAGCGAGGGCCTCTCACGGGACGACAGCCCAGGAAACAAAACCAAGCTAAAGGAAGGATGCACGGCCAGAGAACAAATTTAAACCTACGCATTAAAAAGTTAACGCAGGCCCTAAGTATATAAAGATCTTTCCAAAGTAGATATCTATTGAGATATAAAGTAATAGAAATCACGGAAAAGCCTACTTGAAGAATGGATAAATGACAGAAAAGGAAAAGTTACTTTAAAGTAATAAAAAGTGGTGAAATCTTTTTAGCCAATGGTGACTAGAATGGTTGATCATCCGCGTGGGAAACAAATACAGCTTTTACTCTATAAAAAATTGTGTCCGCGTGATCAGAGATCGCCACGACAGATCCGAGCTACATGACCCCTAGAGCAAAAGCAGGAGAAAGCCCGTCCGGTTTGGGGTCAGGCTCCAAGGTCTTCGCGACCACAGCAGAAGTGTGCAAAAGAAAAGAAAATGGGCAAACATGAAAGTTTAGACTTTCTGCTCTCTCAAGGACATCCAGTCAAGAGAAGAAAAGTCATGTCGCAGACGGGGAGAAAATCCTTGCGGATCGTGGGCCTGACAAAGGACCCGTACCCGGATGGAACTCTCCGAGCGCCGTCTTGGGACTCAGCACCCATCGACCGGGCAGCTCAGCACACACGTGGCAGGGGACTCAGGCAGCCCTTCCCCCACAGCAGAGGCGCAGGTGGCTCGCTGCACAGGGCAAGGTGCTCCGGTCGTTAATCATCAGAGAAAGCACACGCCTCTGAGAGCGACTTCAAGAAAAACAGTGCCGGCCGGGACTGGAGCGTCAGACCCTCCTCTGTGGCTGGTGGTCCTGTGCGGGCGCACTGCCACCCTGGAAAGCAGCTTGGCGATGCCTCGCAAAATTAGCCTACACGGAATATAGGCTCTCGTGTGTGCGTGTTTATCCGAAAGAAATCATGCGCTTGTGTTCACACCATAGTCTGTGTGACTGCTTGTGGCTCTCTGTCGGGGACCTGGGGGCATCCAGGACCTGCCCCTCACAACCCCCTCACGCATCTTGTGTCCAGCCTATCGCCATCCCCAGCAGGTGCATGAACCCCGTCCTCCGTCCACTCCCGCGCGCAGTCAGTCTCCTGCCACTCGGGCCCTGCTGCCCACGGTCCTCGGGGCGGGGCTCCCCTGCAGCAACTCATGGGCTTCCAGCCCCCCTGGGCCAGGTCCCAGCTCCTCCTGAGGCCCTCAGGTGTCCCCACCTTCTCACCCCGCCCCCCCCCGTCCTTACCCCTCTCAGGAGTGGCTCCCCATCCCCTCCCTTCAGGGAAACTTCCTGCTCTGCTCCCATCTCCATTCCTGTCCCACCCCGCTTGGCGGGACAGGCGTCCAGTCCTCATGGACCCGGGGCCCTGCTCTCCCTCCACCGGCTGGAAATCCTGGAGTGGGAGGGAGGCTGTCTTGAGCCGCTTGGGTGCCCATTCCCAGGGCCACAGTGGATGTTGGAGCAAAGGGCAGGTGTTGGAGGCCCAAAGGTGGGGGGCAGGCAGGGATCTGGCACAGAGGTGGCTGGCAGGTGTGAGAAGGAAGGAACTCCCATCCAAGGAGAACTCCGCACCCATCCCCCAAGGTGGAAGTTCACAGAGAGGCCTTAACAGGGCTCAGCGGCTACACCGTCCAGGTGGTCTCAAGCCCACGTCGCTCTCTCGTGGCTGAGCCCATGGGAACGGCACCCACCGAGGCGCTTTCCAAGGACAGGAGGGCATGAGGAGCCTCCAATGGCCCAGGGCCAGCTCATGGGTCACATCCTCTCCCCTCTGTCACCTCCTGCAAACCAAGCCTCTGAATTAATCTAATGGAAGAAACTCAACCCTGAGGATGCCCAGCGTGCGGGGGGCGAATCGGACACAGGTCCCGGCACGAACGGCTCAGAACCAACACGGAAAGGAGGCCGCATCTGCCACCTTCCCCTGCAAGAGAAGACATTGCTAAACACGCACGTGGGGCCGGTGAGGGAGAGGCAGGTTGACAGACACGGGTCCGGGGCCAGGGCACACCAGCAGAAACTCCGTAGTAATTCAGCGTGTACGAACGTGGAGCTGATTTTCGTTGGGAGAGGCGACTTCCAGGCATCCACTCCTCCGAGAGTAACATCTAAAGAGAGTAACATTTTCTCGTGTCAAAGAAGGAAGGGATCGATGACAGCAAGTGGTCTGGTCTGTGGCCACTGTCTGGGAAGGGGAGGGGGCCGCTCGGCAGGCTTCCCGCTTTGAAGAAAAGCCTTCTTGCTTTGCCTTTCCCAAAGTCAGAGTTAAGGAAATTAATTCTAGATGGAAGAAGTAATATAAAAGTCAAAAGAAAATGTCAAACAGTAAATTATTTGACTTCCTCCCACCTGAGTCTGATCAGCTTCTCTGTTGACAGCCTGGGGGCAGGTAGGGGAGGCTCTGAGCTTCTCAGTCCGCAGGAGAGGCAGACGGGGGGATTATCTCCTCCAAGGTGATTTCCTTTCCCTCTCTCTCGAGACCGGGCCTGCAAGGAGCCGCAGGGTGTGGGGCAGAAAACAAGGGGCCGCTCCTGTGTAATACCTTTGGGTGGGGCTGGGTGTGGAGTCCTGAGACAGGAGGCCATTTCAATGGGGCTGTGCAACCTCGAGTCCGGGGGAGCCCCAGGAGCCCCGCAGAGGAGCCTGGGTCCTGCTGCTGCCCCACGTCCCCCCCATGGGGACAGAAGGCCGCCACCCCCCACCGGGGCAGGACCACCATGGTGGGTAAGCCAGGGCCACTGCAGTGCTCACGACTGGGGAGTCTGGGGTCGCCAGCCAGGCTGACACTTTACCAGCCTGCAGACGGCTGGGCTGTGTCCCACCGCTGTCCTCCCTGCCTGTCCTCTGCCATCACGCAGCAGTCGGCTGAACCTGCTGTTGTCTAAGTGGCCTGGATGTCCCGAGACCCAGCCCGTGCGCCCCGAGGTAGCCGTTCCCTGGAAACGCTGCTCTACCGTCTCGTGCCCCCGCTGTTTGTCCTACGCCTCCTACAAATTGACTTCAGATATGGGAACGGCCATTAGCCACTTGAGTGGGGCAGACCCCCCATCACCTGCATCTCCTCCCTTCTCCCGCCACATTGTTCCAACCTCCACTCGATCCCCGCGGGCAAAGTGGGGGTGTCCGGAGCCCAGGGTGCGAGGAAATATGGAACAGTCACTCTTGTGTTCATGAGTGTCGTGTTATTATTATTACTATAACAACGTTACTATTATTTACAATTGCGATGTTATTGTTACATTGTTATTAACATAGCAACATTATAATTTAGTGTGATTATTAAAATAACAGTGTTAAAGAATCTGAAGTTTTATCAAGGGGATGGTAAAGATAAAAGCCCCGAGCATCTTCTTGTGGGGAAAACCACCTCTCCCCGTCTCTGTGTGCTGCCACCCCCACCGGGCACATTTCTGAGGTAGAGGGAGGCCTGAGTTTGGGAGGAGGAAGAGGGGGGAGGGCTAAGGCAAACTTCTTTGATCCTAGAATCTCTCTGATTTGTGTTATGGACAATGTCAGCTGATGCTAATTGGGTCCCTGCAAGTTTTTGGACCTCAAAGCCACCCAGCCCACACCCCCTGAACAAAACAAACAGGAAATTGTGTTGTTGTTGTGTATTTGGCAAAACAGGCCAGTGGAAGAAGGCATCTCAAAAGTCTGGAACACAGAAAACAGGATCCGTCCTGAAGGAGGCGGGCTGGCCCGCTGGGTGGGTCCAGCGCAGAGCTGGCGTCCGCTGTGCCATCTAGGACCTGAGCCCTGGATCCACTCATACCAGCTGGAGGGTGCTGGGGGGCCGGCTTGGGCACGCTGAGCCCCAGATTCCTTGTTTGTCAAAAAGGGACAATAATAGTGTGTATTTCATTGGGTTTGAAGACGGTCAGTGAAATGATGCATAGGAAGTAGCCGCGCACAGAACCTGCCACATAAGACATGTGCGTGTTAGCACTTGTCATTAGGAAGACTGGCTGAGAGAATCAGATATTTAATCGAGAAACAGAAGCCTGGGGTTGGCACGGGGGCTGCCACCAAGGGAGGAATGGTGGACAGAGCAAATTCGACCTTGCCCAGCTCCTGCTGGCCACACATCGTCCGTGGAAATCCAGGGTGGCGATGGGGGGCTTCCATGCACAGAACCTTCAGTGACGTGAGATCGTGCTGTATTTGGAGCACACCCTCGAATTCAAGAATTGGGGGATGGCGTGCATGAAATCAGGAAGGACGGATTTTAGAGCAAGTTTCAGAATTCTGAGAGTACGCATTTTTTTTTACAATAATAAAATGAATTGATTTTTCAATTAAATTTTCAATTAGAGTTAATTGGATTTTGTTGAAGACAGTAAAAGCTGCCCCCCCCCACCCCGTGCTTGCTGATGGCTGTGCCAAGTGGTTCTGCGTCTGACCTGAGCCGAGGTCCCTAGATACTCAGGAAACCGCGTGGGAACAGTCTGGGGACACCGGTCTTCCTCGGTGCCCGCTTGTCCATCCGACTACACTCTCCCTTCTCGTCCAAGCAAGCTGTGCCTGTTTCCCACCTGCAGGACCCCAGTGACCCAGCATTCCACCCGAAAGTGGTGCTGCAAACATTCATTTCCCCGTTTGCTGGACAAAGGACAGGAAAGCCCCATGGTGCTTATAGGGGAAAGAGTGCACCACCCCCTGAGAACCCACTCAGGCTTGCGCGGGATACCCAACTGTGTCCCCAGGAGCGTGGTTGGCCCTGGGGGGTGCTTGGGTGGGACGGCCTGTGGCCAGTGAACAGACTGGCAGGAGGCATCCCCATGGCGCTAGAGCCATGAGCGAGGTCTTTCTACCCCGATAAGGGGGATGCCTGAGGACAGGAGAGGGTTTCAGCGGGACCCGCGCCCCACCCAGAGATCCTCCCAAGTCCCCTTCGTTAGCAATGACTTAACGCTCTTGCAGAGCAAGTGTTTGCATTGTAGGCCCCGGCACGGAAGGTTGATTGGCTCGGTAATAAATTAACTCTGAAATGTGCTTCACAAGGAATTATAAACAGTCCTTCACTCGCTGGCTCCTTCTCAGCTTCTCCCTGTGGATCCCCCGAGTGCCTTGCAGCGCTGGCACCGCAGGCGGTGTCCACCAAGAGCACTGCGGGCCGAGAGGGACCGTATTTTGCCACCGTGAAAGGCCCCGAGGGAAGCGGGACAGGGAGGCTCCACGGCCAAGCACTGAACACGCGGACGGCTGTGCAGTGTGGATCAATGACTTGAAGAACCACTAAATATGGATAACTTCCATACCTGGTTTTTTTTTTTTTTTATTCTATAATGAGAGCTGGCGGGGGGTGGGGGGCTTCAGAGGCTGGTGCAGGTGTGAGTGTTTGTTGCCGTGCGTTGTTGAAAATAACATTAAACAGAACCCGTGGTTAAAGGAGTCAAGGCAGCTATGTGCAGTGGCTTCTTGTCTCATTCGAAGACCTTCGTGCCAAGGGGGAAGAAGGGAGGCGGGAGCTCCGTGCACAGATCCTGGGGTGCATGTGCAAAGGAGAGGGGTGTGTGTGCCGGCGGGTGGCACTGCAAGGTCAGGACCACCCTGCCGTCCCAGTCGGAACCTCGACTTCCTCCCTGAGACTTCACTGTGGCTCTTGTTGTTCTCAACGGGACCGGCCTCTCCGAGTCCTGGGAGTAACAGCTTCCAACGCTGTGGTGAACCCCCACGCCCAGTGAATCGCGGGGAAGGGCTGATGATCCCTGAATGGGGGGCTAGGGGCCAATGGGGCTGCTGTGGCCCGAAGAGGGGGCATCGCCCCACACATTCCCACTACGGGACAGGAAACATGAATCCGAAACCAGCCAGCCTGACTGCGAGTCGGTGGAGAGCCCAGTCTGGGGACAGCAACGTTGTCAAGGGGTCCTGCTATGTGTCTTATGGTGGGGACCCCAGCTGGCACCAGAGAAGGGGGACATCTGGGCTGCCAACAGGGAGCGTGGTGGGTCACAGATCAGAGCATGAAGACTACTGCAAGCGAGGCTCAGATTTTCAAGGGGAGGGAGCTGCGGGGCGGGGGGCGGGCCGGAGGAGCCTGTATCCTCCAGCATGGGCCGAGTTAGTCTGTGATAATGAACATCCCTGTGTCCGGGTGGCGGAGGGCAGTGATGGTCTGCTTCTCGCTCACCACCGTGGGTCTCGGTGACTCCCCACCACAGCTGTCCCCTCCGTGCCTCCAGAATTGGGAGACACCCCCCACCCCCAGCCCTCATATGCCTTCATGTTCTGTTTCCGCTCAGGCCTTCCTGGCTAACAAATGTCCTGTGGCTACGTGCAACCTCAGGGGGAAAGGTACCATTCCTTCCGCACTCGGGAAGGCGGGGGAACCAGAAATGGGATTGCCTGGCCCTCACAAAGCTCATGTTGAGACCGTGTTTTCTGCAGAAATGCAGGCTCAACTTTCCTAGGCACCAGGGCTCGCACCGTGGATGGATTGTTCTGACACCAGTAATGTCTTCTACCTGGGAGCGCACAATCTAGTCCCCTCCTGTATCGATAAGACAGTGTTAAAATCACACGTGCGCACACGCACACACTCCTAGACCAGTGGCCTAGTTTAGGTCCAGCAGTGGATGAGCTTGGTGTCAGGGTGAAGCAGACCTGAATTTGGGTCCCGACTGGTACCCACCAGTACCTTCTAAACCTCAGTTCTCTCATCTCCCGGGTGGGATAACGATGACCACCCATTTGGTTGTGCTGACAACTCAGCGAGATAATTTGAGTAAGGGGCTCAGAGGAAGGGCTCCAAAGGTGAGATTTTGTTACCTATCACCGTAGCTGGTATTAATAGCGTAAATCGCATTCCGCTTGCTAATGTTCACACAATTCAAGCCCAGAAAACAATATGGAGCAAGATTGCTCCAGAACTGATACACCAGCCACGGTCAGCTCGAGAGGTCGGTCTGATGCCCTGCTCTGGCCCCGCAGAACCCCAATGTCCTTTGTCATTTCTTTCCGTGCAGTGCCCAGACGATGCTGTTGTTCTGAAAATAGCTGCCGTACTCCACTCTCCCACCCCACCCCACCGCCCCTCTGGGGGCCGAGGGCACGTCCCCACCCCATGGCTCTAGCTGGCTTTGTTCCGTGGAATCTGGGTGGGACCGACCATCCTGAGCCCACACAGGTGCGACACCCTCACAGGTCACGATACCCTGAGCACGGGGCTGCTCCACCAGCCTCAGTCCCAGAAATGATGGATGCATGGACCACAATGGACCCAAAGTTCCTCCGACCCACAGCTGGGAACCCCGTCCAGCAGAGCCCAGCGGGGCTGGTAGGGCCAGGGGCAGGCCCCCACCTCTGAGTAAGAAACACATGCGTGAGGGTGGAAAGCCAGGACAATTAGGGGGTTATTCGTTACTGTAGCAAAAGCAGACTACTCTCACATTAAATACATTTGTTCAGGCAGAGTAGCGTGTCCACTTTGTAGACTGGAAAATGGCTAGTTTGAAAAGCTTTCTCTTGTTATATATGTATTCAAAGCTCCCACTCTTGCACACACCCATAAATAACAAATATATGTGGACATGCGCACTCAAACGCTAATGATATTTGCCTTTCGATTTAGGGGAATTAAGGGTGATTCCTCACAAATGGTGTTTTGCATTCTTTTAAAATTAGAACATTATTACATGAAGGTTTAAAAAAAAGTCCAAACCTGATCAACAGGATATCCACGAGAAAATTCTTCTACTGTGACCCTGCCCAGTCTCACTTATCAGAGGTAATACTTCCGTGGTGTCATTCTAGAAACAGTCCCTGTATTTTCAAATGACTCCAATTCAACAATTAGCCAAAAACAAAAACAAAAAACCTTACAGTTTAATCAGTCTCTCAGTGAACAGACATAATGTTCTAAAATAGTATTATACTTAGGACTAATTCTGAGTGTACTACATGGAGCTAATCTGTTTCTCATTAAAATTATGGATTGTAATCCCCACATTTCTAGAGGTAAGAAAAATGAAGCCTTTGTACCCTATTTGTTTACCGAATTGAAAGGTTTGTATTTAGCTTTGAAAAAAGAAATCCCATTTAATGCAAGAATTCAGGATTACTCATTCTGTCATTAGATCCATTCTGAAATCTTTATTAAAGGATTTGAGAGAAAAGAAAACATTCCTTCAAGGTCCGGTTTGTTCTCCGACACTCCCGGGCCTGCCCTGAAGATTACAGATTCTTCCGTTCTAGTGGAATTTGCCGCTGAACGCTGAAGCCACATGAATGGAAAGAAAATAAGTGCCCTGTTAGGTCTTCTGGAAGTTTACTGTGTGTTTGTTTCTACGATGCAGATATATTATTCACAGAGGCAACAGAGGGGAAGACGTTTAAAGAATCTGGCAGTTCCTATAGGAATCAGGGGACACACATGGGGCGGTTTCCCAGAACCCATGTGTCCTTCTTCTATTGGAGAGTCTCGTCTCTCCTGGTTTGAAAGAGTTAAGTCATTGAAATCGGCTACTTTGTCTGTGGAATGTGACCTGTGCTGGGTCAGGGACAGCCCCGGTCTCCCAGGAAGGTGGTTTCACCATCTGTCCGGGATGAGAAAAGTAAGACCTGGGGAGCACGGTGTGGCCGCCCAGCCCTGTCCTGCAGGAAAAGTCTTTGGTTCCTGACATCTTGCCTTCAGTAGCCCCTTTCTGGCCCTTTCTCGATGATCCATAATCTCCCACTTTCTCAGAAGCCCCGCCCACGGGGCTCTGCCTTGTCCCGGATCTGGAAGACCAATGGTGGGGAGCAAAGGGCACCAAGATGGGGGAATTGAAGTCAGAGTCTTGACCACGTTGGGAAACAGCATGGCAGGTTCTCAAGACCTGAAGCACATACACCAGCCCCCACCCGCCGTATGACCCAGCCAGAGACATGAAAGCTTAGGTCTGTGCACGGACTCCTGTGGGGATGTCCATAACAGCTCCGTCGGAACATGCAAAACGCGGAAGCAGCCCAGTTGTCCATCAGCAGGTCAACAGACAAGCAAAGTATGATCCGTCCACACCGCAGACACACGGCAGGAATACAGAGGAGTGAGTTATCTACACACGACAATCTGGGTTGATTTCAAAATAAAGATGCCCAGTGAAAGCTGGCACAAAGAGAGCGAGAGCGAGAGAGAGAGAGAGGCCATACTGCATGATTCCCATTGATAAAAAAGTCTAGAAAGTGCCAGCAGGCTCTCTAGTGATGAAAAGGGCAGCAGCCTGGGGTCAGGGTTCTATGGGAAGGAGGGATGTCCATGGGGAAGGAGGGAACCTTGAGGGCGAGTGGTGGGCTCACCATTCTGACGGCCGTGACGGTCATGTGGGTGTGCACCCATGGTTCTCACGTGGGGACCGACATTGCCCCTCACGGGACACTGGAGACATTCTTGCTGTCTCCCCTGGTGGGTGCTGCTGCGGGAGTCTAACCGGTAGAGACCAGGGACGGTGTTAAATAGCCCACAAGGCACAGGATGGCCCCTAGAACAGAGATTTTCCAGCCCCAAACGCCGGTGGTGGTGAGGCTGAAACCCTGGTGTGGGGAGTGTCAAAACAGCAAATCGTACACCTGACAAATGGCCCATGTATCGGATCTCAATTCTGCATCAATAAAGCTATGAAACAATGATGTCTCTGCCCTGCCACTTGCTGGCTGGGTGACACTCGGGTGTCCCGCCATCTCTCCCAGCCAGTTTCCGCTCTGTAGGCCGGGGGACAACCCTTACTGCCCGGCGCTGTTAAGCATGAAAAGAGCTCCTGAGATGTGAGTCGTTTGCTATCTCAGGCTCGTGGAACTGACTCCAGCCGTCTGGAGAGGAACGGGGCGTAAATCACCCATGGAAATGACATTTTCGCTGGGCTCCAGTCCTCAGAAAACCGCGGGCCAAATAAAGACAGCCTCCGAGTGTTCAGGTCACGGCCCCCAGCTCGTGGGGCAGGGGAGGGGGCGCAGTGGGACAGGCGGTCAGGCCACCTGTCGGTAACAAGGACTTCTGGATGACCTTGAGTTCTGGCTCTCAGTCTTACCTGCACGCGAAACACGGCCCTGATACAATTTATATAAAAGTACTTACACCGTGGTGGTTTTTTTTTTTTTTTTTTAATTTTTGGCCAAGGTTATTGTTCATTGGTCTTTGGCCACAAAAACACTTAACAAAATTGAAGAGGCTTGCAGGTCTGCAGAAGCCCACCTCTCTCGCCCAGGCTGGCCCTGACCCTGGGCTTGGTGCCTGGCAGAGCCGTGTGTGGGTCACTGATGCTGGAGACCCAGGTTCGCGGCCTCATCCCCGCTGGAGGACTCCCTCGCTCAGACTCAGCCGCACCTCGAGGAAGATAAACAGGAGCACAGCTTAGAAGACGAGTGAGTGCCGAGCCCTCAATCAGGTCTTTGTTGACATGGGAGCCGGGTGGGAAAGCGGGAGGCGCTCGCCACCAGAACACAGCGCCTTTGTCTTGACGCAGTTCCCATTCCAGGTCCCATCAGAATCCAGGGGTTGGGGAAGTGGGGTTATTCCCCCAACCCCGTGATTCCCTGTGGCATTCACAGGGACCCTCCAGTCCTGAGTTCTGTCCTCTGGAGATGGCAGATGGAGGGGGGGGAGGAGGGGGTGCTGATAGCTGTAGGGCTCCCCGATGGGGTCCCCCTTTCCCCTTTGAGATGCAGCAGGCTCTGAGAGCATCTGAAGGCAGGAAGCGACACGGGAGGGACCGGGAACCCCAGGACCCTCCAGCTGTGCTCCTCTGGGAACATGGAGCCACTTGAGGTTCACTGGGTGATGTGAGACTCTCTCCTTTCTGACCATGCCCCCCGCCTGCCCCGGAGCCCTCCCTCCCCAGGGCTGCAGGGTGGGGGAGGAGGATGTCCGCCTGGCCCTACATCCACGGCTCATGACCCTCCAGGCTGACACCCCACAATGGTCAAGGACATGGTCCAGAGGAATCACATCTGTCTTGGAGATCCCGCTTGTGCCTATGGTGTTCCCTCTGCTGATAATGCCATTCCCGTTTCTCCTGGGAGATTCCAACCCTGCGCAGTCCTCCGCACTCTTGTGGGACAGTTTGCCCCCAGGCAGCCTGCCCTGATTCTCGGTGCTGGGTGACTCCTCTGGGTGCCAGCCAGCCCCCATTCTCCCGTGTCATCCCGTTGACAGAGTGGTTGGACTTCTCTGGCAGGGGTCCCTTTCCCCGGTTGGCCTGAGACAGAGGCCATGTCTGGGTCACTCTGAATCCTCAGTGTGGGGTTCGGGGCTGGTGCTAAGAGGTCCTCAGCCGCCGTGTGCTGAACACACGGGCTCAGAAGCGTGAAGGAAACTGGTTTCTTGAGGGGATTTTATAACCTCAAGCATCAGGCAGAAAGCAGGGGCTGCGGGCGGACAGCTGGCCGGCCGCGGAGAGGGGATGCCTGCTTCTCAGAACTCCACCTGGCCCCCCGTGTCTCCAGGCCCTTTGAGGACAAGGGGTGCCAGCTTCCTGGCTCAGAACAGGCCAGGCTGGTCGGGTTGGTTGCGTGGAGCAAGAATCAGGAAGAAGGACTTGTTCCTCATAATCCAGCTTGTTTATCCAACACACAATAAAACAGGGCCGGATTGTTCGCAGATGCTGGACGAAGCCCATGAGAGAGACCCCACTGGACCGTGAGGTCTGTTCAGGAATGCACAGAGCCTGGGAAATGTGGAGAGGGATGGGAGCCCGCTGTGAGGACATGGGGATGGGGCCCAGGGCGGCGGTGTGCCGAGCAGCTGGCACCGGCTCGAAAGGGCAAATCCTGTACTTGCTGCGCCAGCTCTGTGGTCAATGTTGTCACCGTGTGCAAGGGTCAATGTTATGTGCCAAGTGCACTGCGCCATGGAGGGAGGGAGGAGGGAGACAGTTGGTTAAACATAATTCTGGGTGTGTCCGTGATGGTTTCCGGACGAGATTAGCATTCAGATCGGTAGACTGAGTCAAGCAGATTGTCCTCCCATGTGGCGGGGCCTCATCTGATCAGTTGAGGGGAGGGCTGACGAGAACAAGAGGCTAAAGGGGCACCTGGGTGGCTCAGTCAGTGAAGCATCTGCCTTTGGCTCAGGTCATGATCTCAGGTTCCTGAGATCAAGTCCCACGTCAGGCTCCCTGCTCAGTGGGGAGCCTGCTTTTCCCTCTCCCTCTCCCCCTGCTCATGCTCTCTTTCAAGTAGATAAATAAAATCTTTAAAAAAAAAAAAAAAAAAAAAAGAACAAGGGGCTGAGGAAGGCTGCCTGACTGTCTCTCAGCTGGACTTTGGTCTCCGGACTTTGAACTCAGATTTGGACCAGAGCTTGTACCATTGGCTCCCTTGGGTCAGGACTTTGAGCTAACTCCCTGTAATTAATGTTTTTTACACACACACACACCCCTCCCGTTGGTTCTGTTTCTCTACACAGTGCTGACTAATACCCCGGAGTCCCTGACCTTGCCACGGTGGGAGGACTGACCCCCTGGGAAGCAGCCAGTGCTACTGGTGAGCCCCCAGCCCCCACCCTGCGGCCGATGGTCAAACATTCACGAGCAGCACGCCATGGCCCAGGGAGCTTCCCAGCCACTCGGAGACTTTCTCAGCCCCAGCAAGGCCACAAGCCCCTCTCCAGGCTCCCACCTGTGAGCCGTGACGCTGCTGAAGCTGATCTCAGCTGTCACCTGGAGCCACGCAGCCCAGGTGGGAGAGGTCGTTCCCTCTGGGACAAAGGCATGCCCCTCATCTGTGCCACCATCGTTTACATACTCTGCTCGGGCCACGCTGGCTTCTCACCAGGTCCCAGGGTATTGGAAGGCCTCTGATGCACGACCACGTCTTCATCTTCCATCGGTCCCCTGTGCCAGGGACAGGGCTGGACACACTGAAGGTCCTCAGGGCACGACATGCAACGGTACCTTTCCGCCACGTGGAAGATCGGCGAAGGCCCCCAAGGTCGATAAGACCCCGTCCGTCCCCCTCTGTGGGCAGAGAACTCACCTCAGTGGGTTTAAGGAAAAATACCGAGTTATTTATCGATTCCTGAATCTGGAGAAGTCAGAGATGAATCAGGCCAGCAGGACCCCAGGGCTCGGTCGTGCCGTTCCATGTCCGGGTTTGCTGGGCTCTTGTGAGCTCTGGCGTCGGGCGCGCCTCCTCTCGGGCTGCTCCGGGGGCTGCCAGCAGAAACGGGTTATGTCTGTGTCAATAATTTTCTGGCCATCTCCAAGGTCCCGTCCCTGTTAGGGGTCACCCCTCGCCCCCCGACATTAGGCTTGGTCAAGGGAGCGTGTGTGCAGGTGACCCGAGCTGTTTCTGAACAGAAGCTCCGGGGGCCTCCGCTCGGTTCTGCCCCGTGGTTTTCTCCCGGCTGCGAGATCCGTGGGTCGCAAGCCGGGCAGATGGGCCGCACCTGCTCCCAGACTGAAAACGAAGGAGACGGTGAGCAGAGCCCCGGCCGGCCAGTGCCACACTGGCTGGGGGTGAGCCGCGGACTTCTGCTGCCAGGAACCACTACAGTCCACACGGACACGTCATTGTCACCCACAGTCATAGTTGACCCTGGGGTTCACTCTTACCTTGCGGCGCACTCTTGGTGGCGGGTGGGTCATACATGAGGAATGACATGTATGCACCTGAATGAAGGGCCCTAACTCCATGACCAGGGTCCTTACAAGGGAAGAAAGGAGACGGTGACACGCAGATGGGGCTGAGGCTGGAGGGACGTGTCTACAAGCCCAGGAGCAGCAAGGGTGGGGCAGCCACCCGAGTCCAGGAGAGACACCTGGAGCAGAAACCCCTCCTGTCCCCCACAGAGTCCAGAAGGAACCAATCCCATGACACCTTGGTCCCAAGTGCCTTGGTCTCCAGAGCTGTGAGAGAATGGGTTTCTGTTCTTTTAGGCCACTTGGTTCATGGCTATTGGTCTCGGCAGCCCCAGGACATTGGCACGGGCTGTAATGAGGGGCAGGAGACCCACATGTGAAGTGCGGAACAGGGCAGCCAGCCTCGGCTGCGACCCACCGGCAACCCCCTCCAGAGGGCAGACCCAGGACCAAAACGTGCGTGCCGTTCATCACAACAGGAAAACTAAAGAACTGGGAGGGAGAGGCAGCCACATGGTACCATAAAAACACGAGAAATGTTGGATTTCACAGTTTCACTGATTCTGCCACCCAAACTCCATGATCTATGAAGACTTTTTCTTATTCCTCCCCAAAAAGAGCATGTTGTGTCAGCTCGGGTTTCTAGGGACCGGAAAACATCATCCTGAGTTTGCCCTAGCCAGCGACAGGAGTGGCCCCTGCTTCCCCCTGGCGTCAGTGGCATACCTGAGCCCAACTGGTGTGTGCCAACCCCAGGAGAACTACGGGAATGTTCTGGAGAAAATGCAGGCAGGAGGTACGAGCACGGAATTTATGGGCATCGGCTGTCTTTCTTGCAGATAAGCCTTTTTTGAAGCTGCATCTTCTTCAGGAGCATGAAGAATATTTCTAAGGACACGTTGGCCTCTGCTCTCCACCCTTCAGACAGATTCCATTCTCCCAGGTGAGGGTCTGGCCCATCTCTGCCACCAGCAGGGGCTGGTGTCTACTGTTGGGGAGGGCGCAGGGGCGGGGAGGGTGAGGGGTGTTGGGGACCCTGGGAGTGACTGAGGGTCCTCGGGGCCCTGAACACCCGTCCTGAACACCCCAGCAGCTGCAAGACAGCATCTACCTGCAGTGAGCCCCGCCGGGAAGTTCGCAGGACAGTCCCAGTGGAGCAGGGCAGTGCTGGCCTGATGAGCTCCCCACCGGGAACGGCCCTCCTTCCCTGTGTGTCCTGACGCCTGCTCACTCCATCGTCCTCCCTGAACGCGGTTGCGACCGTGACGAGTGCAGTCAGGAGGCGGAAACCACACAACTATCCTGGAGCGAAAGCGTCCTAGAGGCGGCTGTCCATGTGCTGCTCGCCGGGTACCCCACCCATGCCAGTGGACGGAGGCCCCGGAAGAGCTCCCAGGCACAGTGGGCGGCCCTGCATGGAGCAGCTACTCCGGGAAGAGACGAGGTGGGAGCAGGAGGACGTGGGAGCCACGGCTTGGACTCCCGCCTCCAAGCTGGAAACGCCGGTGGGCTGCTGTGTGCCCCCCTGGGGGACCCAGTGTCGCTGGTTCTGCAAGGGCTGGAGACTCTGCCAACTTGTGGCTGAGCTATGAGAAGGGGCTGCCAGAAAGATGAGGCACCTGGAGCGCCCGCTACGGTCAGTGGCTCCCAGGTTGGGCGGCAGGGCTTGCAGAGCCCCTACGGTTAGAACCTCCTCGGTGGCTGGCAGGGTTTGCAGAGCCTCTACTGTCAGAGCCCCCCTGGGTGGCTGGCGGGGTTTGCAGAGCACAACCCCGTGGCACCGAGCTGAGCCTGGAGGCGTGGGCAGAGCCCGCTTCTCTCCTTCAGCTACGCGGCCTGCCCTACAAAACACCCCATTTGTTTCTGCCCAGCAAGCATCATACAGTTAATATCCTTCGTCCAAATGAAAATTTTCTCTCACTCTCCCCAAAATGAGGAGCTGCGGGAGCCCCCGCTCCGTGTGTCCATCCGTGGGGGGGCTCACAGCGCACCCGTGTCCAGGCCAGACATTTCGGAGACCCTGTCACGGCCTGTGCTCCTTCCCAGAGGCTGAGTCAGGTGCAAGATGAGGGACTCAAATAACACGGGTTTCTACCTGCCGGGCGCCTGCCTTCTGGAGGCTCCAAGGGGCATTTCCTCGCTCGTCCGACATCTGGAAGCTGCCGTATCTCTCAGCTCCTGGGCCCTTCCTCCGTGTCTAAAGCCAGAAATCCTGCATCTTCCCGCCACTCTCTTCCGAATCCCCCAGGTCTCGTCCGAAGTCTGACACAGCAGGAGGCTCGGTAAGCACAAGGAATGAATGATAAATGCGGGTGTGCTCAGGCGGGCCGATTCCAGAAGTCAGAGCATCGGAGAAGCCGCTCAGTGTCTGGGTCGCTGGGCGGCTGCTGCCCCGATCCAGCCCGAGCCCAGTGAGATCTACGTGCCCAGGAACGGGCGTGTCGGAGACTGATACACGTTTTCCAACAGGATTAAATTTCGCTGATAAACAGTCAGAATGTTAACACGTTGCTTCGTTGAGTAATGTTCTGGAAGACGTGCCCTCGTATGAGTCAGTCCACAAATGACAAGGAGCAGAGGGAAGGGGGGTGCGTGAAGGCACAGACCGTGTTTAGGAGCCTCCCCGGTGCCCCCCAATATATCCTAAGGCCCAAGCACAGGACCTGTGAGTGGGACCTTGTTTGGAAAGCGTATCTTTGTGGAGGTCAGTAAGTTCAAGATTGAAAGACGGGCAAGTGTCCTTATGGGCACTGAGGCAGACCTGGAGACTCGGAGGGGAGGGCAGTGGGAAGACAGGCAGAGCCCGGAGTGACAAGTCTGTGAGCCCAGGGTCCCCCCCGGAGCTTCCCGAAAAGGAGCACAGCCCCGTGGATACTGGAGTTTGGATTTCTGCTCAGAACTGAGAGAGAATCGACTTTCCATGTCTTTAAGCCACACAGTGCAGCCACGGAAAACTAACACCTGTGTCTGGTGGGACCTGGGCCAGATGAGACAGCACAGTGAGGGGCCCCCCTCGGGGCCATCAGGCAGCAGGGGGCCTGTGGGGATGCTGGGCTCAGGATGGGGGGTAGGGCCGGGTGGAAACCACCCACCCTTCCACACTGTCCCCCTTGCTGGTGGCTGACTTGGGCCAGATGGACCCAGCTCTGGAAGGGGAGACCCGGGTCTGCGGGGGCCCCATTGGGGCTGAGAAACTGTGTCTGTGATCAGGTGACAGTCGACCCTGGTCACGCCGAAGCCTGCCTCCAAGAGCAAGGGTTTTCAGGCACATTCCTCAGGCAGGAGGGCCCCTGTCCTCACACCCAACATTTAGGGGACAGTGGAGGAAACATTGCTGTCCCACCAGGCACACCCCAGAGTGCGCAAACCTGCAGCCCCACACAGAAGAGCGGTGCTGAGAACCATCCAGAATGTTTCCTGCAGATGAAGGTACAAGGAGGAAAACAGGACGACGACCCCAGGGGCAGGGAGAACGGAAGAATCTCTGGGGAAAGGTGGCGTCCTCACCCTTTGCGACACCGGAAAGCGCTCCAGTGACCGGTCAAGCGCCCCAGCAGAAGTGGGGCGTCTGTGTGGGGGAGCATGGCGCCCGAAGCCTAATGAGGCGGCTTTAGTGCCCAGAGCAGACGTGCCCTTCTCCTAGAAGTCAGGAACACCACCGCCAAGACAGACCGTGAACTTGGCGTATGGCGTCTCATGGCTTTAGGAAGGGACCTCTGAAGAAAGACCTCGCCGGGGTTCCTGGTGGCAGGCGGCAGGGAGGGTCTGTCCTGAAGGGACCCTGCCGCTAGGCAGCTCCCCCGACCCGCCGTGCCACATACCAGTTGGGTGACAAGCGCATTTACTTTTTAACGAGGTAACCTTTTCAACAAAACATTTAAGGTCACAGATTGGCCAGGCGCCATGAGGAACTGTCATGGGGCACATGGGAAAGCCAAGGGCAGCCCGTCCATGTGTCATTCCGCTCACGGCACGCTCCCTGTAAGAGCCCCGGAGAAGACCGACAGAGGGCGGCCCCCTTTCTCATGGGTCTGCCCCCTCCATCTCCAAGGCCTGCGGGATCTTGAACCTCACCTCCGAATCCCGGTGCATCCTAGTGAGAAACCAGCCCAGAGCGCAAGGGCTTGACACAGCGCCATGTCCTTTCCTCTTTCCTGCGTGACGGGGGGGTGGTGACCGGCTCAGCTCGGGGTCTCTGGTGTGTTAGCAGCCAGCTGCTGGCCGCACTGGGGTCCGTCGGAGGCTCCCTGCCCCCACCCCGGGGCGGGTGGCCGCACTGGAACTCCAGCCCGCACCTCCTCCGGGTGCCCCCGGCGTCCCCGCGGCACCGTGGTCGGTCGGCTCCCATGGGGGAGGCGGGCCGGCAGAGCCCGGCACTGCTTCTTATCCGGCCTCCGAGTTCTACAGACCCACGGGCCACATTCTTTCTTAATCAGCCAGTCACCGGGACGACCGTTATTCAGGGGATGGAAATGAGGCTCCGGCTCCCAAAGGCCCGGCGTTGAGGGATGTGCGGACACACGGGGCAGGCGCCCCTCTTTCACTCCGGCCTCCATGGAAGGAAGTGAGGTGGCTGGGCTGTCACAGACGGGACCCCGAGAATCACCTCGTGGGAGAGGAGAGCCCTCAGGGATGGCCTGTGACCCGGTCCCTGAGCCTCAGTCTCCCCATCTGCGGGCCGGGCCGGGCTGGGCCGGGCCGGCCAGCCGTGGTCTTCCATGCAAAGCCCGTCCTCTCCCCTGGCGGCCCTGCTTGTGCCCACCTGCCTCCCCCCGAGGACCTTCCGAGACTGGGTCACGGCTCCACGTTCCTAGAGGTTCGAGCACATACACCTGAGTGGGTCACGACCCGCTGGCTAACAAACTAAACCGAGTTCTTGGTCATCTGCTTTGCGTGCAGAATGGCCAGAAGCCGTCTTTGCCTGGTTGCCAGCAGCTGCCTGGGGGCATCCATGCAGGGCTCCACGCTGGGCCCTGAGGAGCAGGGGCAGGCCCAGCCTTTCCTCGTGGGGGTCCGGTCACCGCAGCCCCCACGTGGAGGGCGGGGGGCGGCTCGCCTGCCCCGCCATCCCAGCAGGAAGGAGCTGCTTGCCAGGCACCCCTCGAGGTGCCTGGGGGATGCCGGGAAGCGGAGCAGGGCAGCGTTGGGGGCAGAGGCCCTCCCACACCTCATGCACCTGCCAGGGACTAAGGGGAACTCGCCCCCACGCCTGTCCCTCTGGTTTACGAGCAGTTTGCGGGAGATCAGCTCCTTCCTTCCTCGCACTGGCCCATGAGCTGGCAGATGAGTCATCTCTGATCGTTGCAGACTGATTCCTGAAGCGGCGTGCTCGAGGCCTCGATTGCCCCATGCTAACCCAACACGCCTGCCTGTCGTCCCCCAGCCTCCTGTGTGAACTCCCGGTAACAGACCTTCAAAGCACCTGCCCAGAGAAGTCGTGGTCCAGCCTCTGTGTGTGTGGCCCCGAGTCAGATACAGGATGCCACCACTGCGGGGACCGATGCACACTCCTTTGGAAGCAGGATAAGGCCCGCTGATGGAATCTTCTAGAAGGAAAGACGGAGCTGGGCCAAGCCGGGCAGTCCTGCTTCGCTCTGCATCACAGGCCCACCATGGTGAGAAACCGAGTGAGGCCAAGGCTACGGTCATGAGGGGCTCCCCTGCAGCCCCGATCTGGAAGATGGTGCCTGACCTTGGACTCCCCAGGGGAGGAGGTCGGGAAGAAAGCACGCCAGGCTGCTGGCCAGGAGCCCGGGTTTTAGCCTGTGCCGTGACCCTGGGTGGGTGTCTTAACCTCTGCCGCCAATTCTGTGGCCCATTTAGTGGCCCAGGAGGCTTTCTGTTCAGCAGGTGTCACTCCCTGCCCTGCGGGCACAGCATGGCTCGGCCCTCAGGACCTCACTCTGGGAGGTCTGGATGCATAATTAGTTAAAGTTGTGGTGGATTTCCCGTGGCAGCCCACAGGCCTGAGGAGAATGCATGCCGTGGACACTCACGGGCTGTGCACACAGCCGGGTTTTCCCTGGGGTGGCCCTGGGGGTGGCTGGGACTGGCCCTGCTGGCAGCCTGGTGGGGCTCCCATGGCGACGGTCCGTGTGATCAGGCATCAAAGGGCATGTGACTGGATCCAAGGACCGCAGTGCTGAGGCGTCCCCTCTGTTGCGGCAGGTGGCATGGGACGACCCCTCAGGACAGAGGCAGGGATGATGCTGGGACTCCGGCAGCAGCACCTGTGTGTGCCGGAAGGCCGGGGCGTAATTCTGCCCGGTAGGAAATGAAAATGCAGGACCCCTTGTTCGAAGCAGGAATAAAATACCCTTAAGGCACCAAAACATCAGGCTTTCTCCTCACTGCACAGCCTCTCCATGGACTCTCAACGGCGTTGTTTGAAGCACAACGTAATATTGCTATAAGCAGAAAAATCTATTTTACACTTAAATTGTTAGCATGGATTTTAACATTCGTCTTTATATTGTGTGATCTGAAGCTTATACAGCCAGCTTTATTTTGTATTTTTTAAAAATATTTTATTTATTTGACAGAGAGTGAGAGAAAAGGGCAAAAGCAGGGAGAGAGGGAGGCAGAGGGAGGCGGAGAAGCAGGCTCCCCGCTGAGCAGGGACCCCCCCCCCCCCGGATCATGGCCTGAGCCAAAGGCAGACGCTTCGCCACTGAGCCACGCAGGCGCCCTGCTTGATGCCCGTCTCACACGCAAATTTGAGAGCGTTTAACCAGAGCCGGAATCACAGAAATCACAGTTTGGTTTTGCAGCTCTCCCTCATGAGTGTGTTTCGCTTGAGGAATGCAGAGCTAAGTCTGCGATTTTATTTCCCGCCTTGCTCTGTGCCCAGTTTGCCAACACTCTGTCCTCTGTGTACGGGGGGCCAGGAGGACTGACCCGGGGGGGAAAGTCTCTGATCACCAACTCTCCGTCTCCTTCGACGCCATCAGTGCAGCGTTAACCAACACCAGGAAGTCAGGTGAGCGGGAAAGATGGGAGACGGGCTGCTCTGGCCTGAGCCGTGGCCCCTCAATTCTTACGTGGAAGCCCCAGCCCCAGTGTGGCCTTCTGGGGACACCTAGGCTTAAAGACGTAAGTAGGATGAAATGGGGTCACCGGAGGGTGACGGGGGTGGCCCTGATCCGGGGTGACCAGGGTCCTTACAAGAAGAGGACATCAGGACACAGACCCATGGAGGGACAACCCCGTGAGGACACAGAGCATGGCTGTCCACACACTAGGAGAGAGGCCTCAGGGGGACCGGCACTGCCGCACCTGGACCTCCGCGCACCACTCTGCTCTTCCAGCCACGGGAGCCACGTGATCTGAAGCGCTCTGAGTCGGGTCTCCTGCTTCTGGTGGCATGAAGTTCCGGAAGGACAGACCTGGCCCCCGGGCCTCGGTCTCCCCATCTGTGGAGTGGGAATGCCGGGTCCCCGCCCGACCCGACAGCACGAGGCCAGTGGGGGTGCTTTGTGGAAAGCCAAAATGTGGTGAGGAGGACGGGCACCACTGCACAGACACCAAGCTCGGGATCCGTCAGATCACCCCGGTGACCGTGACCTACAGAGAGGGGAGGGGCGGTCCCCAAATCACCCCGCCTGTCATCCTGGGAGCATCTGTGTCAGCCCCACCAGGAACCCTGCCTGCCCTTCTCACGCTCAGGGGAGGGACCCCTGGCTGCTCCCAGCCACCGCCCGGGCTCAGACCACTGGCAGGGGGAGCGCAGGGACCTGGGACCTGGGCCCCTGGATCCACATTCTCATGAACATTTCTCAATTTCAGGCGGCCCTGCGCACTCTCCTTGAAAGAGCTTGAAACCCAAAGGCAAAGACTGTTTTGTTAGTTTTTGGGGACCGACAGCGGACCACCACTGGGGACTTACGACAGAAGACATTTGTTTTCTCACAGCCTGGAGGGGAGAAATTTGAGATCCGGGTGTCGGCGGGGTGCTCCCTCTGGAGGCTCCCAGGGGGGATCCTTTGGCCTCTTCCAGCTTCTGGGGGCTCCAGACATCCCTGGGCTGGTGGCCACGTCCCTCCCTCTCTGCACCTGTGGTTGTGTGGCCGCTCGGCTGAGTCTCAGGTCCCCCTTCTGTCTCTTACAAAGTTATCGGCTTGAGGACCCAGCCAGGTGATGAGAGGCGCTGTCATAACAAGGTCCTTACCCTGCTGACGTCTGCCAAGACCCTTTCCCCAAACGAGGCCATGTTCCCAAGTTCCAAGGATGGGGACATGGGCTGTGAGGGGACACCCAACGGCCACCGCCACACCAACTCCCTGGTGATGGCCACGGAAGCCTGGGAGGGGGCTCAGCGCCACCCCAAACCCGCTCTGGCCCAGCCGGTGGTCCCGCCTCTCCGGCACCCCCAGAAACACCTGCTCTGAGGCTCTGCGGTCCACCTGGTACCATGACACGGCAAACAGCTTCCCAGGAACCGCTGCCCGCCCTCCCTTCCGAATGCTGCTCATTGGCCCTCGGGCTGCAGAGTGATTTCTCCGCTGGGCATGATGGCCACTGCCCACGGCTCGTTCTCTGCGGTCAGGGCTGTCCTATGTGTCGGAGGGCACTCGGCAGCTCTCCTGCCCCACAACATGCCGCCCCATAATCACAACCCACAGCGTCTCCTGATACTGCCAAGTGTCCCCAGGCGGGGACAGGTCACACCCACCGGCTGTGTCAGGAGGGTTGGAAACAGCCGGACATCGTGGAGTCTGAAGGACGCACCTGCACTGACCAGCCACGGGACCCTGCACATGTTCTGGAATGTTCTGAGCCTCAGGTTTTGGTAATAGGGCTATGACTGCTCAGTGGGGTTGTTGTGGGAGCAACGGCACTGCGTGGGAGAGACGGTCACGGAAGCAGTAGCTACTCAGCAACGGCATGATACAGTTTGATTCTGCATATTTTCCGAAGTAGGGTGTGCTGTGGGGGCGTCACGCACCCTACACCATACATGACCGCAGGGCACAGGAAGGGGCTCACTCACTGGGCCACATCAACCCGTTCTGACCGCCTGGTTGAGAGGCAACCCAGCCTCGCTGGCCCGGCCTTCTGGAGGCCCAGCCCCTGGCTCTGGGGTTTGACAGTGGCCCTGGGATTGACGATGTCCCTTTCTCCCCGCTGTAGAACACAGAGGGGACCCAACATGAAGCTGGCAATGCCCCCTCCTCTGGGGGGCTGGGGCGTCCTGACCATCCTCAGGCTGCCTGGGGTCCCCCTCCCTAAACATGCCGACCGTTTGGGTTTTGGGAAGGTGCCTCTGGAACTCTGTGGCTGGCTGGGAGCCACTGTCCCCGGCACAAAGAACCAAGGCAGTCCTGGGAACTGGCCTGCACCCAACGGGCACCCCAGATGGGCAGACGCCCTTGACCCGGCCATTCAGGATGACGTTGGACGAGGGCCACGCTCGTCTTAAATGTCATCGTGCCATGCAGGGTGCGTGGGAGAGCGTGGGGCCCGCGTTTCCACCTAATTCACTCTGTAGCAGGGTCAGGACAGGAGAGAACATCCTATGGGATTTAAGGATTCCTTCACAAAATGCACTGCATTTGTATGTCACGGGTATTTTCCTCCTTTTTTTTTTTTTTTTTTTTCCTTGAACAGATGGCACAGGAGCTATCCTCTTAACAGAATTTTAAGTGCATGACCTAGTGCTGTCTCCAGGCTCGATTTTGTGGGGCAGGTCTGCAGAGCTGATCCATCCTGTTTAATTGGGACTGGGTGTCCCAGGGCCCCGCCCCTGCTGGCCCCCACCGACTCTCTGTCTCTAGGAGTTTGACTCCTTAGATAACTCACATACGCAGGGTAATGCATTGTTTGTGTTTCGGTGGCTACCTCAGCTCGCCTAACATCCTCTCAAGGCTCGTTCCCATCACGACAAGTGGCCGCGGTTCCTTTTTCAGGGCTGAGTAATATCCCACACCAGGCATCAACCACATTTTTTTTTTTATATTTATAACCTTTATTTTAGGATTCTGTTTCCTCTCTGAAATATGGGTCCATTAAAAATACCTGTGTTTTTTGGGGGTTTTTTGGTTGTTTTTTTTTAATTTCTTTTCAGCATAACAGAATTGTTATTGTCATTGTTTATGCACCACACCCAGTGCTCCATGCAACCGTGCCCTCCACAATACCCACCACCTGGCTCCCCCAACCTCCCACCCCAGCCCCTTCAAAACCCTCAGAATGTTTTTCAGAGTCCATAGTCTCTCATGGTTTGTCTCCCCTTCCAATTTCCCTCAACTCACTTCTCCTCTCCATCTCCCCTTGTCCTCCATGTTATTCCTTATGCTCCACAAACAAGTGAAACCATATGATAATTGACTCTCTCTGCTTGACTTAATTCACTCGGCATCATCTCTTCCAGTCCCGCCCATGTTGATACAAATTCCTTTATCTGCCAATGGACATTCAGGTCGCTTCCACGCCTTGGCTGTCGTTAATAACACTGCTTTGAACGTGGGGTGTAAATGCCCCTTCAAGATCCCGATTTTAATTTTGGGGGGGTCAAAACTCAGAAGTGGGATTGCTGGGTCATGTGGCAATTTAATGCTTGATTTGTTGAGGAAACTCCACGCTGTTTTCCGCTGTGGCTGCCCCAGTTTGTGTCTTCGCCAGTGGGGCCCAAGGTTCCCAGTTTCTCTGCATCTTTCACCAACGCTTCCTTTTTGTTCTCTTGTCATGGCCGACCCGCAAGTGTGCGGTGGTGTCTCCCTGAGCTTTTGATGGGCATTTCCCCGGTAATTAGTGATGGGAACATTTTTATGCCCCTGTTGGCTATCACATATCACCTTTGGAGAAATATCTGTTCACGCCCTTTGCTTAATGTTTAACCAGGTTTTGGGGTTTTCTGGTTATTGAGTGGTAGATTTTGCCTTTCCCTCATCAATACGCGCTTAAGATGCGTCTGTGTCTTTTCAGGGCTGGACAGGGGACTCCCTTCGTTCCTGGAAAGCATTCTTCGGTCCTGATACTCACCACCCACTGAGAAATGTCTTGATTGCTTCCAGGCGTTTCTGGATTATGAACAGAGCTGCTATCAGCATTCACGTGCAGGTTTTTGGCATAGACGTAAGAGTTTTAATCATTTGGGCACATGCAAGGGCACATTTCCTGCCACTGCAGGACTGGATGGTAAGACCACGTTTAGCTTTGTGAGGAAAGGCCAGACTGTCCTCCAAAGTGGCGGGACCACTTGCGTTCCCACCAGCAAAGAAGAAAGCTTCCTGTGGCTCCTATCGTTCCTGTCATGGACTTGCCAGCCTTTGGGTGGTCACTGCTTTGGACTTCAGCCATTCCAAAGAGTGTGACGTGGCATGTAACTATTTTAGTTTGCGCCTCCCTGCTGACAAGGGATATCAAGCATCTTCTTGTGTGCTTTGATATGGACTGGATGTTTGTGTTTCATAAAATTTCATACATTGAAGCTCCACCCCCAAATGCCATGGGGGCGGGGCCATTGGGAGGCGACTGGAGTCAGATGAGGTCATGAGGGTGGGGCCCTCACCATGGGATTAGTGCCCTTAAAAGAAAGATGTGGAGAGACAGATCTCACTCTCTCCGCATGGAGGAAAGACCACGAGGACACAGCTAGAAGGTGGCCACCCGCAAGCCTGGAAGACAGGTCTCACCAGAACCCAACCGTGTGTGCGCCCTGACCTCGGACTTCCAGCCTCCAAAACTGGGAGAGATAGCTCTAATTTTGCAGACCCCCGTCTACGGTATTTTGTTATGGCAGCCTGAGCTGGCTGAGACAAGTTTGTTTGCTGTCTATATACCTTTTTTTTGATGAGATGTCTCTTCAGATTTTTCTGCCCATTTTTATTGCCCATTTTTATTGCCCATTTAAAAAAATCTTCTCTTGTTTCTTATTATATTTTTGAAATTCTTTGTATAGTTTAGATGCAAGTTCTTCATCAGAAACGTGTTTTGCAAATATTTTTTTTTTCCAATCTGTGGCTTGTCTTCTCATTCTTTGCAGAGCAAACCTTTTTAACTTAAAGAATATTCAACTTATCTAGGGGTGCCTGGGTGGCTCAGTTGATTAAGCATCTGCCTTTGGCTCTGGTCATGATCTCAGGGTCCTGGGATCGAGTCCCGTGTCAGGTTCCCTGATCAGCCGGGAGTCTGCCTCTCCTTTTCCCTCTGCCTCTCCCTCCTGCTCATGCTTTCTCTCCCTCTCTCTCTCTCTCTCCCTCTCAAATAAATTTTTTAAAAAACTTTAAAAAAGAATATTCAACTTATCTATTTTTTCCTCCATGGATTGTGTTCGTGGTGTTGTCTAAAAACTCATCTCCAAACCTAAAATCATGTAGATTTTTATCTATGCATTGTTCTAGAAGTTTCATAGAATATTTTATATTTAGGTCATAACCCATTTTGGGTTAATTTTGCATAAGGATTTGTATCTGCATTCTCTTTTTTTTTTAAATGCATATGGGTGTCTGTCCCAGCACGACTGGCTGAAAAGAGCATCCTTTCTCCATGAATTGCCTTTGTACCATATTCAAAAATCAGCGGACCATGATTGTTGGGTCTATTCCTGTCCTCTAACTGTGGACCTATGTATTTACTCTTTCACCAGTGCCACACTGCCTTATTTTCTGTAGCTTTTAGTAAGTCCCACATGGGAGCAGTAGGAGTCCTCCTCTCCTGTGGTTCTTCAGACTTGTGTTAGCAATTCCAAGTTCTTTGTCTTTCCTTATACATTTTTGAATTGGTTTGTTGATATTTACTGAATAATTTGCCCAGATTTTGATTAGGACTGCACTGACTACACATCAAGTTGGGAAGAGCCGATATCTTCATGTTATTGAGTTTTTCAATCCATTACACACAGAATCCAAACAGTCGGTTAGATTTATATCTAAGTACTTCATTTTTGGGGTGCTGTTTTAAATGATATTATTTTTTAATGTCACAGTCTAATCACTTATTGTTGCTATAAAATAAATCAACTGACTTTTGTATATTGACCTTGTATCCAGTGATTTTGCTTATCAGTTCTAGGAATTATTTTTGCAGACTCTTGGGGTCCTCTAGGTCGATGATCATATCATTTGAAAATAAACGGTTTTATTTTTTCTTTCCAGTCTGTATACCTTTTTATTTATTCTTCTTGTCTTATTTCATTAGGTAGAACTTCCAGGATGACGTTGAATAAGGATGGTAAGAGAAGACTTCCCTGCTTTACTGTCTTAAGGGGAAAATATTCAAGCTCACACTATTAAAAGTGACACTAGGGGTACCTGGGGGGCTCAGTTGGTAAAGCATCCAGCTTGATCTCAGCTCAAGTCTTGATCTCAGGTTCATGAGTTCAAGCCCCATGTTGGGCTCCATGCTGGGCATGGAGCTTAGTTAAAATAAAAAAAAAAATTAAAGTAATACTAATATGATGTTAGTGTAGGTTTTCTGCTACATATTTCCTTTATGAAGTGAAGAAAGTTCCTCTCTATTCCTAGTTTTTTGGAAGACTTTTTACCATGAATGAGTGCTGAATTTTGCCAAATGTTTTTTCAGCACCTATTAATGTAACCATATGGTTTTTCTTACTCAATCTGTGACTATGATAGATCACACTGACTGATTTATGGATGTTGAAACGGCCTTGCAGTCCTAAAATGAATCTATTTTCATTGCAATGCATTCTCCTTTCTACATATTCATGGATTTGGTTAGTTCATATTTCATTAAGGATTTCGGTATCTATGTTTATGAGAGATACTCGTTTCTTGTTTTCCTTACTTGCATTCTCTTTATCTGGCTTGGGCAGCTAGCTAGGTGACACTGGCCTCACAGAAAGTGTCGGGATGTGTTCCCTCTACTTTCATTTCCTGGAATTTTATTGTTAGCTTCCTTAGCTATTTCATGGAATTCACTAATAAAATTACCTGGGCCTTCTACTTTCTTTTTTGGAAGATGTTAAAATACTGATTCAATTCTTTAGTAGGCAGAGGCCTGTTCTGGTTATTTATTCCTCTTGTGTGAGTTTGGAGAGCTTGTGTCTTCCAAGGAATCAGTCCACTTCATCTCAATCATCAGATTTTGGGGAATAGAGTTATTTACAGTATTCCTTGATTATCCTTTAATGTCTATGAGGTCAAGAGTAATGACCCCCTTTCCATTTCTGATATTAGTAATGTGGTCTTCTCTCTTTTTTTCTCTCAATTAACCTAGCTAGGGGGTTACCAATTTTACTGATATTTTCAAAGGACCAGATTTTTGTTTCTTTGATTTTTCTCTATTATTTTCCTGCTCTCAATTTCATCAATTTATGCTTTAATTTTTGTTAGAGTTTGTTAATAAGTCTTCTTTAGGCTTATTTTGCTCCTTTTCCTCTCGTTTCTTCAGGTGGACACCAAGATTATTATTATTATTTTTTTTACTTTTCTTCCTTTTAATAGATGCACTTAATTTCCCTCTACTCACTGTTTTCATGCCTCCCACATGTTTTGATGAGTTGCTTTTTCATTTTCATTTAGTTTAAAATATTTTAAATTTCCACTGAAGCTTTTTTTGACCCAAGGGTTATTTAGAGCTGCGTTATTTAATTTCCAAACAGTTGAGAATTTTCCAGCTATCTCTTGCTATTGGTAGCTATATATTAATTCCATGGTCTGCCAGCATACTTGATGTGGCTTCTATTATTTTAAATATGTTTAAGTGTGTTTTATAGCCCAGGATATCGTCTATCTTGGTGCATGTTCCATGTAATGTGTGCTCTGCTATTGTGGAATGGAATGTTCCGTGTATCTCAATGTGATCATGTTGATTGATAATACTCAGTGTCCTCATTCAGTAGTACTCAATATCCTTACTCAGCAGTACTCAACATCCTTACTCAGTAGTGCTCAACATCCTTACTCAATGGTACTCAATATTCTTACTCAGCAGTACTCAGAATCCTTACTCAGTAGTACTCAACGGTCTTACTCATTAGTACTCAACGGTCTTACTCATTAGTACTCAATGTCCTTACTCAGTAGTACTCATTGTCCTTACTCAGTAGTGCTCAATATCCTTACTCAATAGTACTCAATATCCTTACTCAGCAGTACTCAATGTCCTTACTCAGTAGTACTCATTGTCCTTACTCAGTAGTGCTCAATATCCTTACTCAATAGTACTCAATATCCTTACTCAGCAGTACTCAATGTCCTTACTCAGTAGTACTCAAGAGTCTTAGTAGTACTCAATGTCCTTACTCAGTAGTACTCAATATACTTACTTAGTAGTACTCAATATCATGATTTCCCCACCTGCCTGATCTATCCGTTATGGAGAGGGGGACACTGAAGTCTCCAACTATAGAGGCGATTTGACCATTTTCTATTTTAGTGCTATCAGGCTTTGCCTTAATTTTTTTTTTTTAAAGTAATCTCTGCCTTCAATGTGGGAGTTGAACTCACAACCCTGAGATCAAGAGTTGCACACTCTTCTGACCGAGCCAGCCAGGCACCCCAGTTTTGCCTTACTTTGAAGGCTGTTTTGTGAGGTAGATACTCAAGTAGGATTGGTATGTTTTCCTGTGAAATTGAACCCCTATCATTACGGCGCCTCCCCTTTATCTCCAATCAATATCTGTGTTCTGAAGTCTGCTTTGCCAGAAATTAATGTAGCTAGTTCAGCTTTCTTCTGATTGGTGTCATTGTGGCATTTCTTTCTTTATCCCTTCACTTTCCCCCATCTCATTCTTTATGCTTAAAGTATATTTATTGTGGATGACATAAGGTTCTATCTTTTTTTTCTTTAAATCTACCTTGGACAATCTCTCAGTGTATTTTAACTGTTCATGTTTAAGTGGTTATTCGTATGTGTGGGTTGGTATCTATTATGTTCGTAGTTGTTGGACTTTTTTGTGTGTGTTTCTCTCCTCCTCTTTCTGCATTTTCTGGTTTTTCGACTGTACTTCTTTTATAAAACATTTTAGTGGTTGCCCTGGAGTTCGTAATATTAGTTTTAAACTAATCTAAGTTCACCTTCGTGTGAACCATAGTACTTTGTGTCTAGTGTAGGCCCCTTATGCTATTGCTTTAAAGTGATCTTTTAGAACAATTAAAAATAAGAAGAATAAAAGATTTTATTGTATCTTTACATATTTCTTCTCCTCTGCTCTTCTTTCCTCTGTGTGGGTCCGGGCTGCTGACCTGAAGAGCATCCGGAAGCGCCCCTTTCAGGCTAGGCCTGCTGAGGATGAATCCCCTGGGTTGTTGTTTTCCCTTCCTTCAGGAAATCTTTACTTCTCCATTACTTTTTTCTCTGTAAACAACTTTTCTTCTTCTTTAAATTTTTATTTTGTAGAGAAGTTTTACATTTTCACAAAATTGAAAGTACAGAGATTTCCTGTGTGCATCCTGACCCTAAAAACGTGTGTGACTGTCAACACCACTCGGCAGAGGGCGCCCTTGTTACCAGGGGTGCAGCTACCAAGACTCGGAATGTGGATCTATAGTTCACTTCGTGGTTCACTCTTGGTGGTCTACATTCTATGAGCTTAGACAAAAGTATAACGACATACACCCATTATACAGAGTGTTTTTGCTGTCCTAAAAATCCTCTGCTTCACCTGTTCACTTCTCCTACCTACAGCATCCCTGACAACCGCTGATCTCGTGACTGTCTCCGCGGTTTTGTCTTTTCTGGAACATCACAAGGTTGGAATCCTACAGGAGGTAGCCTGGGCTCATTGGCATCTTTTACTTAGTTTTATGCATGTGTGTTTCCCTCAAATCTTGTCATGGCTTCACAGGTCATCCTGCTATTGTTTGGAAGCCCCTCAGTTTGTCCATCTACCTGCTGGAGGACATCTCGGTTCCTTCCAGATTTTTGGCAATAATGGATAAACCTATAAACATCCAGATCGAGGTTTTGTTATCAGTTAGATGTAAGTTTTTAACTCCTTCGGGAAAATGCCAAGGAACACAATGGCTGGATCTTGTGGCAAAATTACCTTTGGCTTTGCAGGAAACTGCCAGCCTGTCCTGCAGAGTAGCGGCTGGACCATTCTGCCTCCCCACCAGCAGTGAGGAAGAGTTCCTGGTGCTCCACATCCCCACTGGTCTTTGTGGCTGTCACTGTTCTAGAATTTGGGGCGTTCTACTAGGTGTGGAGTGGTGCCTCATTGTGATCTACGTTTCCCTGATGAGGTAATGTAGGGCATCTTCTCACGTGCTTACTCGCCATCTGTGCATTCTCTTGGGTAGGTGCCTGTTCAGGTCTCTAGTCTGTCTTTGAACTAGATTGGTTTCTTATTGTTGAGTTTTAAGAGTTGGTTTTTTTTTTTAATTTTAGAATACAGTCCTTTATCAGATGCATCCTTGGCAAATATTTTCTCCCAGTCTGTGGCATGTCTTTTCATTCTCTTGTTATTGTCTTTCATAGAAGATTTTTTAATTTTAAGAAGTCCCACTTATCTGCTATTTCTTTCATCGACTGTGTCTTTGGTGTTTTGTCACCACACTGCTGGTCATTTAGGTTTTCTACTATGTGATCTTTTAGGGGTTTTGTGGTTTTGCATTTTACATTTAAGTCTGTGATTCACTTTGAACACATTTTGAAAGAATTTAAGGTCTGTGTCTAGTTTTATCTTCTTGCCTGGGGACATCCACTTGTTCCAGCCCTATATGTGGGAAAGACTGGGTTTGCTGCATTGTATTCCCTTTGCTTTCTCCCTTGATCGATTTGCCTGTTTTTTCCTCAGCACCACACTGTCTTGATCTCTGTAACTTCACAGTAAGTCTTGAAGTCAGATGGTGTCAGTCTACCAACTTTGTTCTCCTCTTCAATACTGAGTTGGCTCTTCTGGGTCTTCTCTCCCTCTCTTTCTCTCTTTCTCTCTTTTGCCTCCATATAAAATCTCAAATGCACAAAATAGCTTGCTGGGATTTTGATTGAGATTGTGTTGAATCTATAGATCAAGTTGGGAAGAACTGACATCTTGACAATGTTGAGTTTTCCTATCCATGAACATGGAATACCTGTTTATTTAGTTCCTTTATTTTGTTCACTAGAGTTCAGTGGTTTTCCTTGTATAGATTTGGTACATATTTTCTTAGATATATGCCAAAGAATTTCTTTTTTTTTGATGCTAAATATAGTGTTACATTTTTTTTTTTAATTTAAAATTCTGCTTGCTCATTGCTGCTGCATAGAAAGGCAATTGACTTTTCATGGCCTGTATCTAGTAATTGTGCTATAATAACTTCTCACTTCCAGGATGGTTTCTTTGTCAGTTCTTTTGAATTTTTTCTTCCTTACTTTTAAAGGATAATTTTGCTGAATAGTCTTTTGCTAGATTTCCTTTTAAAAATTTCAGTGTATTAAATATTTCACTACACTCGCTTCTTGCTTGAATGGTTATTAATGAGAAGTTCACTGTAATTTTTATCTTTGTTCCTCTATAGATACGATGTTTTATTACTCTGGCTTCTTTCAAGAATTGTTCTCTGCCTTTGGATTTCTGCAATTTGAATACGATGTGCTCTGGTGTGTGCGTGTGTGTGTGTGTGTGCACGTGTGTAATATTCATCCTGTTTGATGTTCTCTGCACTGTTTGCATGTGTGTGCACCGTTTCACATTGGTTTTGCAAAGTCCTCTGCTATTATTACTTCAAATATTTCTCTGCTTTGTTCTCTCTCCTCTTGTTAATATTCCCGTTACATGGTTCTTATGTGTCCTGTTCTTTTTACATTTCTTTTTTCTCTTTACTTTTCATTTTGGGAGGTTTCTATTGCCTGATCTCCAAGTTCAGATTCTTCCCCAGGCTTCGCCACATCTGCTGAGGAGCCCTTGGAAGGCATTCTTCATTTTTATTAGTGTGGTTTTTGCTTCTAGCACTTCCTTTCCATTGGTTCTTAGTGTTGGCATTGCCCACCTGCTTTTACATGTTGTCTAATTTTTCCATCCAATCCCTTAACGTATTAATCATAGTTATTTTAAATTCTCCCACAGGTGATCCTAACATCTGTGTCATATCTGAGTCTTGCTCTGACAATTGCTTTGTCTTTTCAGACTGTGTTTTTCCTGCTTCTGACCCAAGGCTACAACTGTACTCTTCTTTCAGAACTGACTTACCAGCCCACCTTTCCCTGAGACCTTCTGACTGCTTTCTAGAAAACCGACCAAGACCCCTGGCCCAGCACCGTGCTAACATGGTTTATTTTGCTTTCTTTTCTAGTAAATCTCCCCAAAATCAAACAAATAAAAACTCCAGCCCCTTCTGCTTTAAGGAGAATGACTTGGATATCACTTCTTTCTCCTGCAGCAAATTCAAAGGGTTCCCAGTCTGCACGTGAACACACAGACAGGACCGCGTGCCAGGCACCTGCACTCCCCACAGCCAGCCCAGGAAGCAGTCTCCATGATTGCCCCGTTTCTCCCAAACTAGAGCACAGCACAGGTCACCTTGGCTGACTTGCTCAAGTCCCACAGCTGGTACTGAGCCAGGCTTTGGCTCAGGCCCGGCCCCCTTACCTCTGAGAGGGGAGGAAGTGGCTCTGGGCTGGGAGGAAGCCCAGGTTCTTCCGATCACCACCTCCACCTTGCGTCACACTTCCTCACAGCTCTGGTCAGCAAGTGCGGAAACCAGGGTGTCTCCAAGCGTCTGAAATCACACAGCTGCCTACTCAGCTCTGGGATGGCACGGCAGGGAAAGCATCTTTCCACTTACTTCTCTAAGCCTGGTCCTATGTATGGAAGTGCCCAGCACAGATTAATATTCAAAACCTGTGTCTCAGCATATGTTGAGGGGTAAGCAGTCAGTGCCGGTGACAATATTGCGAATCACAGGAGAGTCAGATGCTCAGGACAAGCCAGCCCCACGTTAACCCATGATGCAGCTGGACTGACATGTGAGCCCCTCTCTGCACCTGGGCTCTGAGCTCCCCAAGGGCAGGGACGGCCTCTGAGGGAGGGCAAGAATGGCCCCAAGGACAAGGATGGTCCCCGAGAACAGGGTTGGTCCCCAAGGGCAGAGACAGTCCACAGGGCTGGGACAGTCCCTAGGGTGGGGACCAGCCATGCACGTGTTCCCTGCTGTTTCTCCAGCACCACCCTCCTTCATCCTACAGAGATGATCCCAAAACAAAACACCTGAGGAGAACATGAAATCGTTGGGTATCCTTAGACCAGTTTGGAAGTGTTGTGCGGGGGAAATTAACCCCAGAAGCCAGGATTTCGGGAGTTTGGGGGGGGTTTGCGCCTGCACACCCCTTCTCCAAGCCCGAGGAGCCCCCATGTAGCCGGCCTCCTCGCCTCTCCTCTTTGCTCATCTGGGAGCTTGAATAAGAGGGTGACACAGAAGCCCGGTGCCCCACTCAGCTCGGGCTGCTGTAACCAAACCGCACACGCCGGGGGCTCGTACTTACTCTGACATCGGTCGGTCACCGTCCTGGGGGTGGAAGTCGCAGGTCAAGGTATCGGCTGATCTGGCTTCCGGTGAGCAACCTCTTCCTGGCTTGCAGTTGGAGACCTTCCCGCTCGGGCCTCCCGAGGCCTTTCTCTAAGCACTCACAGAGTCTGGAGAGAGACGGACAGACAGACAGACAGAGAGGGGGCAGGCTCTTGGGTGTCTCGCTTCCGGAGACACTCGCCCCGTCTGGTCCGGGCCCCACCCTGCAGCTCACATCCTTCCCTTCCTTCCCCCGAGAGTGGCCACCCTGGGGGTCAGAGCCTCAACACATAAATCAGGGGACACAGGCGCCCTTCGTAACACCAGCAGTCAGCGTGAGCACGGTGGCCCTCAAGCCCTGATTACAGGTGGGCTGCTGGGCAGAGGGGGCCTTGTCCCCCCAGAGGTCAGCGTGAAGGACAGTGGGACAACGGGCTCTGAAACCGGAATCATTCACTTTCCGCCTGATTTGGGGAACGTCAGGAGCCTCCCTGCCTCAGTTCCTCTCTCCTTAAAGCCGGGACTCTAACATCTCCCTGCTTTGGGAGCCCCTGGGCCAGGCTGTGGGCTGAGTGGCCATTGGCGCCCACGTCAGATCATCCCAAGCACCAGGGACAGCGTCGGATGAGGGGGGTGGCGTGCGCAGGGAGGCGTAGGGCCGGCGGCCCTCACTTCCGCCACCCAGTGGCACCACCGGTGGGGTGACCTGGCCGCTGTGGATAGTTTCTGGAAGGGCATTTCCCCCTTCTCATCTGTGGCCCACCTGGGGCAGGAAATTATAGCCACTCCCCGAGAAATAACCAGCGTACCGTGGAAGGCTCGTCACGTGACGGCCATCTGGAAGCACTGAGTGACCTCTAGCCCACCCAGTTTGTAATCAGTTGCCACGTGAGCCAGGCACAGACTGGACGGGTGACGGGGTGACTGCTGTCGGATTAGGCTCAGGAGCAATGCTTTTGGGATGATGTGCCTGTTTCCGGGCCTAACCAGCTGCTTTGCCGGGCGTGCTGGGGCTCATCTGCTGGAGAAGGTTCGAGGGCTGGGACGGCGAACCGCCGGGCCTGCTGCCTGAGCTCTGTCTCTGCTCCCACCCCTTGGCCCACACCCCTCCAGGCCTTGCCCGGAGGCCCTTGTCCCTGGAGGCCTGGGTCCCCACCCAAGGCGACTGTGCCCTTCCTGCTTTCCTAACCTCTGGACCCAGGACTATCCAGAAGCCACTGGGTCCTGGGAAAGGACTCCCAGCTGGGGGATTCGAGGATGGGGCCCGAAGCTGGATTCTTCCTACCTCAGTGGCTGGACCAGCTTCTGCCAGATGTTCCCCGGGCAGGCGGAGGGGCAGAAACACGACCCTTTTTACGACCTGTCCTTCCGTCCATTTAAGGCAGATCTGAGCCTTAACCCAGAAGCATGGAGGAAATCCCATGTCTTCGAGCCTGACGTCCTGTGCAGGTGCAGGGGGCTATTGACATCCCTCCTTCCCCCTGTTGCCCCCTCCCCCTCCCCCCCCACCCGCCGCGCTGCTGGGGGTGCTCTGGCCCCACTGTGGCTCCCCGGGGGCTGGAGGCCCAGAATGGAGGGTCCAACCACAGCTTGTCCCCCATCTGGGGAGCTGTGCCCCTCCCCTCTCGCCCCACCCCTATAAGAAACACCTAGCCTTATTGCTTCATCTCCAAAACAGCTTTCTTTGACACCCCAGGGCTCCTGATTCCTGCCCTGAGCTTGGGAATGCAAAGGGTCTGGGCTGGTCAGGGCCAAGGGGAGGAGAGACAGGCGTGAGTAAGCAGAGAACACAGGGCAGACCAACACTTGCTTCCTCTGGTTGTCCGTCTACCCATCCTTCCACTGGCAACAGTACCCGATGTTCTGGGAGAACGCCCCATCCTCAGCCCAGCCTGGCCCAGACCCGGCCTTAGGCACGCACAGAAGTGACCCATCAGACGAGGCAGCTCTCGCCTGACCCAGATGTGTGGGTGGAGGGCAGGGCACGAGATGTGAATACTGGGGGCCCCGAGGCTGAGAAGAGCCAGTGAGAGGCCGGTTGAGGGAGAGCAGAGGTCGGACCGCACCTGCCCAGCAGGGAGGCAGTGTCTGAAGGGACAAGGCCAGGGCTGTCCTGTCCACTGCCCCACTGACCGCTGCCGGCCAGAGCCTGAGGAATAAGGGGGGCCAGAGCAGGGCCAGGACGCCCAGAGGAAGGGCTGCCTGGCTGGAATGTGGAATCGATCTCCTGGAGCCTGGGACAGGGCTGCAGGGAGAGGTCTGCCCGGTCAAACCCGCCGTGCACGGCAAGTAACAGCATAGCTGATTCACGGCCCCGCAGACCTGTGCTGGTCACGGCTCCCTTGACCCGGGAAGGGGTCTGTGAGCCTCCTGCCCTTGCTCTGGGCACCGGCTGTCACTGGGACTCAGCGGACCATGTTCCTTCCCGCAGGGTTAGCCGAGGCAGGGCAGAGCCCTCCAGCTGGCAGCCCAGAAGTGGCCACCATCCAGGACCCTGCCTGAGCCTCAGGGACACTGCAGAGTGGGCCCGTGGTCAGTGGAGCCTGCCTCTGCCAGCTCTGCAGTGTGCTGGGCAAGAGAGGGACGCGCAGGGGGGCAGAGTGTAGGAGTCGCCCAGGGCGTCCGCAACAGATGACCACAAGTCAGGAGCTGAAAACAACAGAAGGTGATGGTTTCATGGCTCTGCCGGCTGGAGCCCGAGACCAAGGTGTCGCAGGGAAGCCTCCCTCTGGGGGCTCTGGGGGCTCTGGGGGTGGGTCCTTCCTGCATCTTCCAGCTCCTGGGGGCTCCGGTGCTCCCAGGCTCCGGTTGCAACCCCCCAGCCCCTGCCTCCCTGGTCACATGGCCCCTTGGTGTCTGTGTCTCAGGTCCCCCCGTCCTTTCTCTTGTAAGGACATGGTCATTGGATTTACAGCCCCCCACCCGCAGCCTGGGAAAATCCAGGGTGGTCTATAGGGTACAGTGACGTCCTAGGTATCATCACAGCTGCAAAGACACCTTTTCCAATAAGGCTTTACTCATAGGATCTGGAGGGTGGGACATGAACGCATCCCCGGCCCTGGTCGGGCTGTCTTTCCCCACGTCCTCTTGACGGTCCCTGAACGCTTTGCTGCTCCGGCCCCTCGCCCTGCCCCCTCTGCTCTCCTCTGCTGAGGCTGTAAGGACCCTGAATGCTGATGCCTCAAGCTCCTCCCACCCTGAACCCCGCCCCCACGTGGTGTTTCCAGAGGTTTCCACATCTGTGTCCCTGAGGAGGCCGTGCTCAGGGAACTCCCTGATTTTTCCCCAGATGGAGCTCTGGGCTCAGCCCATGGCCTCACGCCCCACCACCGAGGGCCACCGTCCTCATCTGGCTTCCTCCTCAGTCCCCACCAGATCCTAGAGCCACTCACCGAGGGAACTTTCCCTCCGTTTTGGCGTATGTACGGCATGTCCTCTGCAGAGCAACAGTCATGTGATGCGTAATACCCAGGTTACAATCACTGCATTCCCTGCTTAAAACCTGCAGGAAGCTTCCGGCCTCTCTAGGAGTCTAGTCCAAATCCCTTACCATGCCTGTCAGGCCCCTTGGGACCTTCCCTCTCTGTTGTTAAGGATCTTGTCTTCCCCCGAAACACTGACGCTCCTGCCTCCTGGAGGCACCACACAGCCCAACCTCAGGGCCTTTGCACAGATGTCCTGCGCAAAGGGCTGGGCTCTGCACCTCTGCCTGCTCATTGCTATTCAGGCCTCCCTCAAAGTCGCCCCACCAAAGAGCCCCCTGGCCTCCCCATCACCGCACATGCCCCTCTCCCGTGTGGCAGTCCACACGGTAGTGGTGACAGGTTTCTTGGTGTCTTTGTCACCTCGCGAGCTGGGAGTTCCATGGAGGCTACACACAGGTGCTCGGTGGCCTCTCAGGTGAGGGAATGAGTGTGTGGATGCACAAAGGGATGATGTGGCTGGGAGAAGCCGTGAGAGTGAGAATGTCCAGGGCCGAGCCCAGGGCAGCAGAAACCCAGAAAACAGCCTGTCCGTGCTGGGATGCATCAGGCCTTGCAAGATTCAAGGTCCGGTACTCAAGGCAGGTGTGCGGGATGGCGTCTCTGAGTGTGCAAGGGAGGGCGCGTTCTCAGTCGTCGCTCGTGGGGAGGTCAGATCACATCACATTCTGGGCCTTTACACGGGAAGCGGGGTGTGTGCAGGTAGGTGCGGAGTTCCGACACCTGCAACAGCGCCACACCTCCAAGGGACGGCTGTCCTCCCCAATGTCACCAGTGACGTCATGCAGGGAGCCAGGGGCCAGTGTATCAGGCTGTGGCCTCTCCCCCCACACTCGGCTCGCCAGAGCCTGCTGCCCACCCTGCATCCAGCTTTGGCCTCCACCTCCCCGGGCCCCGAGCCACTGGGCTGTGCACAGAAGCCCAAAGGCCCCATCAGAGGGCCACCTGGGCTCCCGCTCCTCCAGCAGAGACGGATGGAAGCCCTGAGTTGCGACCCGATTTCATGCTAACGCATGTTCTCTTTTTCCCGGGAGGAGGGGCAGTTCCCGCCCTCAGATTTTCCAGAAGTCCTCAGAGGCCCAAATGCTGAAATCATTGCAGAGAGAAGGGGCCCTGACAGCCCCCGCGCACCTGCTGTGGGCCAGACCAGACCTGGCAGATTTCCTTCGTAGAGTCTCTGTTTCTCACCTCTAAGTTCTTTGAAGAGCAGAGAGCTCTGCGTAATTCACATGCACAAGTGGGTGGGTTTGGAGGTGAGTCTACACCCCCGAGCCCATTCACCCCAATCTGCTCCGTGAACCTGTCCATGCTGGGCCACAGCCAGCCTGCTCTGCCCACCTCGGCGGGCTGTCCCTCTCTGACCTGGCTCCCCGCCCGTGGAAGGAAGGGCCGGCCTCGCTCACCTATTCTAAGTCCTGAAAAGAGTCCGTGGGCTTCACCAGGAAGCCCTTTCCTGAAAAGGCATGGAAGGTGGGGCTCCAGGGCCGTCCTCGTAGACCCGGGTGCCTGCCTGCTGCTGAGCTTATCAGCCGTCCACTGCCAGTGTATTAGGCCTTGCTTCGGCTCCTGGGAGCAGGGAGCTGTGTCCTCTTCACCTGTGCCCTGGGAGGACCCGGCAGGCTCCAGATGCTGTGCAAATCCTGGGGCTCCCCTCCAGCCGAAATGCCAGGTAGCCGGTCCTGCTGCTCACCACCCCCCCACACACACTGGAAACCCACTGAACCAAGGCGGCAGAGGGGCTCCCTTCTCTCCAGGGGTTCACAGCCCTGTGGGGCCCTGGGCTGGAGACAGGGCCAACAGCCCCCTCTGCTCATCGGTCATTGTAGCCAGAGCTGGGGCCACAGCAACAAATGGGACCATGGCAAGCTTCCCTAGACTCTTAGCCCGCATTAAGGACATTAAAAGCACTGTGGCTTGATCCTGAAGATAGATCCACAAAATTACAGCTGAAATGAGATGGGAAAAGATGGGCCAGCGCTTCTCTTTCCTCTAATCTCCTTAGTCAAGCTCAATTTGGTGTCCAAACACGCCCGAGGCAAATGCTGCATTTTGCTAAAGAGATTTAGGAAGGCAAGGTATGAGATTATGCAATTTTCCATTCGGAAGCATCTGCATAAATTTGCATATCATATGCATTCTCACAATGGATCCGAAGTTGTATAATCGACTCCGACCATCGGTTTTAATCTTACTGTGTTTTTTCATCGATTCCTACAGATGACATGAACCCCATTACCTCGGAGCTCCACAACGGATTACCCTGACGACGAGCCCGAGACCAGCGCCTTCAGGAAGGAAAGGGTCCCTTGAATCTGGGACTCAAGGTGGGCAGGGGTCCCCACACCGACAGGTGCACTGTACGAGGGTCTGCACGAGCCACTCTCTTCCCGGGAGAGAAGAGCTGGGCCAGCAGGCAGCACCAGGAGGGCCCCTGGCCAGCTTATCCCCTTGTCCCTGTCACCGGAATCTGTGAAATGGGCGCAGTTTCACCACGTGCTTCCGTTCTCCCTATGCTCATCGCCAGGGTCACCTGTCAAGACTTGCTCGCAGGAAGTAAGTGCCACTCTAGAATTTGATCTTAACACAAGGGACTTGGGGAGCAGCTGTGGCTGCAAGACCTCGACTCGGCCCCTAAGACAGGCTGTTCTCAGCCAGGGAGGTGGACAGTCAGGAGGCTGGCCCTGGAAGCAGACTTTTCCAGAACCTTCCACTACTGCCACCTGCGCAGCCACTTGTGAACAACAGTGACTCGGGCGGCCACATGGCAGGAGCCCCGCAGCCCCACGCCCCGCCCACCAGCGGAGGCTGGCGTGTGATTGGAGAATGCTCGCTGCTTAAGGTACCTGATTTGCATTCGGGACGTCAGCTGCGGGAGCGCCTGGGAAATGTAGTCTGGAGCCTTCGGACCTCTGCAAACACAGGAAGCCTGCCCAGAAGGCAGCGGGAACAAGTGTGAATGCACCCGCCAGGGAGCCCGGGGGAGCAGGGACACTGGGCCCACGCAGGGTCCCTGGCAGTTCTGCTCCCTCCAGCTCTGAGAGCTTTGGACAGACCGCTCTCCTGTACTGGAGCTACCCTGTGCAGGGGCATGGGCAAGCCGGGCTCTGCGCGGCTCACGTTCGGCCCCAGCTCCAGGGCAAGTTACCTGAGACCCTCCGCGCTGACCGGCCGGGGCCAGAATCGTCTCTCCAGAGGGCGGTGTAGCGCGAGGTCTGGGGGAGGCGACGCTCAAGTCACCGCTCCTGCACGCAGTGAGGGCCCGGTAAACCGGACGATGGTGGTTGGAGGGAAACGAGGGCCTGGGGGTCTGGGGGTCAGTGTGGCAGTGGACAAAGGGCTCGTCTGGAAGCTGGAGGCCTGTGGTCTGGGCCTTTCAGAGTTGTTCTGAGAGAAGTTTCTTCCCTGCTCCTCCCCACTGTGAGGCAGCCGCTGGGTCCCACGGCTAAAAGCCCTCCCAGCAGGACGGCCTTTGTACGAGGCAGAGAGAGGGCGAGCCGGACTGGACCCCTGGGGGCACCAGTCCATCTCTGTGGAATGGCTTCAGAGGACCGCCACTTCCAGCCCCAGGTGGGCTGTCCCTGCAGAGCAGGGCCCCGATGTTAGTGATCTTCTGCCAACAAGACCTCGAGTGGCCCCAGGAGACCCTTCCCGCTGGCCCTGCTGGCCCCGCTGGCCTCTGTGTCGGGCCCTTTAGCCAGCCCTCTCTGGTGGTCCTGTCTCCCTCCCCAGCTCCTCTTCGCTGCCCAGCACGGTAAAGGCAGGCAGGTTCTGGGAAACGTCCCACCTGGGGGCGTGTCCTCAGCTGAAGCGGGGTTGGGAGCTCTTCGCAGTTCTCCAGAAGGGTCATCACGTCAGAGGGTCATTGTCAGCTGGAGCCTGGCACCCTGGTGGGTGGGTTATCCTGCTGGTCCTGGGCAGAGCTCGGGCTGAGCAGGGGCCTCCAAGGAAGAGGGTAAGGAGGGAGAGGTGAGGTAAAGTAGGGATGCATCTGGCTTATGGCCGCCCTCTGGGGGTGAGCACAGCAAGCAGGTGAGCGGTCATGGGCTAAGCCTCCAGCTCAGCTCTCTGGGAGGCAGGGACTCCGTTGATTTTAATAGACGTTGCAAACCCTCCCTGTTGCAGACCCTAAATAGAACCCGGACACTGGGGGAGGCCTGGAACCTTCTGTTCTGTGGCCGGAACCACCACCAGCGGCAGCTAGAAGACAGCTCCGGGGAAAACATGACTGTTTGCCGCGCGAAAGATCTAGCTGCGTTTGCCAAGTGCAGGGGACAGAGAAGTGTGGCCGTCTGCAGAAACGTGCGGACCGGTTCCGAACTCCGCCGAGCTGCAGTGGACACGTGGTGATGCAAGCCGAGGCCCAGAGGTCCTCGCGAAACTCCATGTATGCTTCTGGGAAAACTACAGAGGAAATACTGGACATCCGAAGGGGAAAAATGAACTCCGAGCAGGTGCGCGTCCGGGGGCACAGCGGTGAAATGGCAGTGCAGGGACAATCCCCATCCCGGCTGTTTCCCGGAGGAGTTTCAAGCTGCGGCGCGAGCATCTGCAGTCCACACGCGGCGCCAGCCATACGGAGGCGGGGGCCACAGAGTACGCCGGGGACCGCCGGGCAGACGGGGACATACGGCTTCCGGCTTCTCTGTGCGGTCGCCCGGTTTGCAGGGATGACGAGACGCCCGACCCGAAGGATGGGGACTTGCGGTGTCGCTGTGGGCGCTGACCCCTCTTTGCGGCCCCCTTACTCACTCCCCGGGCAGCGCGCCGGACGCACTCTCTGCAGTCAGAGCTCTGGTGTGGGGCCCTGGCGGATGCGGAGGGGGCTGGAGGGGGCTGGAGGGAGCAGACCCCGTGGCCCCCAGCCCCCAGGAGCCCAGCCAGGAGCCAGGTGTACCAAGGGGGAGCAGGTGAAAGGGAGAGGACAGGGGTTCAGACTCTTGCTAGACTCCCTTGTTCTCCACCCACCGCTCACAGCAGAGCACGGGAGCCGGTTGCTGGAGGCGCAACCTTTCTCCGCTCCTGCGCCAGACACCTGGCTTCCCGCCTTCGGGGGACCTGGCCTAGGAACATGGCCTGACCCAGCCAATCCGGTCTTCTTGTCCCGAACCACTGACCTATCAGCTGCGCCGGCCCAGAATCACGTGGCCAATCAGATGTGACCGTCCCTACCTGTTTAGCCAACCTGACGTACCGCCCTCGAACTCTCAGCCAATCAGATGCATCTGTCCAGAATTACTGGGCAAATCGGTGTGCCCTGACGCGGGCAGCCTGCAGGTGTCCTGGCTGGGACATTGGGCACTCAGGGGGCCCGCGGCGGCCGCCTCAGCGACCAGGGCTGCAACTCTGGCTGCATGGCATTGGAGCAGCATTCCTCTCCCTTCTGACAGTGTGGCCTGCTACCCTTTAACTTTTTTTCTTTTAAAGATTTTATTTACTTATTTGAGTGGGGTGGGGAGAGGGAGAGAGAATCAGAAGCCGACTGGGCGCTGAGCTCAGAGCCCCACGTGGGGCTCGATCCCACGACCCGGCAAGCTCCACCTGAGCGGGAACCGGGAGTCAGAAGCTAACGACCGAGCCCCCAGGAGCCCCTGCTCGCGAGTTTCTAACAAATCACTCTTCTGCTCGTGCTAGTCGGAGTCCGTTTTCCTCTTGCTTACAATTCAAGGGTGGGTTGCGTTTGCGCTTGAGTGATTCTGGCCGTTCTCTGAGCCTTGCGGGGTGATCTTCAAGGTGGACCGGAGTCCCCGCCCCGCGCTTCCTGCGAAGCCCCCCTACAGCGCCCCGCGAGGGGCCGAAGCTACCCCCAAACACGGGCTTGTTAGGTTTCTACCTCATTCCCCAAACACGGGCTTGTTAGGTTACTTATTAAGTTGGTCTCCTCCTTTCTGCGAGGAGCTGAACATTTGCAGAAACAAACAGTGAAACTTCAGAAACAATGTGTCAACCGCGGCTGAGCCCCCCCCCCCCCCGCCCACCCCGTGGAGAGCTGTGCTCCCCAGGAGGGAGAACCAGTGAAGCACGGGGCAGCCAATCGTTGAAATCTCCTTTAAAAAACGCATGAAGTGTGTCCCATGCAATATTCGGGATATGATTATACTGAAAAAAATTCCTGGTCGTTTTCTGGAGAGTCCCACGTCCCCCGGTCCCATACTCTGGGGCCACCGTGCACCTTGTCCTCCTCTGCATCCGCGCGAGGATCCATTTGCTTCGCTTTGGAGATCTGCTGACAGCCAAATGGCTTTTCTGCAATCCATCCCCGAAAGCCCAGGGCCTGTTCTCCGGGCCTTATTAAGACGACCATCCTGTCAGCGGCGAAGAGCACGCGCACGCAGCCATGTTCCAGAATCGATGCGGTCTCAATAACCAGACTGCAAACGTTGTCACGTACTCCATCATCAGGAGCCCAGTATGAAGCATAAACAGCCTTCTGGGTCATTAGGGCTCATTTTCGCCTTCCAAAGAGCCTGTTTCTCGGTGCCTCTGCTCCTGCCCGCCTGCGACCCAGCACCACTCAGCCCAGACCCATCACGCACTTACTCACTCTGTCCAAGCCAGTCGCTGCCGGGAGCAGTCATTTTCCAAAGAGCAAACACATTTGCCTGATAAGACTCAGCATCCTACTTTCCCTTCGGAGAGACATGGAAGCTTCTTCTTGGGTCTTTTTTTTTTTTTTTTTAGATTTTATTTATTTATTTGACATAGAGAGAAAGCAAGAGAGAGCTTGGGGGGTGGAGCGCAGGGCAGAGGGAGAGGGAGAAGCAGACTCCCCACTGAGCAGAGAGCCCAATGTGGGGCTCGATTCCAGGACCAGAGCCAAAGGTGCTTCACCGACTGAACCACCCAGGGGGCCTGCTTCTTCTTAGTGCTCATGAGTCACCTGGAGCAGGGGAAGGGAGACCGTTTCCCAGATGTGTGGCCCCAACACGCTCTCCCTGGGAAATGTGGCGCAGAGAGGGGACAGCCTGGTGGTGTAGCCAGATGGAGTCAGGAAGGACCTCAGCCTGTGCTTCCTCCTGACTCACATAAGGATCGCCAGCTGTGTGTTGAGCCGTTCCTGAGCAGGGACCAGGAGCCTAAAGGAGTCCACATTCTCTTCCTCAGGATCTGGGGAATCATCGTGGCTGCTTCCTGTTGGCTAAAAAGACAAAGCGCCACATTTGAAGGCAGCGACTGGGACGGAGGCTGTCCCGGAGCGCCATCTCGGCGCAGTGCACTAACTGCCCATGGGGCTCTGTGAATAAATCCCATATGTAAATGATCGTTCCAAAAAACAAGTCCCCGCTGTAGCTGACTTTGAAGTTGCCAGAAGGGCTGAGGGCTTCCCAGCAGGAGCCATTCTTCCACCGATCCACTCGGGGACACTGGCTGTGCACCTGCTGAGCTTCTGTGAGGGGCGCTGGGGCTGCCGCTGTGACCGAGCATGGGACGGAGAGGTGCCCCCGCTGAGCAGCTGGCATCTGGAGGGGGACAGCATGCCAGAGCCGATGTCGTAAGGGACCCACAGAGGACATGGCTACCATTAGGAACAAGCATTCCCGGGGGGTCTGTGATGGGTCCACCAGTCAGAACCCCGAGTTATCTGTGCGCTCCCTCCTCCTGCCCCCCCTTCCACGTGGCCTCCTATGTCTCTCCTTAGAACATGGACGTGGTCTGTCCGCATGTCTCCAGGTCACTGTCGAGTTTCTCCTGGGCATCGACGACGACTCCGGACAGGTCTCCCTGGCTACTCTTCACCGGACACTCTCTCCTTCCAATGACCAGAGTGATATTTTAACATGTGACCCAGATCATGTCCTGTCTTCAAACTCGCCAGAGGAGGGGCGCCTGGGGGCTCAGTCGGTGGAGCATCTGATTCTTGGGGTTTTGGCTCAGGTTGTGATCTCAGGGGCATGGGATCAAGCCCCGGGGCGGGCTCCACACTCAGCGGGGGTCTGCTTGAGAGTCTCTCTCCCTCCGGCCCTCTCCCCACTCTCTCACTCTTTCTTAAATAAGTAAATAAATCTTTTATAAAAATCACCAGTGGCTTCGCATTTCATGCAGATAAAACCCAGACTCCCTGCCTGGGCTTACAAGCGCTGCAGGCTTCAGCCTGGCCTCTCATCCTGCCCTGCAGGGTCTCACCGTGTCTCTGTGGGCTCCAGCCAGCAGCAGGGTCTTCTGTTCTACAAACAAACCACACTCATCCCTACCGCAGGGCCTTTGCACAGACTGTTCTCTCCATCTGGTCTTCTTTCCTGGCCTTCAAATACCTGGCTCCCTTGTCTAACAGGTCTCCGCCAAAAGACCACTTCCTCCAAGAGCTGGGCTGCTCTCCTCGAAGCATCACCTGACTCAGGTGTGTCTAGTCCGCTTACCTGTTTGTTACCTGTCCTTCACTGGTGCACGCTGTAGCCTGACCTCTGCAACGCTCTCTGGCATGCAGCAGGTGCTCCGTAAGGAGGCTTGCCCTGGTGACAGGACGGGGGAGCATGGAAGTTTCTGGTGGAAGTTGTGTCTCAGCCGACACCAGCAGGTGGGGAGCACGCTCCGGGAGGAAGCAGCAGTCTTCGCCAAATCACTGGTGGGAAAACGACATCGGGACATTCAGGAGGTGGGAAGATGACGGACACGCAGGGCATGGGACGCGTGGTCAGTCATCCAGATGTGGCTTGAGAGGCGGATGGGTCACACCAGGCAGTGCCGATGGGACACACTCCGAATTTCAGCCTTTGTCCAGAAAGCAAATGGGGGGGGGCACCGAAGTCTTTATGGAAGGGAGTGATAAAACCCTCTTTGCACTTTATAAAGGAAGGCTGCGTGGAGACTGGAGGGGAGGGGAGTGATAGCGGGGGTCAGCAGACCAGCCGGGGGCCTGCAGCCTCCAGGCACGAGCAGGTGCTCCCACAAGATGTGCTGGACCCCGGGTCTGCCCTGGAGGGGGCAGAGGCCAGGAGGACCTGGTGAGGGCCAGAAGTCAAGGGTAACTCCCGGTCATGGTCGTCCATGGCCTGCAGTGTGCTCTGACTTCTACCGCAGAGCAGTGAATGTGGGGTGCACCCGCAGGGAGGGCCTGGGCTCGGCTCGGGACAGTGAACTTGGTGATGTCCCTGAGATGTCACCGTGGAGACCCGAGGGCTTGTTGAATACCATGATGATGTCACAAGGAGTCTGAGAGCTGGAAGAGGGCAGTGTTCAGGCTGGTGGCTGGAACTCACGGTCAAGCTGCTACTGACTGCAGGGGGCAAGTGGTGCCCCCCAGAGTCCTGTGTTAGAGCCCCAACCCCTCAGGACCTCTGGGTGTGGTCACAGCTGGAGCTGGGGCCTTCACAGAAGTGATTAAAGAAAAACAAGGTCACCAGGGTGGCCCTGATCCCATGTGACCGGTGTCCTAATAAGAAGAGAGAATCAGGACACAGACACACATGGAGGGACGACCCCGGGAGGACACGGGGGGGAGCATGGCCGTCCGCACACTAGGAGAGAGGCCTCGGGGGGACCCACCCCGCCCGCGCCTGGACCTTGGGCTTCCAGCCTCCAGGATGGGGGACAGTGAGTCTCTGCTGTGTGAGCCCCGTGTGTGGGACTGTGTCGTGGCCGCCCCAGCTGACCGATACACTGATCCTGAACCAGAAGGAAACAGAGAAAGATGGGAGAGAGAGAGAGGCAGAGAAGCCCCGACCACCCTCTCTGCCAAGCTGCTCGAAGAGCTGACCCTATTCCCGATTCCATGGCCTCCCTTCCCAGCCCTTCGGCTTTTCCGTTGGGATTCTGTCCCTGGCATTCCTCGCCCTGTGTGCTCACCCTCCTCCGTGTGCCCCCTGTCCTCAGGCTCTGCTGTGGGCCCCTGGTCCCCTTGGCTGTCACCTTGCTGTTGTTCCTGGTGCTGCTCCCCGGCTCTGGACCCTCCCAGGGCAGGGACCCCATGCACGCACAGAGGCTCAGGGGGTCTGTCTCCAGCCACATTCTCCCTTCAAACCCGGGGTCCAGCTCTGGCCCCCGATGCCCCTAAATCAGCTCACACTCAACCTGGCGCGTCCTCTCCCCCAGCTCTCTGCACCACTCCCTATTTCAGGTGCAGAGTCACTGTCCCCCTGGGGACCCATGATGGACCCCAGGGGACCCACTCTCCTCTCTCCTGGTGACCTCTGTGTCCTCTGATCTGCCCATTCCCTCTGTGGAACTGGGGTGGGCATCCTGTCCTGCGTCGAGCCAGAGGCTGAACCCGAGGCTGTACTGAAGCCCTGTGTGTCAGCCGCCCCTGCTCCCCATACCTGAGCCCCACCCCGGAGCCCGATACCAACGCCAGTGCCTCCTGCACCCTTGTCCCTCCTCTCTCCCCGCCGATCTGGAGCTCACTCTGTCCGGATGTGCAAAAGCTCCAGTCCATGCTGGGCCCAGGGCTGCACACACATTTTTCTGGAGGAATCCACAACCCACTCCAGGCTGGGGGGAAGGAGTGCAGTGTCCACCCATCCTTGATACCAAACCTGCTCATTGTCCCTGCCTCCATCCACATGCCCCTGCCCCGAGTGCTCCCCGGGGGGTGAGGGGCCATTTCCAGAGATTGCCTGGGGTCCCGAGCCTCTGCTCTCAGGAGAAGGTTCTGCTCTGTCTTCCCAAGCAGGAAGCTGGGCCTGGAAATTCCAATTAAGAGAGAGTAGCTGGCGGCCCCTGACGTATGGCTGAATGGCCACCTCCCTCCCCCAGCCTCCCAGCCAGGGCGCCACGAAGGGCACAGGGATGCTAAGATTTAAAGGTGGGAACCGGGGGCCTGAGCTGTTGGCTCTGAGAAATGAACGCCGGAAATGGCCATGAGTCATTGCAGCAGAGGGGGCCAATGCTGTCTCTGCTGTGACCTGGGGAGAGGGAGCTGGGGACGTCGGCAGAGGCGGTGCTCCCCACCCAGAGCCCCCGGCCCGCAGAAAAGGGACATGGTGGTCTCAGTCCCATATGTATGTGCATCCTGAGAGCTGGGGGTGGGGGAGGGGAGGGGTCCTCAGCTCTCAGCAAGTCCAGGCGTGGTCTGCGGATCCCCTGGGCGGGCCTTGCACACGGCGCCCGGCCAGCGTGGCGTCCAAAAATGAACAGCTCAGCGAACGACATCATTCTGCTCATCAAACGGGGGGTATTCGGATGGACCAGAACACGGGCCGGGGAGGGGGTGCAGAGGGAGGAAAGGTTCACGCGGTGGGCGTGTTGATGGAGAATATGGCCCCTGCTGCGGGAGGGCTCATGGGTTAATTGGCTTGTATCTGTGACTTCCACGATTTCCCAGTGGCCCGTGCCTCCCCCTCCTGCCCACAGCTTTGTCCCTGCGTCCTCCCCCTCATCACTTTGCTCCTCGCAGCGCGGCCGTGGTCAGCCGTCACCTGGGAGCTTATTAGGAAAGCAAATTCATGGACCCATGAATCAGAGTCTCTGGATGTCGGGTCCAGGAACCTGGCTTTTCTGGATGATTCTCACGCACCCTCATTTACGGAGCACTGGGCAGGGGAGGGACCTCTCTCCCTGCATGGCAACGGCTGGGGGACAATGTGGCAATGCATGACACGCTCGAGTGATCTGCTTGGCCACCCGAGAGCACAGACCCGCAGAGCGCCAGTCACTGAGCGTCTTCAAGACGGCCATGTCACCTGTAGCACTGGTGGGCACTTCAGACAGCAGACAGGGGAGAGGCCAGGGGTCTGCCCCTCGCAGCACGTGTCGCACAAGCTGCATCCAGCTCCCTCTTCCGGCCACGCAGCTCCACCTAGCCGGGGTGGGATCTGGGAAACTAAGCTTTTCAGCCGGGCTGAAGGCCAACGCCGGCCCCCGACCCCGGGTGTCTGTTATAGAAGAAGGAAAGGAGAGGGTGGGTGGGCCGCTGTCCTGGGAATGCTCATGCATGCCAGATGCCCTGGGCGTGGTTTGCTCTGCCCTTGAACATGGCAGGACTGCTGTTCTGTCTTCTTAGGGGAGTGGGGAGTGTGGCATGAGGTCTGACCTCTGAGCTGGGGGTAGAAGTAGGTCAAGCATGTAGGGTGTTGGCGTGGGACTCCTGGAGCTCCCTCCCCCTTGGCCTGGTGCTCAAGGACAGAGCTGCTCCCCAGCCTGGGGCCCTGAGGGCCCTGCTCTTTGTCCCTGACCCCTGTTGGCAGGTGACAGAGATGTAACCTGAGCAAGAAAGAAGCTGGCCTGGTCTGAGACCACTGGGATTCAGGGGATGTCTGTTACTTCAGCATAACCTCGATTATCCTGACTGGTACAATTCCCAGTCAGTATTACAGTCTCACAAAAGGACTTTTTCTTTTTTTAACTCTTTCCTTTTCTGCCTTCAAGTTCTTATCTCTTCTTCACAGCTCAAGCTGCTCCTCCCCTGGGCATCTGGACCTTCACAGGCCGGGTTGGTCCTTGTCTTTGCTCTTTGCATGGGGCCGCTGCCAGAGCAACATCTCCCTGCTTGTCAGTCACCTCCTTCCCAAGTTCCTCTCCCCACACTGAGCTTCCCAAGGGCTAGACTGGGTCTTACACGTGTCTGTCTCTGCTCCAGAACAGTGCCTGGCACATAGTAGGCCCTCAAAGGAGGTGTGTTGGATTGAACCAAAAGCGGGACACATAAGGACAGATGAGTGTGTCGAGTGGTAGACTGTTCCTGCCCACATGACTTTGCTTGAACCTCTTCCTTTCTCGCAGTGCTGTGTTTCATTTCTGAGCCCCCATTGGTGGATACTAAACCTCTATCCACCTGTAAGGGAGCCGTTTCTCAGAGAGAAAGCAATCATCCAATGCGTATTCACTGACAACCTACTATTGCCTGGTACTTGTCCAGATTCTGGATATATGGAGCGGCACAAAACAGACAAGAGCATTTACATTCTGCTGCACAAGATGACAACAAGAGTGGTTCAAGATGTCATAAAATGGAAGATGGTGCCAGATGCCATGAACAAAAGCTCACAAGCAAAAGGGCAAGAGAGAGATGGGGTGCTGTTCCTTCCTTCCTCCCCTCTTTCTTCCCTTACTTCCTTCCATCCACCCTCCTTCCCTCCTTCCCTCCCTCCCTCCTTCCTTTCCTTCCTTTCTTTCATCCCTCCCTCTTTCCCCTTCCTTCCTTCCTTCCTTCCTTCCTTCCTTCCTTCCTTCCTCCCTTCTCTCTCTCTCTCTCTTTCTTTCTTTCCTGCTTTTCTTCCAGCATGCTTGTTTGCTTTTTTGAGAGAAAGAGTGCAAGCAGGGGAGGGGCAGAGGCAGAGGGAGACAAGAATCTCAAGCAGATTTCCCACTGAGCACGGAGCCCAACACGGGGCTCAATCTCATGACCTTGAGAGATCATGACCTGAGTGCAAATCAAGAGTCAGACACTTATCCTACTGAGCCACTCAGGCGCCCCAAGGGTGCTGTTTCTAAAGGAAGCTGAAGAAAAGCCTCTTTGGGTAGGTGACGTTTGAGCTGACGCCTGAAGAGAGCGAGCAACTCACCGCCGTCATCTGCTGAAGGAAAGACAGTGTCGGGAGCAGAAATGACCTGAGCGGGGAAGGCGTGTGCGGGCCAGGTGCCGGGAGAGCCGTGAGCCCAGGGGAGGGGGCAGGGGCATGGAGACGTAGACGGGGCCCCAGCTGGAGGAGACTGGGCCGGGGCTGCCACCAGCTCACATGGTGGGGGGCTGTGCAAAAGGAAAGTGCACAGGACGGGTTGGTATATGGATAAAATGTGGGGTGGAGAAAGAGGAATTAGGGGCTGCTCCAAGATTTAGCCCCCCAGGGAGCCCAGGGAAGGACCGGTCTGAGGGCTGGAGAGTATGTACCCCACACTTGGGCGGGGGGCGGGAGTGGGGCTGGGCACAGAGGTTAGTCTTGGACACCTGCCGTCACGAGGCCGGTGGCTGGACAGGGTCGCCAGGGGCTGGCGGAGGACACGTCTGGGGCCGCACGGAGGAGAGCGGTCACCGGCAGAAGACGAAGGAGGAAGCACACTGAAGAACAAAGCTTTAAAAAGGCAAAAAGGTGAGCCTCGCAAATGTGGAACAAACAGCCCAGGTTCCATTTACCTCACGAATGACTAAGGGGCCTACCAGATGTTGCCACCAGCCCACGTCATGGACGTGCTGCCCGCGCCCCAGCCGGTTCTAGCCCCCGGCAGGACCGGTCCACGCCGGCAGGCCCCGTGGATTTGCGTTTCCCTGGACAGGGGTGGTTCACGTTATTATTTTCCATGAGAATTCCCAGCCACTCTTCTCTGCAGCTTGTTAAATAGCTCGTGGGGAAGGCGGGCAGAAGGGCTACTGGACACTATTCTCGGGGGCGTGGTGGTGTCACCGCTGTTGGTGGCCCCTTTTGAGGCCGTCCCCAGTTTTCCTGATGCGGAACTTCGGTGTCTGAGAAGCCACGTAGGGAGAGCGTGTCCAGAGGGCAGAGTCCGGGGCGGTAGAGAAGGAGAGACGGGAGCGGGCAGGTGCGCGGTGCGGGGCCGGTGACCCAGACGAGGGGTTGGTGCGGGCCGGGGAAGACAGCCTGCTCGCAGGTGGCAGAGGTGATGGGTGGGCCAGTGGGGTGGACACCTTCGGGGAGGGAACCTGTGTCCTTCATCCATGCTGGGAGCAGAGGGGACCTCGGAAGGAATAGTTCTCACGGCCCGGGGCTGCTCTGGAGTCACAGCCCGAGGGCCCTCCAGAGATGTACCTTTTCTCTCAGAAATCTGTGACCCAAGCAGCCCTAGGCCACCTGCCGCGCGAGAGACGAGCACAGGGCGAAGCACTGATTCCAGACGGCGCGGAGACATGAACGCCGTCCTTTGTGCCCAGTGCACGTCCTGGAGCCTGGGGTTTGGGTGCCCACTCCCAGGGCCTGAGACGGATGTGCCGGCTCTGGGCTGGGACGTCTCCTGTCCCCCTGCCCCCACTCTGCCCCCAGCTTCCAGGTCCAGGTCCCCCTCCCGCCCTGTCCCCGCTGCCTCCCCAGGGCTCACAGCTATTAAGAGCCTCGGCAGGACGGCTCCCTGCGGTCCCGGCTCCGAGCTCGGCTCTCCGCGGCTCTGGGCCGCGCCGTTGCCGAGAGAAAAACGTGCTAGAACATACCGCCACACTTGCCCCCGGTGGAGCGGGTGTTTTGTAAACGTGTGACTGTGTCGGTGCGCACCCCCGAGACTCGGCTGTCGCATGGAGGGGTAGCGTGCGGGGAAAGAAAGAGGCCGAGGGAAACGCCAGAGGATGGGGAGGCGGGAGGCAGCCTGTCAGGGGAGTGGCGGGCGGCCGGGACCTCGGCTCCTGGCGGGTGGCTGGACCGTAAAGCCCTTCTCAGAACAGGAACCTTGGGGGCTGGATTTTCTCCCCACTCCATGCAGGAAACTGAGGCCCGGGGCTTGGGGATGGGGCTGAGTGCACAAGCCCAGCTCTGGTCCCGTCGCGGCTGCCCAGGGGAACCGTGGCTGGGCCGATGTCGCCTTGAACCTGGAGGAGGGTGGGACTTGCAGGGAACTAAGTGTTTCTGCTTTAAAAGAAGGAGCCGTGTGGGCAGAGGCCGCGTCCCCCTGTGGCTCTCCTGCAGCGCGGCCGCCAGCTCCCCGCCTGTCTGAGGGGACGATGCGCAGGCACAGCCCGGGCTGGGGTCCCCCGTGGCCCCAATCTCTCTAGGGCTCGCGGCCCCGGCCCCTGCCACAGCGAGACCCACAGCCCTCAGCCGACCTGAGGCCAAGCCGACATGGTCACTGGCTCCCAGGCACCGATCCGAAGTGTCCTGACAGTGGGCAGCCTCGTCCGGGTGAGCCCCTGGCTCAGGAGGACAGGCCCAGGCCCAGCGGGGGCAAAGGAACCTCGGAGGGGTGCGAGGGGCCAGCCGCCAGGACGTCCCCCTCTCTCCTGCGTGGGGCCTGCAGTCACCCCTGTGCCACATGTGTGGGGGCAGCAAGCTGCGGCAGCTCTGAGCGGCGGGTGACAAGGACGCATGCTAAAGCCACTCAGGCGAGCCAGATTCAGGGTCTGGGGGAGGCTCGGTGAGCCCAGGATGGGCTGGAGCAGTTACCTGGCTCAGCCGGATGGTCACACACCTTCCCTTCTCCTGCCCCAGGGGAAGGCAGGGCAGCAGAAGGCCACACGGAAGCCAAACGGGGAGCCCGGACCTCCCAGTGGCTCCTGGATGCGGCACCCCGACCAGGGGCCTCAGGGTTTCTTCATGGTTCTGCGAAGATCTGCCCGGCATCTCCCCCCGGTACTGCCCAGTCACCGGCCGGCACGCTCCCCTCAGCTGGGCAGGGTGGGGGTCCTTTCCTCCCTCGTCGTCTGATGTGTTCGTGAAACAAAGTAGGACGTGTGTGCATGTGTCGTGTGCGCACGCTGTGTGCGCCGTGTGTGCCGTGTGGGTTGTTGTGTGTGTGCCGTGTGTGTGCACGTCGTATGTGTGTTATGGGCACATGTCATGACCGTGCATGTGTGTGAATGTGTGTGTGCTTTGTGTGCTGTGCACGTGCCGTGTGTGATGTGTGTCTCGTGCGTGTACATCTGTGTCATGCCTGTAGGTATTGTGTGTAACGTCGTGTGCACATCACGAGCCGTGTGTGCATGGGTGTGCCTTGTGCTGCATGTCATGCGTGTGTCACGTGGAACACGAGTCACACACGCCATGTGTTCTGTGTGCGCCTGTCCTGAGTCCGTGTATGGGCCATATGTGCCCACACGAGAACATACATGCCGGCCAGTGCTGAGGGCTGTGTAAGGACGGATGACAGTCCCCATCCCTTCCCCGCTCGTCAGTGGCATCTGGTCTCTGTCCTGACGTCATGACGCACTCGCGACCCTGCTTCCCCCACAGCTTCCCCACCCGTCAGTTTGGGGCGCTCCCTGCGGATCAGTTACGCGTCTGCCTCCCCTCCTGCCGCAACTCCTCTCCCGGGGGGTGGCCTCCCTGATTCTGGACGGAATCGTTATTCAGGACTTGTTTACTCCAAGTAGGTAAACATTGTTTGCTTACGAGCCAAGCGTGATCGTGTTCTGTTTTTCCGTCCCTGCCCCGGACATCCAAGTCCCCTCACGCGGAGGTGGAGGCCACTTCTCTCTTTCGTCTGTTCCGGGACTTTGCCTCCAGCCGCTGGCTCCCTCATCGATTTTCCGCGGCGTGTGGTCTTCCCTCTGGCGCGTGTGCTGTCCGAAGCCCAGGTCACGTCCACCGCCGGTCTTGCCTAAAGCCTGGGTCCGATCAATATTTCATGAACGATGATGGACGTCCTTCCAAATCATCTCCAGAACAGCCTCCACCCAGACAAGGTCTCAGAAATCTGGAAAACAGGAGGAAGGAGGCTTCTTGATGTAGGATTTGGCAAAATCTTCCTTCCTTCCTTCTTCTTCTTTTTTTTTTTTTTTTTTTTTTTTTAAGATTTTACTTATTTATTTGACAGCGAAAGGCACAGTGAGAGAGGGAACACAAGCAGGGGGAGTGGGAGAGGGAGAGGGAGAAGCAGGCTTCCTGCCGAGCAGGGAGCCCGACGCGGGGCTCGATCCCAGGACCCTGGGACTGTGACCCGAGCCGAAGGCAGAGGCCTAACGGCTGAGCCCCCCAGGCGCCCGGGGCAAACATCGTTCACTGGGTGTGAAGTCTGCGTACACGTGGCCTGGCGCCAACACCGCCTCCCAGGAAACATCTGGGTGAGGAAGAAACCACTGACCCGTGGGCTCCAGGACTCGGAAACCGTCGCTGGTTTGGGTATTGATTGTCTGAAACAAGAGACTCGGCCTGGGTTTGGGGCGTTATCGACCAAGCATGAGTCGGAGCTCAGGTCGGAGCTTGAGTGCTTCTGTTGTTCCCTCCAGAGCTCCCCAGACGGTCTCCGCTCCCGCTTGCAGCGCTACCGGCCGCCCCGTCAAATCAGGGCATCAGACCCCCTCGGGCAGGGAAACGCCGGTCTTCCGTGAAGTGCAAACGGGGCCATCCGTCACCAGGCGGCCAGACTGTTTTGCCCCAAGCTGCTGGGAACTTCTGTTCTGTCTTTAAAGACCATTTAAGCATTTTTTTTTTCCCTCGGAAAGAGTTTGAAGTACTTAAAAAAGATGCTATTGTGAAAATGTCACAGGATTGGGACTTATTGTCTTAGCTTATTGCCAGCTCTGGAGATGAAAGTTTCGGGCTGTGGAATTAGGGCCTTGCTATTTTTGATGTCCCCATTTCTCAAGATAGGTGGTGTGTGAGCAGATTTGCTGGCTCAGATTGCCCTCCTGGGCCCCTGGCTCTGACAGGACCTGCCGCAATTTTCAGCCCCCTGCTTTGTCCGAGTCCGTGCAAGAGGCCCAGGGCTCCCCCTGCTTTCACCGAAGCCCGAGGGGCCAGATGCAAGTAAAGACTCACCCAGGATCTTAGGAGAAAGTAACTGGCCTGCTTCTTTGACCGTCTATAGAATGACACAGAAAAAGCGCTTTTCTGATAAGCGTATAGACGTGCTCAGAAAAACAGGAAGGGCTGGTGTTCTGTGTGTAATGAGGACTCCGTGTCCCGCCCCAGAGCTCTGGGCTTCCCTCATCTGAGGTTCCTGCCTTCTCCCGAGCTGGCTGCCCAGGGAATCAGAGAGTGGCCTGTTGACAGAGGTAATCAAGGGACACTTGGATGGCCCCACAGAGGGTGTCACAAAGGGGCCCCAAGCTTTGGTCCCAAGCACTCAGATCGATGGCCCCTACCTTCCTGTCCCGTCCTGAGGCCATGAGGCTGACAGGGTCAAGAGCAAGGTCTTTTCAGGCCCAGCCACCGAGGTCCGTGCCCGACTCCCTGATCCCTGCAGTGACCGTCCTGGGCAGGTGCTCAGCAGGGCCTCCCATTTTGTCCCTGCAGCTCCTTTCTCAGAGGACCAGGGCCCAAGGATGGGGAGTCCGTTCAATAGAATTAGGGTGCCCCGAGCATCTATCCAGAACGAGGCCAGGGTGTGAGCGGCATATAATCTAAAGCAGAAATAGGACAAGCGGTGGCCCTGAGGGGGCCCCTCACCGACCCAGGGCTTGTGCCTGTGAGCTTCTAAGACAATGCCTGCCTCCTGGCCATTCTCGGCATCCGCGGAGACACAGCGCTCCCCGAAGCAGCAGGCAGGGAGAGGGCAAGAGTTTTTATAAGATCCGCCAAATGACGACGAGGAGGGCGTTTGCTGGTCCTGGACTCCTTGCTCCCTGGCCATCTTAGAAGGTCTTTGCTTCTCTGCCAGAACTTTATTTTATGCCAGAATTATTTTATGTATCTGCAGATTTGTTTTCGTCTGTGTCCCCCACTTGGAAGCCCCGTGTGAGCAAGGACTATGGTGGTTTTGCTTCCCCGGGGCCTGAGGGGAGTTCTTGCTGTGCACGCACCGAGTGCGTGAATGCAGTTTTGAACAAAGAGAGGGCTTTAAGGGAGGGTGAAGTCTGACCTCAGATGCTTCTCTAGGATATCAGCCGCTCCACAACAGTGCTGATTCTGTGAATCTTGCTGTATGTTTTGGAGGGGCATGTGGCTGGCCTCTTTGTCAAGGAAACTCAGAGGGGATGGAGGGCATGGATGTGGGGGAGGTGGTGTGGGCAGGGATGGGGGCAGAGGATGGGGGTTAGAGATGGGGGTTAGAGATGGGGGTACGAGGATGGATCAGGGATGAGGAGGGAAGTTATGGGATTTGGGAAAGGAGGGTGGGGGTGGGGCAGGGATGGGGTTTGGGGATGGAGGGCAAGGTGGAGGGCAAGAAGCAGAGTTGTGGAGGTCCCCATCATAAAGGTGATGTCAAGGACAGTCTCTTCCCTAGTCCAATTTTCCTCATCATTTCCTCTTTGACCCACGGGCCATTTAGAAACGTGTTGCTTGACATTCAAGCACTGGAGCTTTCTAGGTGTCTTCCAGCTGTGAAGGTGTACGTTAATTCCAAGGTGAACCCAGAAGGCAGTGGGGATGTGCTGGGACAACCGGGTATCTATCTGGAAGCAAAGAAACTTGACCTTTACCTCCATTACACACCCAAACTAATTCAAGGCAGATCTAAAAGTACAAACAAAAACTGTAAACTTGCTAAAGGAGACACCCAGAAGATACCTATGTGACTTTGAGATAGGCAAAACACTTCTCAGACAGGACATAGGATGTCAGAACAACAAGAAAATTAAATTATTGGACATTATCAAAATCTAAAATTCTCTTTATCAAATCAAGAGACGCCACTAAGAAGATGAAAGGAAAGTGGCCAACTTGGAAAAAATATTCACAAAATATTCATCTGACCGTAGACTTGTATCTAGCATATATAAAGAACCCCTACAACTCAATAATAAGAAGACAAACAACCCAAATAAAAATGGGCAAAGCACCTGAACAGACACTTCATGTGGCTGTCCGGCACTCCACACGTGTCTGCGTTCATCTGCCTCCTGATCGTCTGCAGGCTTCTGATGTTGGCACCTGGTTTTCTTGGCCAACCACTCCTCTTCTGTCCCTGTGGTTGGGTGGAGCTCACTATCCCTTCTGGTCCCTGAAGGAGATCATCAGAACTTCACATTCCTCTAATTCAACGTCTGCTCAGAAATGGACTCACAACCCAATCAGAGCCAGAGAGAGGCAATTTCAGGACTTTCTTCAGAAGCTTGGGAGAGACAGTCTTTTACACCCTAGTCCCAGGGCTGCTAGTGGCCAGCATGCTATACAGCAGAGCCAGGCAAAAGCAAATTCCAAAGATGTTGCTTGAATCCCTGGATCCAGCCTAGCCTGAAGCACAATCTTCCCTTCTCTGTCAGCAGACCTCTTTGCCTTATGACCTTAGAGTCTTCCCCCCAGTCAAGGGACTAGTCTGCTCCTCCACCTGCTTAAATCTGGGCTTGGCCTTGTGACTTACTCTGGCCAGTGCCCTGGTAACAAATGTGGCACAAGCAGAGGCTTGTGCACAGGGCTGTTCTCTCTCCTGCTTCTCCTGGACCAGCCTGCTAGGAAGTAAGTTACGTGGCCCTCTCGCCCCAACACCCTCCAGCCTCCGGTACCAACAGACAGCCAGAGCCATCCGGCCATCTCATGAGCCAGGTCTCCAACTTGATGCCCTGGCTTATGGCTGGACTGCCCAGCTGACTCAGCCCCATGGGCAATCCTGTGAGGGTGGTGGTTCTACGACACTGGGCTTGGGGATGGTTTGTTACACAAACACTTTTTGAATCTGCATATATGTGTGAGTCTCTGTCTATGTATTTTAATTGACAAACATATTTAGATTAACCCAAATCTTATTCATGGTGTGGGTGCCTTGTGGACAGAGTAACCAAGAGGGAATATTCTAACTTCTTTTCTAATCACACCCAATCTTTTCACCTGCTATCTGCCACCATCTTATGCTTTTAAACCAACTTCTGCTTCCTGACACCTTCTAGAAGTTTCTCCCCAGTGGATGGTGATGTGTGCAGACTCAGAGGTGACATGTGCATGTTCTTGCCTAGGTGCTCTGAGATGACCCATTTCCTCTTCAATTCTGGGACAAGCTAGCCTCACCCATTAATCATGGTGACCTCACTTACTACCTTACCTTCCTCCACCTTGAAGCAGAAGGAGGGCCAGGTCACAATGGACCTGAGAGGTTGGGAGTCTTCCAGGCTTGGAATTTGTGGTCTCAGTTGATCCCTACAGGCTTGGCTAGAAGGGAAGGGGCTTTTCCTGTGGAAGTTCTAGAGCTGACCTCAGGTTGTTTTGGGAACATCAGACCATTGGGACAGGGAGATGGATGGGTGCAGTGACCCAGAGCCAAGAATTGGAGACCAGAGACTCCAGGGTCAAATTCCATCCCTGATGCTGGTGTCTGCACCCACAAATTCTCCTCTTGGGGGCTTAAGCCCCTGGCCCTGCAGGATGAAATCAGTAGCTCCCCGTGAGGACAGGTGGGGGTAAAATGAAATGTAGGGCAAGCACCCAGCTGAAACCCCAAGCATGGGACGATCAACTAATGGGAGATAGCACAATTGTCACTGATGTCATCATTGTCATCGCCATTCTCTCTGTTCCTACAACCAGTCTTGGGGTCACCACTGAACAGAGTAATGGTAGCCAACATGTCTTAATTTGCAAAACACTGTTCAGTTGACAGAGCATTGGTTGCTTCAGTAGGTATTGCCCCGGCTTTTGGGTGGGAGGACTGAGGCTCAGAGAGTTTGGGTTGCTGGTCCCAGGTCACACAGCTGGTCATCAGTACAGTCAGGACCCAAAGACTCAGTGCCTTCCAGATGTAGTCTGTCTTGGACCTGGGCCCTTCTCAGCCTGGACCAGGAAGGGCAGCAGTTCCAGACTTCCTAGAGTGGGATTTAGCTGCTTTGCTCTGCTTATCATGAACTCCCAGCCCAGGCCTGATGAAGTGTGTCAGTAGTGAACACAATTATCTTTTTTAGTGAACACCATGGGCCTCGTCATCACATTCATAAGGGGAGACTTGCCCTGGGGGAAATACAGTAGGAACATCCCACGTCTGCAGAATGGCAATGAAGAGGGTCTTGGGGGCAGGGGTGGGAGGGGATCCTGCACTGATTGGGGTGGTCTCTTTCACAGCATCCATCTGCCTGTCTGCATCCGGCTCTACTCTATTTGTCCCTCATCCACCTACCTATTTACCATCCATCCATCCAACCATCCAACCATTTTTCCATCCACCCATCCACCCATCCATCCATTCACCCATTTTTCCATCCACCCATCCATCCATCCACCCATTTTTCCATCCATCCATCCATCCAT